>NC_036846.1:4781889-4800718 GCF_002910315.2 Salvelinus sp. IW2-2015
AAACCTCTGTCTCAATAGCCCAACATAACAGTACTAGCGCCTATCAATATCCTTCACTTCAGATCTGTCTCAATAGCCCAACACTAACAGTACTGTATAAAGCCTTCACTCATATCTGTCTCAATAGCCCAACACTAACAGTACTTTATAAAGCCTTCACTCATATCTGTCTGTCTGTGACAGTACTGTATAAGACTCATGTCTCTCTTAATAGCCCAACCCTAACAGTACTGTATAAGACTCATGTCTCTCTTAATAGCCCAACCCTAAGCTTCAATGTGTTTTTTTCCAGAAGTGGAGCCAAACGAATCCAGGAAATCTGTTATCGTGTTGTCAAGTGGAATTTGTTGCATTATATTCCCTTCACATCTTCTCTTCATTATGTAGATCAGTGATATGATCCAATGATTTGATCCTTTGACTCTGCAATATGTATCAGATGAGTAGATGTGGAAGAGAATCAGAACCTGACCCATGCAAAACCCTGCAGTTACAAGGCATGTGCACTACTGTACTTCCTGAGCTAAAAAGGTCCTGACCTCTTGGCAGAAGTCCACAGTGAGCCTACATAAAGTGGGAAGCAGTATCTTGCATTGACGTAGTTCAAAGACTACTGATGCTGATAATAGTATAGAACCCAGAGAGAGAGAGAGAGAGAGAGAGAGAGAGAGAGAGAGAGTGCTGATTAATACTATCCAATTCACATCACAGGTATTGACCTCAACTCAAATTATCTATTTTCTTCCACTTTTTGATCTTCTTGTGCTCTCTTTCTTTCACCTGAGCATACATGGCCTTCTTTGCCTCTAACTCCATCTCGCTTCATCTCTCTCTCGCTCTCTCTCTCTCTCGCTCTCTCGCTCTCTCGCTCTCTCAATCTCCCTCTTTCTCTCTCTCTACTCTCTCTCTCCTTTTCCAACACTCTCCCCGTCTCCCTCTCCTTTCTCCCGTTCTCCAACTCTCATCTCCCTCCCACATTTTCCCTCACCCTCTCGCTCTCTCCTTCCCTCTCCCTCTCCCCTCTATGTGGTTTAACATTGGTATTCTTGTGCTGAACACACAGAAGAGACAAGATGTGATCTGTAGCAGGTCAAGTCAGCCTTCCTTTCATCCCCACAGCTTTGAACAGATATAAAGACACTCTAATTGCATTTGCATAATTGCACTGAAGAGACAAAGTTACACGCACACACATACACACATGCACATGTACACACGCACACGCACACAAACACACATACAGTATACTCAGATACTTCAGTTTGCCATTTTACAGTGCAATGTTTGCCACATGGAGAACTTGGCTAATTGACAAGTGGGTTATAATGAGAAAACACAGGCTTAACAAGCCCATAATAGCTACATTAATCATGCTAATGCCCTAACAGCCTACAGTCATGTTTAGTTAGCTTGTAAGTTGCTGTTTTTAGACCATGTTTGCTTTCTTAACTTTGCTAACTTTATGCCAGTTTCATACCACACGAAAGCCATGGAAAATGTCATCATGTAACAGAGCCAAAGTTGGAGAAACACCCCCGAGAACATGTATATTTGGACTTACTAGTTCAATTGCAGAGGATTGAATGAATACGAGATACAGTTGAAGTTGGAAAGTTTTACATACATTAGGTTGGAGTCATTCAAACTCGTTTTTCAAATAATCTAACAACTTTGCTGTTAAAAGCTATAGTTTGGTAAGATCGGTGAAGGACATTAGCTTTTGTGGATGAAACAAATATTTTTCACAATTGATTACAGACTAGATTTTTTCACTGATATTATGTATCCAACAATTCCAGTGGTCATGAAGTTACATACAATTAAGTTGACTGTGGGACCCTTTAAAGTGCGAAATTCCAAAGAAATTATGTCATTGATTTAGAAGCTTTGATAGTCATATGGAGGTGTACTGTGGATGTATATTCAAGCCTACCTGTCAAACTCAGTTGCTTCCTTGCTTGACATCATGGGAAAATCAAAAGAAGTCAGTCCAAGAACACTCAGAAAAAAAATGTGTAGACCTCAAAGTCTGGTTCATCCCTTGGGAGCAATTTCCAAAGGTACCACATTCATTGCTGTACAAACAAAGTATACAAGTATAGAAACACCAATGGGACCAGGCCGTCATACAACGCTCTGGAAGAGACGCGTCTGTACTCCTGAGATGAACGACTTATAGTGCGAAAAGAGCAAATCAATGCGCAGAGACAGCAAAAGGACCTTGTGAAGATGCTATGGAGAACATGGTTAAAACAAAAGTTACCATGTTACCAAGCTAAAAACTCGAGTCCTATTATCACATACCAACTGAAAAGCCAGACTACAGGTTGCAGTCTGGGGACAAACCGATGTATTTTTTGCGAGAAATGTTGGCTCATGTTGATGAAGCACAATAGACTGTTTGGACCGGTAATGACCATCGTTATGTTCTAGGAAATATAGAGTGGGAATGGCTTGCCAAGCCGAAGAACCCATCAACCGTGTGAAGCAATCGGCGGGTGGGCGCATCATTATTTGGGGGGGCGTTGCTTGTGCTGTAGGAGGGACTGGTGCTAACTTTCACAAAATAGATTGCGGCATAATGAGAAAGAAAAGTATGTGGATCATATTATTGAATGCAACATCTCTAGATCATCAGGACAGAGTAAGTTAAATGTCTTGGTCACTAAACATGGGTCCTTCCAATGTGCAATGAACACCCAAGCAATTCTCCAATAAGGTTGTGGCAAAATAGCTTTAACAGGACAACACAGTCAAGGTATTGGAGTCGCCCTGTCGCACAAGCACCCTGAACATCACCCTATAGAACATTGTGGGGTAGAAGCTGAAAAATGGCGTGGTGAGAAGGAGGCCTACAGACGTGACTCGAAGATTCACCAATTATTGGTGGGAAGCTGTGGAAGGCTAACCACGAAACGTTTACCCAAGTTAAACAATTTAAAGTCAATGCTACAAATACTAATTGAATGTAATGGTAAAGCTTCTGACCCACTGGGAATGTGATGAAAGAAATAAAAGCTTAAATAAATCCTTCTCTCTACTATTATTCTGACATTTCACATTCTTAAAATAAAATGGTGATCCTATCTGACCTAAAACAGGGAATGTTTACTAGGATTTAATGTCCGGAATTGTGAAAAACTGAGTTTAAATGTATTTGGCTGAGGTGTATGTAAAACTTCCGACATCAACTGTACTGTACATAGGAAAACAATTTTGACATTTAATATCCTGATTTATTCTGGGTTCGGTTTCTTTAGGAGTGACTTTCAAGGTGATAGTTTTAGTTTCCTTTATAAGAGACTGTTTGTCTTTCATAATAATATTGATATGTGTTTGGTATGTGCATACCAACTATAATTTGTGATTACATTTTATGGTGCATGCCTTACTCATGATCGCAATAATTCCTTATTCTATTCATTATGAATTCATCTTAAAAGAGAGAAAATCTGAATGTAATTCTCTAAACAAATAGTTCAAATGTATTTCATTTATTATGATCATTTGTATGTCATATATTCAATAGCAATATGAGAATMTGAGCCGTCAAGGCCTCGGTGTCTCTTTCTGTATGTCTGAATAAAAGACACACTCACCAAAAAATATGAGGTGCGTTCGTTTTTCTCAGAGGAACACACAGACACACACACATGCGCTTATACCAACAAGCTCAGCAACTCAGCAAGTCTCTGCTAAATTAAACATTTATCCACGTTTCTCCAAACATCAAATGGCGAAGTAGCTCCAAACGTCAAATTTCAAAGTGTTATTGACACCCTGGGTTGACTCCTCCTGATCAGTATTGTTCTGCTTCTCCAAAAGTCAAATGTCGAAGGTTAAATGTTAAGGTTTGGGATAGGGTTAAAAAAAAAAATTAAAATGTGTGCCCACCACTGGGATCGAAAACACAACCTTCTGATCCAGAGTCATGGGATTACATGGGATTACTCCCTAGCAAAACCCAAACCTACTTGATAGTAATAGTGCTCACTGTTGCCCCTAGTGGACGATTTTGAAGCCATTTCCCGATGTCCTCAGGACATGGATAAAGGTCCAATTTCAAAGTCACTCTTGAGCGATCTGCCTGCTTATACAGTGAGGCCTCATAAGCACCAGTACATTGTATTAGCAGGTTGGCAAAAGTGTCACAGTTGATTTCCAGAGCAGCTTTCTCCCTCTCATCGCTCAGGTTGAATATGAAGCAGTTTGATATTTTAAGCCCGTTAACCTGTTAAATGATTGATTACTGCATTTAAGTCTGTTTCATTTTTAATCACCGCTCCAATGATGTATTTAATGGAGCCAGAGTTGATAAAGACGTGTGTTTAATAAGGGGGCCAGGAAGAGAGGGAGGAGGGAGGGAGGGAGGGAGGGCAGGAAGAGAGGGAAGAGGGAGGGGAGGGGAGGGTGGTCTCGAAGGCCTGAGGTGCATCCATCCATTGCCACTGCTTTTGAAATGTACTTTGAATGATCAGTCTCTCTTCTCGTCTCGGAATTCACATAGAAATGGTAGAAGCTGTTGTACTATAGATTCGAATGGCTGATGATAGGGAGCAACCGTAATGGCGTCTTCTGTAGTCACTACATCCAACCATGGTTCGTTGAACAACGCCTATGGGAAAATGAATGTTATTGAGGGTTATTGGAGAAAGGCCGAAAATATGGTCTATGGTAAACACAGGCTTAGGAGATCTTCCACATTTGTTCTAAGAGATTTAATAAAAAAAAACATCAAGCACATAAAGTCTTCATTATTCATAAAAGTCCTGTTAACTGACTGATATTATCTCATAGAGCAAAGTGTATCATATCTCCTAAGCCTGTGTTAACTTCAGACCTTATTTTCAGCATTTATTCTAAAGCCCTATTCTTCCTCATTAATTTCCCCCATAGGAATGGCTGAACGAACCAGAGGTAATTCATTTCTGGTTTTAAGGACAACAAGCTAGCGAGCTCTGTGTCATATGAAGGGCACATACCGTGCTCTTTGATGTGCTCTTGTCGTCGCTGTTAGAAATGAGACAATGGATCCATGGTGTTCTCTGTGTATGTTGGTCTGTATATTTAGAATGGATGGATGGATTGATGGATGGATAGACAGATGGATGGATAAATGGATGGATGATAGATGGATGGCTGGATGGATGGATAGATAGATAGATGGATGGATAGATGGGTGGAAAGATGGGTAGGAAAGGAAGCTCCTGTCTTCTCCAATAGTGTCTGAAATAAAACTAGGAATGGGTCAGTGCTTTGCAAAAATTCACGTCTACTTCTACCTGAAAGTAGGAGGTTGTTGACACTGGATGAGGGATAAGAGTATTATTTATTTAAACATCTTCATGGTTAATGAATGACTCGTACGATAAGGTAAAGCGTTTCGTGTACCACACGTGATAAGATCCTCAAGGAAAGCATGCAGATAGGTTTTCTCTCTCTTTCACTTGCATACTTGCACACACAACACACACACACACACAGCAGTCCTTGGCCGATCAGAGAGGAGAGGAGAGCCTAATGGTGCATTGCAGGTGTGCTTTCAACAATCCATTTGTCAAGAGAGGCATTCAATTAGTGCTGGAAGGCAGAGAATGTGAGGGCCCTAGAGTGGCCTGTGTGTGTTTGCGTGTGTTTGCGTGTGTGTTTARGTGTGTGTGCCTGTGTGTGTTTGTGTGCGTGGTCATGTGTGTGAGTGTGTGTACGTGTGTGTCTGAGAGAGTCAGATAGAGAGAGAAAAAGAGACGGAGAAAGAGTAAGATTAAGAAATAGAGAGAATGTTTCTCCTGAAAGGGTCTCTCCCCGATGAACAGTTAGCTGTCTGTCCTCGCAACCTAACTGATCTGACACAGTACAAACCAGCCCTAAGCTCTCTGTCTGTATATCTCTCCCTCTCATTCTCCCATGCATGCCCTATCGACCTCCTAGTTTTCTCCCTTCCATACATTTCATTAATTAAACTCAGATATGGTTTATTAGCACATTTGTTCCAAGTGCAACAATAATTCCAAAGCTGTTCGAAACAACAGAAGAGAAAACTGCCTTTATACATTACATCTACTTGCCACGTCTCTCCTCCCTGTCCGATTCAGCTGAGAAGATTTTAATGAGAGCTAAGAAAGTGCCTTTTTAATAGAGAGAGCGAGGGAGAGAGGGAATGAGGATGGAACCAGACATCTCCAAAGAGAGTGTGTGTGCGAGAGGAGAGAATTGGGTTTGGTCAAGCAGAGATGACATTAGGAGTGAGCTCCTCAGAGATCTCCTTAAGCCAGACGTCTGAGTGTAGAGGCCAGAGTTTCTGCCTCCATCACGCAACTTCTGCTCTCTCTTCCTCACTCTTTCTATCTCTGTTACCCACTGGGAATATTGTGGGAGGTCGGGGGCATTACAGTTTTTCAGAAGTGATATTGTCAACCGGATGTGAATTCAGTGCATCCAGCTGTGCACACTGTAGAGTGTAGATCAGCTACTTTTGTCCCCATCCAACTCCTGTGATTCATGCTCTCTCACTCGCATGCCTTTGTAACTGCTTTTCAGAAATCAAATCCTGGGTTCCTCCCATGTTCTCATCTATCCCTTTTCACCCTTGTGTCCTGTTCCTCCTCCACTGCTCTACTCCTCTACTCAAAGGGTGATGTGTGTGTGTGTGTGTGTGTGTGTGTGTGTGTGTGTGTGTGTGTGTGTGTGTGTGTTGTGTGTGTCGTGCTCGATGCGTCGATGACTCACCAGAATGAATAAAGCAGCGGAGTGTCGGACATCGCATCATGAGTCGTGGAACGAGCGGGCGGAACGAGGCACAATAGACTGAGAAGAAATGTTAAAGGACTACGTGCTTATTCATATGTAGGCCTGGCCATCCCTGTGGCAGGGACTGGGAGCAGAGCGGGGCCGCGGAGAGAGATGAGTAGATTCCATAATGCAGTCATTGGAAAAGGAACACTTATCTTGACTTTTTTATGAATCACTAACTGCTGCTTCTGAATGCAGAGAGGAGAAGAGGGAAACAAAGAAACAAAAAGCAGCCATAACACAATGAGACTGTGTGATTTTGAAGTTGGCGCTATAGACCAGATGAACCTAAAGGAGATGTTGATTATCTTTGTAATCATTGGCTGAGTCTCTTTGCATCTCATTCCTATTCAGTCTCACTGTATCATTACTTGTTAGTATCTTTCATTCTTATCACCTCTTCCTCTCTGCACGTACTTTGCGAAGAGGAAGTAACACGAAATGTTTCCTTGAGGAAACAAACAACTCTGAATAGTTCGAAAGCAAATTGGGAAAGTAAATAGCTAGTGTTTTGGCAGCGTACTGCGTTGTCTGCTTGGGTCTACACTGAGGAAGTGTGTTTTTTGTGTGATGGTGTGTCTAAAAGTTGACTGTGCCCTAATCTAACTTTATACATACACACACAAACAACCGCATCACCTCTCGGCTCACCCCTCCCCCGTCCCCCTGTCCCCCTATACCCTCCCCCGATGTCTCGACCCTTCTGCCACCCCTGTCCCCAGCACACATACACCCTAGGGCTTCCAAATGTTAACCCAATTACAGTGGAATGCGGCCTACATATTCTGTAATGGCAGCACTATGTCACTGTCAGTGGTATTAATCCTATACAAACACAACCAACAAAACACTCCCTTTACTGAGAAAATAATCTCTGCGGCCAAGAGAAAGGCTGTGTGTGTTTGTCTTTGGCAGCAGAGAAGATTGAAAGCTGGCATCTTATCTTAGTATTTATTTGAATGTCTAAGGGCTCAGACACACCAAGGACACTGACTGCCGAGAGGTATTTAGCACCTCTGCACATTGTCGGCAGTTAACTTTTTGTTGTTCAAATAGCACAGATCCATCACTGATCCAGTAGTCAAAATACTCCAGACCACAAGGTGCCAGTAGCTTGTTTGCCTTGTGCCTGTATTATATAGCTAATGTTAGGTAACTAGATAGCAAGCTGTGCTAATATTATTGCTAGCTAGCTATCATTTGTAGTAAGCCCTTGTTGATACTAGCCAGAGGGCCAAACTAGAAAAATAGCATAGCTATCAACATTATAATTAAATCACAATGGATTCCTTTTGAACGAAGCAGTTGCCTTTAAGCTCCCAAGAGTCAGTGGAGAAGATAGCAAGCTATGTTGTGCTACTGGCAAATGGCGATGCTAACCGTTAAGCTAACATTAGCTAGCAAGCGAACTGGTATTGGCAGTATGGGATAATGGAGAGTGAAATGAATTATTGCTTCATAATCTAGATGCCTAGCTTGGTAAAGCATTTAGTGTTGTGTGTATTGTGCTACATTTACAACCCCATTTATTTCATATGAAGTGTGTGTGTGTGTGACTGCCTGGCTCAGTTAGCAAGCTAATGCTAATGAGCAGGTGTACATTATCACACATAACAAACAAAAAGATTAAGCACAAAACGATGTATTATGCAGCTTTATTGTTTTTGTTAGAACAATTCTGATGAAAAGGATGTTGATTACACTGGAAAAAGCTCCCTCTTTTTTCCTTATTCTTGTCACTCCTGTCAGGTCGACCACGTGGAAATTCTTGCTCTCTGATTGGCTCAAAGTCACGTTGTCGGCCACAGCCGAGTATTACAATTCTACAAGTAGAAATGGCAGGTTTGTTGGTACCAATCTGGTACACAGCAGGGACGTCTTTTTTTTCTAGCAAGAGAAGGAACAGCTTCCTACTGTGATAAATACAGTACCTATCGGCAGTCAGATTTCTTGGTGTGTCTGACCTCTAAGTGGTGGGAGGTCAGGGTTGGAGCTGAAGCCAGACCAGGCCCAGCTGTACTTCACTGGGCATATGGCTGTTAAAGATCAACTTGACTTCAATGTAAGCCAGATAGTGAAATGTATTGTAGTGAAATACATTCCTCAAGGTTTAGATGATGGAAACCCCTCTACACAAATGTGTGCCCGCACGCATGCACGCATGCACACACACACAAGCACACACACACACCAACTCTGTGATTTGACTGGCCTGTGTAAGTGTTTAGTGTTGGGGAGCTGATTATAAATAATAGAGTCCTGTGGACCGGTGGTCTCTGATTGGATGGGGCTGTCAGTCTGAGACAGAGACAGCTTATGTCACGATAGCGGTGCGGGGAGGGGGAGACAAGGGGGCGAGGAGAGGTGAGGCGGGGCTCAGTCAGGAGGGAAGAGAGTGATGGATAACACCCCTCTCTGGGTTATAAGGAATGAGTGATCTCCACACATCCATCACCCTGTGAAAGGGAGAGAGAAAAAAAACAAGCCGCCAAACGACAGATACATTTCTGGCTGTGGCTGGGTCATCCTCTAGCTGGCCTGCATAGACTGCCTCCTCCTGCAGGACTAAATCTTAAGCAGACCTTATTTTCCTGATTGCCTTTCTGACAAGATAAAGAGCCAAGGCCCGAAGGGGACGTTCTAATCTGTCTCTCACAGCGCAGACGGAGGGGTCAGAGACTTAAATCTAGAACAATACACAGCCCGGTGCCGCTATTCTAACATGCTGATCCTATCTTTAACATTAGGGATTCTCCAGTCACCCAGAAAGACACACATGTCAACACACACACACACACACACACACACACACACACACACACACACACACACACACACACACACACACACACACACACACACACACACACACACACACACACACACCACACAGCACACACAAACCAACACACACACACACACACAGACTTAGCTAGTTGCATGTACACTGAATGGACACAAGCACAGCACTCAAGCTTGGGGCTCATATATCCATACAGAACAAAGTTCAACAGACAGATCCTCAAAGAACTCTGACTCACCTAATAGAGTGAGAATCAAACTCCAGGTCCAAATTCCATTCCACTGCAGCACCAGTCTGCTAACTGACCGTCTGGCTAAGCTCTGAGATAGGCCCCCCCTCACCTTTCCTAAACTATACTATATCTGCTTACATAAACCACTCCTACATATACCTATATATCCTCACAGTATATCTGCGTATGAATTTATAACAACCTTGTTTTCCCTCTGCCCCTACTATGTTTCCTGTTGATAATTTGAGGTGTTGGTGGTGTGGAGGTGGATGTCGGTTTAGCTGAAGTATATTTCCCCGTTCTTGCTATTCAGTGAGGATTTGACAGGGAGGAAGCTTCATGACATAACCAGGGCTTGGCACAAAGGTAGAAACAGTAGGGGAGGAAAGGGAGGTGATGGGGATGTGTGTGGATTGTCTGTTATACAATACAGGACTGGCATGGGGGGGGGCTCATCCCTGCACTAGTTATAGTGACAGGAGAACAGAGAATAGGGACAGAGGGGAACACACCAGTGAATAAGCTCAAATTTCTTTGATTTCTGCCCTTTTCTTCCCATAATGAGCTTTTTTAATGGCTTCTCTGGCTGGCGAAGGAGAGGAGAAACTCTCTCACTGAGCTGTGTGTGACTGTGTGTCTGTGTGTGTGTGTCTGTTTGTGTGTGTGTGTGTGCGTTGATTGGGTTATTGGTGATTGGGTGTGTGTTTGGGGGTGCAGGCAGGTCTGGGCAGAGAAGCAGAGGAGTTTGTAACATGGCTCTAATGCTAAGTAATGATGGTTAATGGGAGTAATGCTGTAAATAATCATATTGTATTGAGGCAGAGCCCAGAGGTGCAGATGGAAGCTGTGCAGGTGTACACTCAATTAGTGAGATAAAACAGAAACAAACAAGTGAACAAGAAACATCCGCTTGTCTTTTACCATGGCAGAATACCTGGCAGTGCGATGGGTTAGGTAAAAAAAAATATTGAATTTACGTTGAATGCGTTGAATATTTGATTTGATTTGAATAACACATTCAAAAATGGGAAAAAAGACAAAAAATATATGATAGGAAACATGGTTTTGAAATGTCTGTATTATATCTAGGAGATTTAAGAAAGCTTACCGTTCAAAAGTTTGGGATCACTTAGAAATTTCCTTTTTGAAAGAAGAGCACATTTTCTATCCATAAAAATAACATCAAATTGATCAGAAAGGCCAGCATCCCGGAGTCGCCTCTTCACTGTTGACGTTGAGACTGGTGTTTTACGGGTACTATTTACTGAAGCTGCCAGTTGAGGACTTGTGAGGTATCTATTTCTCAAACTAGACACTCTAATGTACTTGTCCTCTTGCTCAGTTGTGCACCGGGGCCTCCCACTCCTCTTTCTATTCTGGTTAGAGGCACTTTGCGCTGTTCTGTGAATGGAGTAGTACACAGCGTTGTATGAGATCTTCAGTTTCTTGGCAATTTCTCGCATGGAATAGCCTTCATTTCTCAGAACAAGAATAGACTGACGTGTTTCAGAAAAAAGTGCTTTGTTTGTGGCCATTTTGAGCCTTTAATCGAACACACAAATGCTGATGCTCCAGATACTCAACTAGTCTAAAGAAGGCCAGTTTATTTGCTTCTTTAATCAGATCAACAGTTTTCAGCTGTGCTAACATAATAGCAAAAGGGTTTTCTAATGATCAATTAGCCTTTTAAAATGATAAACTTGGATTAGCTAACACAACGTTCCATTGGAACACAGGAGTGATGGTTGCTGATAAAAGGCCTCTGTACGCCTATGTAGATATTGTCACGACTTCCGCCGAAGTCGGCTCCTCTCCTTGTTCGGGCGGCGTTCGGCGATCGACGTCACCGGCTTTCTAGCCATCGCCGCTTCATTTTTCATATATCCATTTGTCTTGTCTTGTTCCATACACACCTGGTTTTCATTTCCCCAATCAATCTACTTGTATTTAACCCTCTGTTTCCCATCATGTTTTGTGTGCAATTGTCTTCATGTGAAGTGATGTTCGTTAAGCGCTTTACTTTATTGTTGAGGACACGCACCTCAGGGCGAGTGCGAGGATCAGGAATAGGACGTACTGGACTCTGGAGGCGCACTGGAGGCCTGGTGCGTGGTGCCGGCACTGGTGGTACCGGGCTGGGGACATGCACCTCAGGGCGAGTGCGGGAAGGAGGCACAGGATACACTGGGCCGTGGAGACGCATTGGAGATCTGGAATGTAGAGCTGGCTCAATGTGTCCTGGCTGGATGCCCATTCTTGCACAGCCCTCCATGTGCTCGCCAGAGGTAGCCTGACTGCCATTAGGTACCGAGATGAGATCCTCAGACCCCTTGTGAGACCATATACTGACACATGCACATTTGTGGCCTGCTGGAGGTCATTTTGCAGGGCTCTGGCAGTGCTCCTCCTTGCACAAAGGCGGAGGTAGCGGTCCTGCTGCTGGGTTGTTGGCCTCCTCCACATCTCCTGATGTACTGGCCTGTCTCCTGGTAGCGCCTCCATGCTCTGGACACTACGCTGACAGACACAGCAAACCTTCTTGCCACATCTCGCATTGATGTGCCATCCTGGATGAGCTGCACTACCTGAGCCACTTGTGTGGGTTGTAGACTCCGTCTCATGCTACCACTAGAGTGAAAGCACCGCCAGCATTCAAAAGTGACCAAAACAGCAGCCAGGAAGCATAGGAACTGAGTGGTCTGTGGTCACCACCTGCAGAACCACTCCTTTATTGGGGGTGTCTTGCTAATTGCCTATAATTTCCACCTTTTGTCTATTCCATTTGCACAACAGCATGTGAAATTTATTGTCAATCAGTGTTGCTTCCTAAGTGGACAGTTTGATTTCACAGAAGTGTGATTGACTTGGAGTTACATTGTGTTGTTTAAGTGTTCCCTTWATTTTTTTGAGCAGTGTATATTGTGTATATATAGTTTATATACATTATTATTAGAAGTATTATACTTTTTTTTCACATATTTAACTACTTTTTTTGGTAGGCACAGAACTACCTTCATACTTCCAATGTTTTTTTTATCCATTACTGGTTACCTTGTCGTGGTAATTTCCTGTATTACTAAATGATGAGAGTTTACAAACCACACACAAGTCAGAGTTATATTTTAAATMCCATCTTTAATTATATGAGCTTCACCATAGCCCTTTGACTCTCAGATCAATTCAGTGTCTATAAATGAATTTTCTGAGAATCATCACAAAATAATTCTTAGTATCTTTTATAGCCAAGATACACCCCTCTCAACTCACATGACGAACCACAGATCTTAGAAACTTCACAAAGGGCCTTTTACTTGAAAGAGGAGTATCCCATAGCCAGATAGCATTAGCTATAAATTATCGTTCAGTTTGGTCTCTTAGACGAGTTTCTACTTCTCGTTCTTGGTACTTCCTATTACCAAAACATTACCTCATCCAATGGCATATATACATTTTCAATTCTAGATACTCCCATCTCAAATACACCCCCTCTTCTCCCCACTCCTGGAGAAGCTCACTAAGGGGAGTGAACCTCTASGTCATATACTATGAAAGATAAGTTCAACATCAGAGGGGTGGTATAATGGTTTCAGACACTGCCATACTCCTCCCCCCAATGGGAAAAGGAGGGTATGACTGGAGTACAGACATAGTGGAGCCCTTCACATGGTTTCACAGATATATTCACCTATGAAAGACAATGTTCAAACCTGACTTCTCCCTTTCTGATATTCTGCATATTACCAGATATGTAAAAGACAAGCCTGACCTCTCCCCTCTCTGGGCCCCAAGTGACTTTTCCCTAGAGGAGAAAGGAAGATGCAACTGCCAACAGTATAGTCCAAAAGAAGACATTCTAATGACAAGTATAAAATAAAAACATCTTATTTATCTATGTTACCTAACTAATTCTGATTCAGCTACGACAACCTTCAGTCTGGTCCCGTGACACTTTGTAGCACAAACAGTTCGGATTCTACAAACAGAAGTTGGCACATCGACGGCACTGACTTCAAATGAGTCCCTTGACACTTGTGTCGGTCGTAGAGCAAAAACGGAGACTACCATCGTGTTTGTGAGAGTCTCCCCTTTCCATAGAGTGTAGGTCAAACCGTTTGGACGCTACAGACCTTTTCATGAGAAGACCAATTTTCGGCATGTGTCATGGTCTGACAAACGTTGCTCTAGCTCTGCCACCTTTGACCGCGGATGCAGAAGTGCAACATACTGTAGGCAGATGTGGTCGATTTAGACTCAACTAATGCAAAAAAACATAAGTCAGTAAGACAGGTCTGGATCATCAAGCCAGGCCTTGCCATCCCCAGCTTCTCTGCCGACTTCATGGGTAGATACAGTGCCTAGTATTCATCCACCTTGGCGTTTTTTCTATTTTGTTTCATTACAACCTGTAATTTAAATGTATTTTTATTTGGATTTCATGTAATGGACATACACAAAATAGTCCAAATTGTTGAAGTGAAATGAAAAAAATTAAGTTTAAAATAAAATTTGAAAATCCAAATGGAAAAGTGGTGCGTGCATATGCATTCACCCCCTTTTCTATGAAGCCCCTTAATAAGATCTGGTGCAACCAAATATCTTCAGAAGTGACATAATTAGTTAATAAAGTCCACCTGTGTGCAATTTAAGTGTCACAAGATCTGTCACATGATATTGATATATATACACCTGTTCTGAAATTCCCCTGAAAGGAGTCTGCAACACCACTAAGCAAGATGCACCACCAAGCAAGCGGCACCATCAAGACCAAGGAACTCTCTAAACAGGTCAGCGACAAAGTTGTGGAGAAGTACAGATCAGGGTTGGGTTATAAAAAAATATCCAAAACTTTGAACATCCCACAGAGCACCATTAAATCCATAATTAAAAAATTTCAAGAATATGGCACCACAACAAACCTGCCAAGAGAGGGCAGCCCACCAAACTCACAGACCAGGCAAGGAGGACATTAATCATAGAGGCAACAAAGAGACCAAAGATAACCCTGAATGAGCTGCAAAGCTCCACAGCAGAGATTGGAGTATCTGTCCATAGGACCACTTTAAGACGTACGCTCCACATAGCTGCGCTTTACGGAAAAGTGGCCAGAAAAAAGCCATTGCTTAAAGAAAAAATAAGCAGACTCCCCAAACATATGGAAGAAGGTACTCTGGTCAGATGAGACTAGAATTTAGCTTTTTGGCCATGAAGCAAAACACTATGTCTGGCACAAACCAAACACCTCTCATCACCCCGAGGACACCATCCCTACAGTGAAGCATGTTGGTGGCAGCATCATGCGGTGGGGATGTTTTTCATTGGCAGGGACTGGGAAACTGGTCAGAATTGAAGGAATGATGGATGGCGCTAAATACAGGAAATTCTTGAGGGAAACCTTCCAGAGATTTGAGACTGGGACGGAGGTTCACCTTCCAGCAGGACAATGACCCTAAGCATAAAGCTAAAGCAACACTTGAGTGGTTTAAGGGGAAACATTTAAATGTCTTGGAAGGGCCTTGTCAAAGCCCAGACCTCAATCCAATTGAGAATCTGTGGTATGACCAGCGGAACCCATCCAACTTAAAGGAGCTGGAGCAGTTCTTTCTTGAAGAATGGTAAAAAATGAATACTTTCGCAAGCCACTTTATTCATCAAACAAAATGTAGCACCCACCTAGGTGAATCCGGCGTTGGCTAGATTTAGCTAGGGCCCTAGAGGCTCAATAGAAATTAATTATTGCGATTGTCCAACCTTAGAGTAAGCGATCCACTCAAAACTAAAGCAATGATCTCCAAGCCTTAGCGATCTCCAGTTTAAAAAAAAACAGGAGCTAGATTTCTAGCTAGCCTCTTGGCTATCTTGACAAAACTAACTGACTTGCTGGTCTTATGACAACGTTGAATTGATATATAAATAATCTTAACTTACTAAACTAACAAAATAAAAAGTAGATTTTTAAAGAATGCTATCAAAAAACACGTAAAAGCAATAAAATATTTACACATTGATAGGAGTTCTCTGCCTAGGCGACCTCACGGCTCCAGGGCAACCACAAACTCATCACTGAGCCGTTAACTGGCCATTATTACACACACAAACAGTCCTTGATAAAAAAAGCAAGTAGTGGCCTACAGCTAAAGACATTTAGGCAACCTATGCACGCAACACGTTTTGACTCAGTCTTCCTCAGGCATCTCCGGTCAGACCCAT
Source organism: Salvelinus sp. IW2-2015 (assembly GCF_002910315.2). Lineage (NCBI taxonomy): Eukaryota > Metazoa > Chordata > Actinopteri > Salmoniformes > Salmonidae > Salvelinus > Salvelinus sp. IW2-2015. The sequence goes on from NC_036846.1 coordinate 4,797,921, forward strand.
CAGTCAATGACCTTATCAATTGATGACAACCACCCATTTCATGCGGTGTTAACTTCAACCACAAAACACACATGGTCATTCTTCTGCTTTCACACTGCGATGATGGATGTCTTCTGCTGTTGCTGATCTCTCTCCATCTTTATCTCATGTTGTTGTGTTTTCTTGTGGATGTACTGCCATCAACACAGGCTGAATTCGAAATGACACCTTATTCCGTATATGTGCAGTACTTTTCACCAGAGCCAGTGTATTCTCTATAGTGCAGTACTTTTGACCAGAGCCCAATAAGTTACCATTTTAGCCACAGCCCAGGTTATGGTGTTCTATGGGAAGTATCCTGGTGCTGTTATAAATAGTCCCTCTTAGTGAGCTGAATTGATTAATGACATGTTAAGCCCCATCGAGTGGTTGTTTGAGAGGCTAGAAGAGACCTTAGCATTCCACTGCTGTCACGCACACAGGCAGGCACGAACACACACACACACTAATAACACACAAGCACAGTAACAAACACACCAATGTGCGCACACACACCAACAACAGCACAAACACACACTAGCGCGCGCACGACACTAGCGAACACGCACTCACACACACACTCACAAAGGAAACTAGCGAACGCATAAACAGACGCACACCCATCACAAACAGAGACACACCCATCACATTCCAGATGCGTGGTAGCTGTAGAGCGACGAGGTTTCTGAGTGGCGGAATAAAAGACAACACCTGCCTCAATTAGTGAGAGGAGAAAGAGAGAAAGCGGAAAAGCGGGAAAGATGGCGAGAGGGTTGGAGAGGAAGATGAAGAGAGTGAGCGTGGGTGGAGAAAGAGTAGAACAGGGAGAGAGAGTGAAAAAGATGTTCCAAGAGAGAGTAGCATCAGAGGGAAAGGAGAAAGAGAGAGGGGTAGGGATACGAGGGATAGAATGGCTATCTGTAAGAGTGATGTGTTTGTTGTGGTTTTAGCTTCAGTCCTTCTTGGACGAACACCTACCCATTTACTGTATGGATGTTTCTTCAACCAGTCATATCATCTCACAAGACATTATAGAATTTGGCTTTAAAATAGCTATGGCTAGCTCCTCTGTTAGCAGAATGGTACAGTCCACTTGTTCTGTTTGATGCTATAGTGAGTGTAATGTTTGGCAGTGGGCTGCAGTAGCTCCTCCACAGCTCCAGAGTATGACAGAGAGGACATTAAACACAACATGGACACAGAGAGAGAGACAGAGAGAGAGAGACAAAGAGACAGAGAGAGAGAGAGACAGAGAGAGAGAGAGAGAGAGAGAATGTCAGTAAGTGAAGGAGATAGAGAGATACTAAGAGGGATCTTCTTTCAGGATACCTTTCTCTTGTATTCCTGTGTGTGTGCGTGTGTGTCTGTGTGTGTGACCTGTTTTTTGTGTCAGTTTGGTAAATGGGTTTGTCTGTTCCAGATGAGGGGCGAGAGGAGAGATAAGAAGCCCAGCTCAAGCACTCAGGTCTGGGGTAGAGGGACAGAGCCTCTCCTGTTCTCACATGTCCTCCATACACCAGCTGGCAGCCGGTATAGGGTATTAAGCAGGGGTATTGACTTACAACCTCTCTCTCTCTCTCTCTCTCTCTCTCTCGCTCTCTTGCTTTCTTGCCCCCTTGCTCCCTCTCCTTCTCTCTCTCTCTCTCTCTTTTCCTGACCCCCCCCCTCCCCCTCTCATTGAACACAAACACACCGGAGAGCTCTGGTTCCAAGCCTAATTCAAAGAGGGCGACATGCATTTTCCCCTTCCTAATTAAGATGTATTACCCCTCTCACACAACTAAAACATGCCATGACATGCTCTGCTTCTGAGCTGATCAGCCCTGTCTGGGGAACTAGTCTCATCACTGACACACAGCCCATCATCAAGCCTAGCTCAAATGTAACCATTAGGCTGGTTATCTTCTATTACCGTTTCATATTCAAAGCGAGAAAACATCAGCTCTTTGCTAATAACAGAATGGCTGCTCATTGGCGCAGGCAATTAGAGAGTGGATCTACTACGATGAGAATAATATGTACAGGGATTACTTCATAACAAGACATTGGGGATAATCCAGGAGCGTTTCACTTTAGCATGAAAGAATTTCATTACCACGAGTTCTATTGCTCTAATTATCATGACAAATTCTTTTCACCAACATCCTTCTCCTCCCTCTCCTCCTCCATTCTCCATTGCCCTCCTCCTCCATGTCATCATCATCATTTTGATCATCATGATCATCATCATCACCACTACTTACTCATATGATATGACCATCATCCCCGTGATCCTGATCTTCACATGGTGGGTGCCATTTCCTCTCCTCGCCGATCTAAATGTCACTGATGTTCCAGTTCTGTTCCTGCCTAATGGACACAGACGTCGATTCTAAGTCTATTCCGTGGTTGTTGAACATCATTTAATTGAAATGACATGGAAACAACGTTGATTCAACCAGTGTGTGCCCAGCGGTTCCCTAGTTTCCTACAGTGCAGAGGAGAGATATGTGGACCAACGCTCAGACATAGTGGCTTCTTTGTCATCGGCTCTGATGATGTGCGAGCCGAGGCTCAGGCTGTCTCCCTCTACCTCTCCTTCACCCTCTCCCTCTCTCTTGGCTTCTGGTAGTTAATGAATAGCAGCAGTGCCGGATAACATATTGTGCTGTATTAAAATCATGACGGATCAATTATGCCATCATCGGGATTTGTTCTGCTCAAATGAGGGGGAATAACACCCAGGGGACCCCAGATCACATGGTCTGCATTCAGCTCCGGCAGCAAACACCTGTTTGGTG
>NC_036846.1:4802059-4854337 GCF_002910315.2 Salvelinus sp. IW2-2015
ATTATTAGTAATTAATTTATAGAAAATCACTGCAACTACAATAAAGTATAATTTTGTTGAAGTTCTTGGAAATGCATTTCAACTTTTGTGCAATAAACACGCTACAATCAGGGAAAGACCATGTAAGAATATATTGGAACCTTGAAAATAGTCTCCCTCTCCCGCTCCGCTCCTCTGCTTGCTCTCTCTCCTCTCCCTCTCTGTCTCCTCTCCCTCTCCCATCTCCCTTCTCCCTTCTTCCCTCTCCCTCTCCCTCTCCCTCTCCCTCTCCCTCTCTCCCTGTATCTATCCCCCCTTCCTTTCTGTCTCTATCTCTCAATTCAATTCAAAGGGATTTATTGGCATGGGAAAGATATGTTTACATTGCCAAAGCAAGTGAAATAGATAATAAACAAAAGTGAAATTATTTAAACAACCCTTTCTCTCCCTCTCTCTCTGTCTGGGTGGGTGACGTCAGTGTGTGATTAACATTGGCCTAATTCAGTGGGTATATTCACAGTACTTAGGGGAGGCTGGCTGGACAGAGGTAGTGACTCAGGAGAGAGCGGTAGAGACAGAGGTAGAGCTCAGTCCCTGTTTAATAAAGCCTACAGCTACTGAAGCCCACTAAGAGGAGAGAGGTCAGCGCCATCCCATGTCACACACTTCTCCAAAGAAAAGAGGGATTTTCTCCACCATGTGTGTTGGTGTGTGAGGGACGTTGACTGTGTCTGTGTCCAAATAACTTTTTTAAGACTGATCTCTAACAGCTAGAGATTAACAGGTTATTTCTCTCTCTCTTTCTCTCTCGCTCTCTCATAAACACATATTCACACACACACAGACCCCCCCCCACCACACACACACACACTTACGACACACACACGTTGGGTGGACACCTCTATGGCCCCGTGACGGATGACTGTTCCATATCCCCCTTTTAATTATACACATTGATTCCCCCGGTGGCCGTTCCCTTGTTTACTCCCGGTCCAATAATGCATTTGTGTCCCTCGCTGCATTGATTCATGGATCTTAATCTTAATCTGCTCCGGCCCGCGCGGCCACATCCATCTGAGTAATGCAACTGTGGAATAAATCAGCCGTCATACGGGCCAGTCGGGAGGGTTGGCCCTGCCAGCTGGCTCACACTCACAAACCTTTTGCAATTAGCTGCCTACAAGAAATGGACTGACTCCTCACTCTGCCTCAGTGTTTGGGTCACACTGTCTTTGTTTCAGGATGAACAGCGGGAGAAAAGTTACATTGGTATGCGGTTGTTTCTCTTTATTAACCTTGGAGCAGAGGGTGGGAGCCTCCCCCTCATCCACTAATACCGGGGTAATCCAACAGAGTTGTGTTTAAAGAGTTTTCTTTGCCTCTCTGGCTTCTTACTAATGACAGTCATGCAGTTTGTTGTTGTCACAGAGACGAACTGTCAACATTAGACTTTCTCCTGAAACAATAAGCTTGGGGATTTGTCAAAGTCAAACGCAAAGAACAAGAGAAACGTGAAAAAGAAGAGAGAGAGAAGAGAGAAAGGAGGGAAAGGGGTGAGAGGAAGCAGTGCCTTTATAGAGGGATCCTCCTCTGGGTTAAAGACAAGTAAGACCCAGCGAGCCGATCCCCGAGCGGAACATCTAATTAGTGTGTTCAGAGACACCTGATCTCACCACACGGGGGAATCCGTTTGGCTCTCCATATCTCGCGCATACCAGCCTCTGAATAATTGGCTTTTTCTCCTCATTCTTCTCGTTCGTTCTCTCCTTCTACCTCTCATCCTCTCTCCTTCTCTCCCTGCTCTGTTCGCTCGTGTTTGAATGTGGCTGACACCTCCCAAAAAGTAGGCCGCACCAGAACACGCTCCAGATGAATTCCCCGATCCCGTAACCCCCAACACAATTCAATTCCTTCAGGGCGTCCGCACAGAGACCTGTGGCACGTCACCCCAAAACCCTCATCAGACACACACTGTCTCCGCCTCCCTCCCTCCCTTTCTCTCTCTCTCTCTCTCTCTCTGTTTTATTCTATTTTCTCTCTCTCAAATATTCATGAACTCTCTCTGCTTTTTCCAAAGCAAGTTTCCTCCTACATGTATCATTGTTCTTTCAAACTGTTTTTAGAGTCTATAGTGTTGTCCATTTGTCCTGCTCTCCAGAGAAGGCAGAATAGGAGAGAGGAAAACAGAGTGAGAAGAAAAGCGAGAGAGTGTTAGGTTAAAGTGGAGTTGGAGTTCAACAAGGTTGCTTGGATCACATGGTCCGTAAAATTAGGTCATGAGTGTATGTTTATGTCTGTAACATGTTTCTGTAACATCCTTCTACATAGCCAACTCATCCCTCTAACATCTATCTTTAAACAAGCCCTCTCTCGTTTAACATCTTCTCTCATTCCTGCCATCTGTTGTTCACTGGGCCTGGGGTGTATGTCTACCCTGTGCCTGTGCCTGTATGCGTGTGCGTGTGTGTGTGTGCTCCATGCCTACAGGCCTGTTAGACTATGTCTGCCTCTCTCTGAGGGCCTCTGTACTCCAGCAGATATATGCTGAGCCTCTGGACCAGCCGATCAAACAGACCAATGATAGATCTTACAGCCACTGAACACACACAGAGAAACATTTGAGAAAACCGAGGAAGGGTTTTTAAATTGGTGGCATTTTTGATATTTCAGAGAATTACCTTTTATTAATGTGGTTCCTGGATTACTTTACACAGAGAAGCCATAGGTTTCCAATTATAATTCACAGTTTGGAATATGGTGTTTCCTCAAAATGTCCTCAGTGTGAGGAGGTGACTGGGTAAACTAATGACAGTCTTAGGAGAGGGTAAAGACAGTGTGTAAACAGAGGTGTGTGGGTGACATACACTTGTGGAGCTTTCCTCGTCCATTATTTCAGGAAGGTAAACTAGGGAGGGAAGAAAGAAACAAAGGCAAACGTGTTCATTTGGACCTGGCTTACACTCGTATGAGGGAAGGCAATTCATTCGGTGTTACTTGCTTTGTTTCCTCTAGAAAATGAACTCTCTCGCAGAACAATCATCTCACATACATAAGGGACATGTGTGGGAAAGGAGGAGGAGGGGGGGGGGGGGGGTGTTGTATTCCCCAGAACAAATTTTCTCTCTCCAACTCACTAAGCAGGAATAATGAGTTCTTGTTAGTCCCAGGGAGGGATACCAATATCTTCTCCCAGTTCTGCTTCTCATCATTACATTCAGCATGATTGGTCAATTACCTTCATATTAAGTGCCTTACTTTACTACCCCCCCTTTACCTACCCCCCTTCTTCTCCACCCACCATAATGGCATTGTAATTTACTAATTCATGTTGAGGGATTTGTGTTGGTTTTATTTGATGAGTTGTTTTATTAATTGGGGAAAAAAATACATTCTGCTTGATTAGTCAATGATTAACACCCCCTTAAATCCCAGACCCCTCCCTCTAAGAACATTGTATTTATATCCTAGTTTAATGTTAGTAGTAATACTGTTATAATATTATACTTTAATACTTTAATAATGTTAATAACGTTAATAATGTTAAGATTTTTAATACTGTTAATACTGTTAATAACTTAATATATTAATACTTAATACCTGTTAATAACATTAAAAATGTTAATATGTTCAATACTGTTAATAACGTTAAAAATGTTAATATTGTAATACTGTGATACTGTTATAATGTTTTCACTGTTTATAATGTTAATACTGTTAATATTGTTAACTTCTCTGCGCGACGGATCCATTTTACGGATCATTTCCTAAACAACCGCCGAATTGCAGAGCGCAAAATATTACAAAAAATATTTATATCATGCAATCACAAGTGAAATATACCAAACACACGCTTAGCTTGTTGTTAATCCACCTATCGTGTCAGATTTGAAAAATCACTGCTTTACAGAGAAAGAAATCCAAGCTTTTGTGAGTGTATCAATCAATGCTAGAACAGCTAGCCCCAAATTAGCATGGTCACGAAAGTCAGAAAAGCAATAAAATTAATTCGCTTACCTTTGATATCTTCGGATGTTGCCACTCACGAACTCAGTTACACAATAAATGTTATTTTGTTCGATAAATATTGCTTTTATAACAAAAAAAGCCATTTGGGTTACGCGTTATGTTCAGAAAACTACAGCCTTGTTCCGGTGCTGAAAGGCAGAAGAAAATTCCCAGACGTATCAGATTAAAAATATTACAAAAAATATTTATAATCATGCAATCACAAGTGAAATATACCAAAACAGTCAGCTTAGCTTGTTGTTAATAATGTTAATACGGATAATGCTGTTAATATCGTTAATACTGTGAATACTGTTAATAATGTTAATACTGTTAATAACGTTAATAATGTTAATACTGTTAATACTGTTAATACAGTTAATAACATTAATAATGTTAATACTGTTAATAATGTTAATACCCTTAATTAATATTGTTAATAATGTTGATACTGTTAATACTGTTAATACTGTTGATAATGTTGATAATGTTAATACTGTTAATACTGTTAACAGTATTAACATTATTAATATTAGTTTTATATCACCTTGCTGTTTGAAAATCAAAACACTAATTTGCACATTGATACTATTTTCCCTCTTCAGAAAAAGAGAGCCAATTCCATTATTCTGATACTCATAAAAAACAAATGGTGAACTTCCGTTATCTCTGGGCTGTTTGGCTATTGGTCAAATCCCCTGAGTGAAGATTCTATCTCACCATCTCTACCCTCATCCATCTCTTGACAGTGGCGTGTGCACTCTGTGCTGTCATTGGCTATTTCCACTCTGCTCTGTCCTGTCAGTGCCCAGTTCCTGCCGCTCTGTATGTTTACCTGTTGGTCATTCTCATAAGGATCCCAGTCAGACGCCATTAAAGTCTGTTTTGGGCTTTTTGGTTGGGTAGTGAGTGGGGCTAGCCGAGACAAATTAAGTGTTTTCGGTTCCCTCCAAACCCTGCTTTTGGGTAACAGAATACAGGCACTTGGCGATTAAGTCAGTCAGACATTTCTCAAAGCAAATACATGTTAGGTATAAAGATAAGTGCTGTGGACACAATGGAAAATGGTTCTAGTGATACTGAGAGTGGTTTGTTATTATCAAAAATAAAAGCCTATAATCAGTAGTTATGGTTGCCTAAATGGAACACAGATCCAGCTATGGTATGTTATTATAAGGTTACACACACATGCATCTCTATAATCTATTGGACAAAGAACATTAGGCTAATGTACAATTAAGATAGTTATTGTAAAAGTGGAACAGATATGATGTATAACTGATTTCCCAGAGCTTAATTTGCATCATGTTCACAGGTTAAACTAATAAGAGAAAAATCATGCCAATAACCCATCTCGGAGACAAAAAGGCAAAAGAAGAAACAACCCTTCCTTTAATCATCGTGTTCATGTAGAGTTCAGAGACTGCATGTAATATTCAAATAAGCTTTACATTTCCTAAAGAAATAGAATACTAAACAGACAAATGGCATCACTCCTTAGATGTTGAAATAATTAGGAACTAAACATAACGTTGCTTCTGCTTCACCTGTCATACTTCCTCTCTCGTACTTTTGCAAGTTCTTACCGTCAAGGAACATTTAGTGGTCTTAACCTACTTACTGAGTGAGGAAGAAAACTCCAAAACATCTGTGTTGACATGGTAAGAGTTGCCTCAGGCCACACAAGCTGCCACTGCGTGCAATTCATTACCCACAGCCAAACCAATTCTAATCCACTGCTACTGTATGTGTGGGACTGGGATGTTATGAGTTTCTCAGTGGGAGACAGTGTGCTTTTTTTCCTCTGTGTGCGTGCGTGTGTAGGTTTTCAGTTTGCCTGCAGGTTTTTTGCAGTGTGACACAGGTGTGCGAGCTAGGAGACAAAAAATGTGTGAATTTTACTTCAAATGAAATTGAATCCAAGGATTCAGTCGACAATTTAAATGGTCATCACAATTAATGGATTGGGTTTAGAATGTTTTATCTCCTCCTGTGAACGTCATGACCTTATTATCTAGATGGACAATGGCATATTTATTGACGAAGAAACAGTATCTAAAGAGGTTACCACAGTTTGGATTAAAGACAATGCATGACTATAATAGAATTCCTATTATCAATGACTACTAATATAATGATTTCCTACCAGTCCCAATGTTTACTCCCTAAACCATTGTAGAGTATTAAACTTAAGTTCACTGTTGTGTCTCTTCACTCTGACATAGAGCATCAATATTTCCTTCTTCTACAATTTATACATTCTAAAGCACAATGGCAGAGTCTTGTCTTAAGTGTAAAACTAACAATGACTCAATAATTCATGCCATTTGGGAATGTTACAAAGTCCCAAAATGTATAGGCAGAGTTAGAAAGTAGGCTGTCAGAGGTATTACAATCTGTCTGTCTGCATATTTCAAGACATGACATATGAGGGTACCAGATGGGTTGGACGGTACCTTTATTGTCAATCATCGGGGAAAAAACATATATTTAAAAACTAGAAATCAACCAATCCTCCATCAATAACACAATGGAAAGGTCAGATGCTTTATTATCTAAATGTTGAAAGCACGTGGGTGACAGAGAGAAACAAAATGCTGCAGTTTGAGGCCTTGTGGCGGAGAGTGATGCGGCCTCTGGAAATGGGTGTGAGCAGGTGGGTCTGAGCAGGTATAATGTCGTTGATGTTTGTGTCTGTACACTGTCGTTTATATGTGTATGTTTTGTATTGTTTGAAAAATATATATATTGTACCAAAAAATGTAATGTTTTCCCCTCTTCTTTCTAATAGTCTTTCTTTAAAAACCAGAGAGAATGTTCCTCTTCAATGGCAGCTGTCAGCTGCTTCAAACCACTGATTCAGACACAGAAACAACTGATTATAGCTGCTACTGTAATTGTTTCTTAACCAAGTGTGATTAGATGATGGCTGTCATGGATGAGAAGGAGCAATTATATCACCATTCTCCCTGATTTTCTCCAACATTACAGCAATAATGCTTTAAAGCAGTGTTATTTTGATTATTGCAGAACAATGATCTTTCATTTTAGGCCTCAAGGAAGAGTGCGGAGTGATTGTTGCTCCGATTGCAGTGATTATGGAACATGTTTCCTATGTAGTGTTGTGAGAGGTGTTGTGTCTGAGGTACAAGTAGACATTGTTATTGAAGTCACACAGCTAAGTGAAAAACAGCAGTGTAGCAGTTGAATTTTGCCATTATTGCAATGTGGCATTGAAGCACAGAAGGGTTCACACTTGAGATGTGGTTTTAAAAAGACGCCAAGGCTAAAGAGAAAAATAATGAATAATGGCAGATATAATTTCAAAATAGTTTTACTCTTTGCTGTGCCAGCTGGAGAGTGTGTACCTAAGGGGAAATGATGTATTTTCCCGCTCCTCCTTTGTCGTTAGGTTTTCTGTGGTATTAAATTGTTTCATAAAATGTCTCTGATTTAAGTTGAATGGATTCTGCCTGTTTAAAGGATACATCAACTATTAACTACAGTTCAGCTTTTCAACACAAAATGTCAAGGACAGAGAATACTAAAGTATTGAACGCAGTACCAACCAACACCTGGCAATAACTGTTTAAACAGTGAACTTATATGTCGTGTGTTCTCACTTATTCCATCCCTGTTAGCAGTGGGAAATTGGAAGATTTATGGTCTAGAATTAATAAGGGTAAATTGAATGAGTGTGATTATGATTCTGAGCAGGAAGTGGCATGTGGGGGTGCGGTTTCCTGTTCTCTTGGGCACTACTGATGACCTCTGTGATTGGTCACATAAAGCTCTGATTCTACTCTGCTTCCTCTCATGTCACAGACAGGGTGGAGCGTCACAGATAAGCTACAGTAATATGCTGCTAACAAGGAAGAGCAGACAACTGCAGAGACTCATGGAGCTCATTGAGGAGAGATAGGAGGTTCATTGTTCTCAACTGTCCGGATCTTATTTATCTGGTCTGGTCTGTGTGAGGTGGAGGGTGGAGGGATTGTATCTCTATGGGGGTTGTGCTGAGGCCAGACCCGACCTGTGACCTTGTTCTACTGCCCCCCGCCTGTCCACTCAAGGCAGCGTTTGATCTCTTAACACATCTGACAAGAACCATTCTGGTTACATCTGAGAATCGTTAAAACTCTCACTGTCACTTTTAACATGATAATGTTCTTCATTATTTACTTGATAATGTTCACTGTCTCTGTCTGCCTAAATTCGTGCCCTACAAAATAACTAATCAAAACAAGTTAACAAACATGGCTTTGAAACAATGTTTTTTGCTCATCACTATTGCTATGGTAACCGTGTTACTGTATTCACCAACAAATCAGAGCTAGTCAAGCATTCACAGATCCCCCGTCTCAGTGTTGTAACAGTCTCTCTCTCTCTCTCTCTCTCTCTCTCTCTCTCTCTCTCTCTCTCTCTCTCTCTCTCTCTCTCTCTCTCTCTCTCTCTCTCTTCTCTCTCTCTATCTCTCTCTCTCTCTCTCTCTCTCTCTCTCTCTCTTCTTCTAATACTTGTTAATAAGGATGGATGCTCCTCCAAATCAACACTTGTGAAGATATGTCACTTTCCCTCCCACCACGTTCCACCACACAGGGATTATCGTCAAAAACAGTAGGGGGAAGGGGGGGGGGGGGGTGAAGGGAGGGCCTCCTGGGGTTACTTCGTTAGAGAAGGGTGTAAATTGAAACTGGCGAACCAGCCGATGTTACTTAAGGGTTACAAATCACAACAACACGCTCAGTCAACCTCCAAGACTGAGCTCTCTGATGCACACGTACACCCACACATGAAGAAGCCAATTAGTATTAGAGAATGTGTTATTTCTCTCTTGATGTTCTTTAAAACACACACAGGAGGAATGTTATTTTGTGTTGTACATTACAGCTTACTAATATGTGTGTTTCGAGTGTGTGTGCCTACGTGCTTGAGTACATGAGTATGTGCACATGTGTGTTTTGTTTCTTGTGTGTACTGTGAGTGTGTGTGTATTTTCTGAGTTATCACTTAATGTGAGGGCTGGTTATAACTCTCACTGACAATCAGTCTGCAAGAGAAATGGAGTCAAATTAAAATGGCAACAGACAGACAGACAGACAGACAGGGCTGCGGCGGCTTGGTGTGGGGCTGTTAATGTAATGCACCSTGGGTAGTTGTTGCCGGGTGAGTTATTGGGCCTGTCTGTTCTGTTTGATACAGATGAGCAGTTTGTCTCAAGTTGTTTTTTCCTTTTTCATTCCAGTTAATCTTGTCAGAGAAGGAAAATCCAGTGTAGCACACTTTCTGGGCTCTCCCCTACTCTCTCTCTCCATGTCTCATTCTGATTCTCCCTATCTCTCTCCCTCTACCAAATACCCTCCTTCTATCTCTGTCTGTTCCAGCTTAAGCCTATGTGAGCCAGTGAATTTCTGTTAAGTAATGCACATGCATGGTGTGTGTTAGTGTGCTTTGGGTTCTGCTGTGTACCAGTGTGGATCAGGCTTAATACATCTGTGTTAGAGATAGAGCTAAGCTCAGCCTGTCTGGTTTTGTTTGAACATACTTTATAAATGGTCATTTAAGCTACTTTGTCCTGAAACGAAACATCTCCCTGCCTTGTCTCTCTGTGTAACCCTCCCACCAGCCAGTGATAACAGGACATTCCCATGTCAGAATGGGATTAGGAGATGAGTCAGTCTGATTAGGAAAGGGATTCATCGTGCTGTTTTGTTCCCTCCCTTCCCTGCCCCTCCACTCCCTCAGAGGGTGCATGTCCGTATGAAATTACACTTCTTTTCCCAGTAATCCTATAGTTTGGGTAACTAGGCCCCAGATGTGGTGGTGGAGTGGGGAGGGAGAACCAGACAAATAACCAGTGCCACAGAGGGCCAGGCTGAGGATAGAAGGGCAAAGCTCATGAAAGATGCATTAATATGGCTGCCTTTCACTCTCTTTGAACTTGTAATGTGGCCGGCTCCCAGAGGTATTGTATTTGTAATGTGACTGTCGAATACGACTTTATTTCTTTCTCCTTCTGGTCTCTTTTTCACTTTATCTCTCTCTCCTTACTATCTCTCGGTCTCTGTCTCTCTCGCTCTTGTGCTTTCGCTCTCTCTCTCTCTCTCTCTCTCTCTCTCTCTCTCTCTCTCTCTCTCTCTCTCTCTCTCTCTCTCTCTCTCTCTCTCTCTCTCTCTCTCTCTCTCTCTCTCTCTCGCTCTCTCGCTCTCTCGCTCTCGCTCTCGCGCACTCTCTCACTTTCTTTCTCCCGCTCTCTCTGTCTGTTCCTTTCTCTCTCAGTACTCTCTCTACTTTCTGTCTCTCTCTCTCTCTTTGTCTCTTTTTGGCTGTTGTTGAGTTTGCTTTTCAATATGGCTGTCCCTCTGTTAATCTGTCTGTCTCCCTGTGTTGATAATGACACCTGTTGTGTCATTGATGAAGACGATGCAGGTGTATCTGCAGGATGTCTTTCCCATTTGCCATTCCAATCAACAACAAGCCCTGCAGTAACAGAATGTGTTGTGTCCTGAATTCACCTCTGAATTCACCTTGACAACATGAAAATTGGACAATTACCGGTCAGACTTTCTACTGTCTTATTATCAGAAAGCGTTGCTATCCCATTGGACTCTGAGATATCCAGGTGTGTAACTAGAATGCCCACAATGCTTTGTGCCTGCACTTTTCTGTGTGTAAAAGCTCTGAGTGAGTATCAACAAGCAGGTGTTAGCATTTGCATAAAACCTCAATGGAACAGAAAAGCAGGAGWCAACCAGTGTTATGCACAGCCTATTTCAATCACTCAGCCTGTGTGTAAATGGCAGTTATTCATAGTATGTATCACCTTGGCCTAGAGTCGTCTTCTCTTGTAGTTCTCTGTTTCTCTTTCTAAGTGAAGTGATACGAGGCTGTGTATTATTCCCTATACATGTTGTCTGGTGGGTGTTTCCTGTTGACTTGACAAGGAGTATTCTCTCTCCCGTTGTGTGTATTTCCTCATCTGGGATGTGACACAGGTCAAGTAGCAATTGTGATCGGTCACTCCAGCCAGAGAGGCTGCTTCTTTATTTACAAAGAGGTGCCCGATTGGCCCTTGGAGAGAAGAGCTGTTACCGTGGCAATCAAGATAGTCCCTGTGAGTGAGCTCCGGTATTGTTCCCCCTGCTCTCTGCAAGAAAAAGTTAAGTGACTCAAAATGAGACCTCAAAACGAGCCCATTCTCTCTCTCTCTCTCTATCTCTCTGTCAATTCTTTATTTCATTTATTTTCTTCTTTCAAAGTCATGGGGCCTGCAATTTAAGAGACATTGTTGTTTTCTCTCTATCTCTCTCTCTCAATGGCTACCATTGTCAAAGTCAGTGTCGTGATGAAGCCGAAGATTTGGCAGAGCAAATATCAGCCCAACAGCACTGTCAGGCCCATATTGGACAACACCAATAGCTCCTCAACGCTCTGATATACTGGTTTCTTTTACTGATAGCCAAATAACATCTTAATACATCTGTCATTTTCACCCAGTCTGCTCGGCTGCACTGTGCACGGTGATACCACGACAGACGACGCCACAGAACTACTGTATCTGGGCTTTATCGCTATCACGCCATTATTTCATGATGTCATGAAATCATGAACCATGTTTTCTGAGAATGGATAGAAGTAGACGTGTTCTTTTCTCACTTATAGGTGGCGAGAAATGACGATGCGTGGTGACTCTCCAGGTTATTTTTAACCAGTGGTGTATCTCCAGAGAGGGTAAGTATGTTTATGATTTTTCTTCTGTGTCTCTCTGAGGTGTCAGCATAAGGCTTTCCCCATGGGCTCAGCTGTCAGACACTAAGTCTACGCACCAGAACTCAAAGATTTCTCTGAAACACACACACAGACGCCTACACACACAGACACACACACACATTCTGTACATACACACACACACACACAGGCAGACATGCACACATTGATGGACACAAACACATGCAAGCACACACATACACACACACACATTGAAAAGCACAAGGTAAACTTCTAAATATACTGTACCGACATAATCCCTGCTGAAGACACACTTTAATGAAGATACTGTCATGAATAATGCTTTTAATGTATGATTTTAATGTATGATTTTAGTGTGTGATTTTAATGTATGATTTTAATGTGTGATTTTAATGTATGATTTTAATGTATGATTTTAATCTATGATTTTAGTGTGTGATTTTAATGTATGGTTTTAATGTATGATTTTAATGTGTGATTTTAATGTATGATTTTAATGTGTGATTTTAATGTGTGATTTTAATGTGTGATTTTAATGAGCTAACTTTTGTTATTCTCTTTGCTCCTGTCTTTGTTTCTTTGTTAGTGCTTTATTGTATTATTTTAGGATGTGAAACACTTTGTTACTTGCTATGCAAATAAAGTTATACTAATAATAATAATACAAATAGTAATATTATTATTATCGCACCATAGGCACACTGGCAGCACACACATGTGCATGCTTATGCATAAACAGACACACAGGATACACCAAAGCCCATAATTCCATTCACAGATGGTCTGCAGTGACACTGATAACCATCTGTGTGTGTGTGTCCGTGTCGCTGTGGGTTAGTATGATAGAGGGAGGGTACTGCTGATATGAGGGGCTCAGATTTCCCCTGAGACTCTGTAGTCCATATTGCCCACTGCACAGAAGCCAAGAGGGTATATAACACTGCTGGTAGTGTCATAGGTGCATGGGCACACACACACACACACACACACACACACACGAGGACCATGCTAGCTATCCAGAGTCATCAATGATTAATCTCCCAAGCCAAGCCACATCACAGAGCCAGAATGGCCAAATGACAAGAAACAGCGTGGGCTAGCCCAAGCCTTCTGGAGCCTCTCTCTCTCTCTCTCTCTCTCTCTCTCTCTCTCTCTCTCTCTCTCTCTCTCTCTCTCTCTCTCTCTCTCTCTCTCAAAACAAAGGGCTTTATTGGCATGGGAAGCGTACGCCTGGCATTCAGGCAAAAGAGTTCAATCTTGGTTTCATCAGACCAGAGAATCTTGTTTCGCATGGTCTGAAAGTCTTTAGGTGCCAAGTGGACTGTCATGTGCCTTTTACTGAGGAGTGGCTTTCGTCTGGCCACTCTACCATAAAGGCCTAATTGGTGGAGTCCTGCCGAGATGGTTGCCCTTCTGGAAGGTTCTCCCATCTCCACACAGGAACTATAGAGCTCTGTCATCGGATTCATGGTCACCTCCCTGACCAAGGCCCTTCTCCCCCGTTTACTCAGTTTGGCCAGGTGGCCAGCTCTAGGAAGAGTCTTGATGGTTCCAAACTCTTTCCACTTTTTCCATTCCATTCTTGGGGACCTTCAAAGTTGTTGGTACCCTTCCCCAGATCTGTGCCTCGACAATATCCTGTCTCGGAGCTCTACGGACAATTCCTTCAACCTCATGGGTTGGTTTCTGCTCTAACATGCACTGTCTTCTGTGGGACCTTGTATAGAGAGGTATAGAGAGGTGTCTGCCTTTCCAAATAATGTCCCATCAATTGAATTTACCACGTGTGGACTCCAATCAAGTTGTAGAAACAGCTCAAGGATGATCAATGGAAGTCTGAAAACTTATGTTAATAAGGTATTTCTGTTTTGTTTTTTTATACATTTGCAAAAAAAATCGAAAACCCCGTTTTTGCTCTGTTATTATGGGGTGTGTGTAGATTGCTGAGAAATGTGTTTTATTTAATCCATTTCAGAATAAGTCTGTAATGTAACAAAATGTGGGAAAAATCAAGGGGTGTGAATACTTTCTGAAGGCACTGTACAGTATGTTTACGTTGCCAAAGTAAATGGAATAGACAATAAACAAAAATACATAATCAAGGGAAACAAACAATCAGTAAACATTACACTCACAAAGGTTAGAAAGAATAAAGACATTTCAAATGTTATATTATTGGCTATGTACAGTGTTGTAACAAAATGCAAATAGTTGAAGTATGAAAGCGAAAATAAATAATCAGATAAATATAAATTGTATTTACAATGTTGTTTGTGCTCCACTGGTTCCCCTTTTCTCATAGCTACGTGCCACACTTCTTGCTGCTGTGATTGCACACTGCGTTTTTTCTCCTAACAGATATGGGAGTTTATCAATGTTTGATTTGTTTTCAAATTCTTTGTTGGTCTGTGTAATCTGTGGGAAATATATGTATTTAATGTGGTCATACATTTGGCAAGAGGTTAGGAAGTGTAGCTAAGTTTCCACCTCCTTTTGTGGGCAGTGGGCACATAGCCTAGCTTCTCTCGAGAGCCTGGTCTGCAGTTGATAGCCTCTCTCAATAGCAAGGCTCTCTCTCCCTCTCTCCCTCTCCCTCTCTCTCTCTCTCTCTTTTCTGAATTTCAATGAGCAGCCGTATCTATACAATTGTCCTGTAGCTATGTGCAGTAGATCTTAAAGACATTGGGTTAACACGGTAGCAGTAAAGAGGTTGGGTCTGGCAGAGAGCTTGGCCCTTGAGGTTGTTTGTCAACAAATGGCAAGGAGAATGTGTTCAGTGTCATGTACCTGTATGTGGAAGACTCCCTACTGGGAAAAACAACAACAGCAAAAGGTCACGTTTGTCTGCTTTGATATGCATCTATTTCATTGGTAAATACAAATCGTTTTTACAGCAGTATTCACTGTTCAGACTGTTTTTAAATATTAGCATTAGCAACAGGCTCTTCATTTTTTTGGTTCTCTGTGTGTTTGCAGATTCACTGGCCTGCCCCTGAATCACAGATGGCAGAGAGGCACTGGGGAGCCATTCTGTGTCAGACCCTCGCGGGGCCCATTTTGTTCCTTTTAAACAAAAGGAGTTCATCCTGAATAATCCTTAATTAGCCCTCTGGCATTTAGAGCACACTCTCACTTCCCTCACCTAGCCCTCCCACCAGCTCCTCGCTTTCTGCTTAAACACTATTGATTTATGGCATTGCAGGGGTGCGGCGGGGTGTGTATGTGTGTGCAGAGGTTGACTTTGAAACAGCGTGAAGCAGTGACTCTTGAATATACTTGCACTCAATCACAGACTCACACATGCATGCACACAGGCACACACAAACACACACACGCACACGCTAGAGAAGAGGAAGGAAAAGAACAGTAGTTTGGAGGTTGTTTCTGCTGTGTTGGATGCTATTAGGTGGTAAGCTTATTGAGTCATCGCTGCAGCTTTACTGAAACTGTGTCCAATGGCTTCAAATGCCCTCTGCTGCTCTTTTGAAAAATGACTTGCCTTTATCTCACTTGAAAAAGAAGACGTCTACTTTATTTACAGTGGAAAAGTGAGATAGAGACAAAGTTTCTAATTAACTTTGAAGGTATAGGCCAGATGGAGTGAGTATTTGGTCGTGACAGGGTGGAATCTTTGGCTTGTGATGCCATGGGTGCGATGGTGAGTTTGTGGGCGACTTTTTCCAATCAGGAGCGACAAGTGCCAATCAGG
The DNA here is from genome assembly GCF_002910315.2 of Salvelinus sp. IW2-2015. Lineage (NCBI taxonomy): Eukaryota > Metazoa > Chordata > Actinopteri > Salmoniformes > Salmonidae > Salvelinus > Salvelinus sp. IW2-2015. The sequence goes on from NC_036846.1 coordinate 4,817,502, forward strand.
AGCGACAAGAACTCAGACACGCTTTATCTTCCAGCCGCCACTCGGATTAGGTAGTCAGTGGGTATCACTCATATCCAGGGAGTATACACACACACACATATACACACAGACACACACACAGACACACACAAGGCACACACACAGACACGTACACACATAGACACATACACTCAGGCACACACACAGCAGTAGTCAGCAGGATGGTCTTACATTACACTAATCCCGCGTCCATGGAGCCCAATCTCTCCCTCACCCCAGGGAGGGGGAAGATCAGCCAGCATCTGTTTGTCCCCATCCCTCTATCCCTCTCTTTATCTGTCTTTCTATCAGATCATATGTCTATCCCTCCTGTGTGCCTGCCTGCCTGCCTGTCTATCTATCTGTCTGTCTCTCTGTCTGTCTGTCTGCCTGTCTTTCTGTCTGATTCTGTTTTGGTAATTAGAAATAGCTGATTAGTAGGTTTCCAGTTATAATCTGCCAAACACTCACAGCATAGGAATTTTACACCACATAGACACTAGCAGACACACAACACAGCCCAGCCTGAGAGACGGTGTACCCTCCTCATCTAGAGGGTCATTCAACTGGGTGTCTGAATGCGTCACAAAAGTCCAGAAGCGCGATAATGGCTGGATTGCTGTTTAGGCATTTTTTCCCCCCTGTAAGCAACGTTATTGCGTTTTAATATCCGAGCGTGAGTTTTAACACCTTGTAAATGCCCGTCATTGTGTTGAAATATTTATCTGGAGTCAAACGCAGGCCTGATGTAATGACTGTGTCACAGTGTTTATTGGTGTACTGAGACACCCCCGCGTCACACACACACTCTGAAACATGGAAACACACACACACACACACCACCTCCACTCTAGTGTAGATACCGAGTCTATTAGCATATAAATGTGTTCCTGTATGGGTGCATTGTTAGGAGGGTGGGGAGGATGGAGTGTGAGGGGGTGAAGAGGGAGTGAGGATGGCTCTGTGGGATGCATGCATTAGAGGGAGATGTGGTAGATGATAGGGAGATTTATAAATGCTTCGAGCTTTAGATCGATCGCTGGGCAGCAGCATTTACAAGCTCCTCTGTCTGCCGAACTGCATTAATTAAACACAAACCATTCACCATCTGCTGCTGTGCTTAGGACCCTGACCTCTGGAATTCACTGCTTTGCACCCACAGTTAACCCCTCCACCAGCGCACACACACGCATGCACACACACATGCACACACACACACACACGTACACACAAATGCTCAGATGTGCACACACAAACTGTCGCTCACCCAGAGACACATTCACACAGGTATAAACAGCGCACATGCAGGTTGCTGGAAGTATTAAGAGTTCATTCAAAGGTCAATTAGATTGTGTGTCATTAAGACAAGAGCCTGAAAATGAATCAAGCAGTTGTTCCTACTGCACCTTCTGCTTTCCGGTAATGATGTATCTTGAATATCTGTTTATATCTTTTCACGTAATGTACTGTTGTGTGCCGCCTTCACTTTGTCTGAAATAAGCCCCACCTTTTTGGATCAGCTGCCCGTTAAATTCTGTCAGAAGAACTACAAAGTCATTACTATCATGTATTTATTTTTACCAAAGAAACTTCAATGTTTCTCTTATGTCACATGCAGTTATCTACGTCTTTTTACAGACTTCATCATGGGCAGTGTACAAGATATTATAATTATCTTTTTAACTTAACAACATGAATTGGAGTATTTGTAAACCACGCCCCCAAAAATATTCTAATGAGACCCCACCTCTACATTATGATGTAGCTGGGCTTGGAGTGGGCTGACCTGTGCTGGCCTTAGTGTGGGCTAGCCTGTGCTGGCCTTGGTGTGGGCTGGCCGTGTCGGGCTGGTGTGGGCTATCCCGTGTTTGGCTGGTGTGGGCTTGGAGTGGGCTAGCCTGTGCTGGGCTTTGTGTGGGCTAGCCCCTGCCATCCTTGCCCACCATATACACACACAGAGCCAAGAGGGTCATGTTTGCTGGATCATTATTATAACACACCCTGGGAGAGAGAACTACATGCCTCTAATGTGGATAATTATCTTTAAAAGCCAAACATAATGTAAAGGTAATAAAAAGCAGCTTAATCATTCCCTTTTAAAAGTCCTGCGTCCGCCATCTCCCTGCACTTGTTTCTCTGACACACTGCACCTTTACAAATGACATTGGAGGATATTAAAGTCAAATTGAAAAGGATCCTACTACCTTATTAGTTCAAAGCGTGTCACGTGTTCAGCAGTAGACAGGGTTTTTACAGAGCACCACCGAGTGAGAGACAGACCTGAATAAAAGTAGGAATCAGACACTGTTTGTCTTTTGTTCAAATAAAATGCTGATAGAACAAGTGCTCCTTTTTATTATTTTACAATGGAAAAATGTCTCTTCATGTAGAGCAGGAACAATGGAGTCTTTCATCTGTGGCGGCGCTGGTTTTCATGGTCTCCTATAATTAGGCTACATTTACCTTGCAAATAGGTTAGACACTTTCTTCTCATTTTAGTCCTGTTTCGTTACATCTGCAAAAGGGCTCTGATATACCAACTATTGCAGAAGCAGGTGTGTGTGTGTGTGTGTGTGTGTGTGTGGTGTGTGTGTTGTGTGTGTGGTGTGTGTGTGTGTGTGTGTGTGTGTGTGTGTGTGTGTGTGTGTGTGTGTGTGTGTGTGTGTGTGTGTGTGTGTGTGTGTGTGTGTGTGTTGTGTGTGTGTGTGTGTGTGTGTGTGTGTGTGTGTGTGTGTGTGTGTGTGTGTGTGTGTGTGTGTGTGTGTGTGTGTGTGTGTGTGTGTGTGTGTGTGTGTGTGTGTGTGTTTCTGTTAACCACTTCTTTCTAGTTGCCAGAACATTTGGCCTCATTCTCAAAGCACCATATGTTGAGTCTTTCACAAGATGTCAAAGAAAAAAAAAATGGAGGAATAAATGGGTAATTGCCTAGTTGTTTGTGCATTCATTTTCTTTTCAATGACAATAACTTGACCCAGCCTAAACCTGCAGAACTCAATTTGCTGCTGTTGGGCAGAAATACACTCCCCGTTGCATAAATAGTTGTCAGGGAGATAGATGTTCTAGGCTTTGTTGAATACTGGGAGAAGATGAGGGGTTTAGGCTGCTTTATATTCAGACAGGCTCACGGTGTGTTGTGCTTCTGGGCTGTTTAGTCCTGGATGGATTGGCTGTAATTAGACGTGTGTTGGTCCCATAGGTTTAGGAGAGTTGGTACGTTGAGTGACTATCCCTGCTTTAGTGGGTGACCCAGAGAACTGACCCAGAGAACTCAGGACAAAACACACAATAGAATATGATCTAAAGAATCAAAGCAAAGAGTTAGCCTTTTAGCTTAATGTGTCAGTGAGACAGGTCACTGCCATCCATGAACATGAGTCATCATTCCCCAAAAAAGGTCAAAGGTCAATGTGAGATGACAAATATTTGACAATTGTTTTGTCTGGCTGTCCTCTCCATCTGTTCACCTTGAAGTCTCCCTGTCTGTATGATCGACCAACCATCGAACCAGACAGTCACAGAGTTCTATTTGTGACTCGTGACATGACAACAATGTGGAGCATTCAATAACTTCAAAGTGCAAAGTGAGCAGCATCAAAGGAGTGAGCGTAGCCTAGCCTAGCCTAGCCTCTGGCTCTCCCTTTACCATGCCTTATTAGATGAGTGAGTTCTCTCATTCTCTAATGGGAGAGAGAGAGAAAGATTCTGCCTCAGAAAGCTGATTCTGGGACTTAAGCTATTTGTCACGCCTGCTCTCGCCCAGACATGATTGATGCCGGGTTCCCATAGCGATGATCTGCAGCCCCAGTGATTCTGTATTAAAAAGCTATCGATGCTGACGTTTACATATTCAAATTGGTAGTTATAGCAATTCCCGATGTGGAAACAAGGGACTCGCTCATGGCGAACATTATTGATCATCCTGACAACACTTTGTTCATGGCATTATGAGGAATCTATAGGGAAACGTATAGTGGTGGAGAGTAGACTGATAGAAATGTTCCCGCTGGGCCAGGACTGGACATTAGTAAAGAAATCACGTGAAAAGAACACGTGAAAAAACAAGTGATTTTCGGACACATGTATGAACACACGTGTTAACAAATCATGTCAAAGTTTTACATGAATTTTTCACGTGAACAAATCATGTGAAAAATTTTAAACAGACTCTTGTTTCACGTGATTCAGACAAGTGTGGTTTCCCATCATTTCACATGTGATATTACAAGTTTCATATTTGTGCTTTTGGAACTGCCGGGATTAAAACACAGGTCTCCCACAGTAGAAGCCAACGTCTTGACCATTCGACCAGAGGGCCAACACTAATTTTGAAGTCTTAGGCGGAGTGTCATGCCCTGACCTTAAAGAGCCTTTTTATGTCTCTATTTGGTTTGGTCAGGGTGTGATTTGGGGTGGGCATTCTATGTTCTGTTTTCTATGATTTTGGTATTTCTATGTTTTGGCCGGGTATGGTTCTCAATCAGGGACAGCTGTCTGTCATTGTCTCTGATTGAGAACCATACTTAGGTAGCCCTTTCTCTCCTTTCAGTGTGGGAAGTTAACTTTGTTTGTGGCACATTGCCCTTAAGCTTCACGGTTGTTTTGTATTGGTTATTGTTTTTGTTGTCGTCACCTTAATAAAGGAATATGTACGCTGGTCCACTTCTTACGACGGCCGTGACACGGAGGTACCTCATCCCTTGACCATGTGACCATGAGCAACCATGACTGACTCATGTCCGCTACACTTTCACATGTGCATTTTCACATTTTAATGTCAACTACGGCTGTCAATTGATTCAAAAATGTAATTGAGTTTATCGCAGGATTTGCTGTGATTAATCACAATCGCAAATTCATAATAGTTCACTTGTTTTGACATCACATTATTGTTTTTAGCTGTGTGTATTATGTCTGTTTTCAGTGTATTTTGAACACTTTCAGCAAATGCAAAAAATTATAATAAAGACCACTAAAATTACAGTTAACTTGAGTTAACTGATTAACTCTGACAACGCTCATTTTAACCTGTTAAAAAGGATCAATAGGGAGACACGGAGCTCTAGTTCTCTGTTCTTTTCCCTGGGCTTCTTCCAACGATCACTGACCAACGTATGAAGAGGAGAGGCATGCACCTGCTGCAGGACACTCCGAACGGAGGGCTCAGAAATAAGAAATAGTTATTTTAACACACTTAACTTATTATACTCAGGTAGGCTAAGTTACATTCTTACAGAATATCATTACAGAACAATTATTCTGGAAAAATTGCTACGGCAACATGTTAACATCACCTTTTCACGTGAGGAGAATAACATTATTTCAACATGTCAACTTCCAATTCCACATGTGAAAGTTAGATTTTCACGTAAATGTTTTTTACATGTGAAACTGCAAATTACATTTTCACATACAGTATGATTGTTTTTTACATGTGAAGACACAATTTCATGTGTGAAAGTGAAATTTTAACGTGGAGTTTTCTTACATGTGAAACTGCAATTTCTGAAACTGATTTTCACTTGTGAACTTCCAATTCCACATGTGAACATGAGATTTTCACATGAGAAAGTGTGAAAAGTGTTTTTCTTCTAATGTGAAAGGTGGTGTTAAAATGTGCACTCTAAATGTAATACATGTGAAAATATGGTTTCACATGTGAAATTTAATCTCAAAGTGTGAAACAGCTATTATATATGTGAAACTGCAAATTTTCCATTTTGACATTAGATTTTTTTTTAAGGGAGGAGAGACAAAAGGACACAGGCTCCACTTCTACTGTCTGTGTGCCAAGCAGGCCTAAGCCTTCCCAGCTTCTCCTTCACCCAAATCAAGATAGCACATGTTCTGAAAGAGCTGCAAAACCTGGACCCGTACAAATCAGCTGGGCTAGACAACCTGGACCCTCTCTTTCTAAAATTATCCGCCGCCATTGTTGCAACCTCTATTACCAGTCGGTTCAACCTCTCTTTCATATCGTCCGAGATCCCTAAAGATTGGAAAGCTGACGCGGTCATCCCCCTCTTCAAAGGGGGTGACACTCTAGACCCAAACTGTTATAGACCTATATCCATCCTGCCCTGCCTTTCTAAAAAATAAAATAAAAAAAAGCCAAAAAAGCCAAGTTAACAAACAGATTACCGACCATTTCGAATCCCACTGTACCTTCTCCGCTTTGCAATCCGGTTTCTGAGCTGGTCACAGGTGCACCTCAGCCACGCTCAAGGTACTAAACGATATCATAACCGCCATCAATAAAAAACAGTACTGTGCAGCCGTCTTCATCGACCTGGTCAAGGCTTTCGACTCTGTCAATCACCGTATTCTTATCTGCAGACTCAACAGCCTTGGTTTCTCAAATGACTGCCTCGCCTGGATCACCAACTACTTCTCAGACAGAGGTCTGTGTGTCAAATCGGAGGGCCTGTTGTCCGGACCTCTGTCAGTCTCTATGGGGGTACCACAGGGTTCAATTCTTGGGCCGACTCTTTTCTCTGTATATATCAACCATGTCGCTGTCACGTTCCTGACCTGTTTTTCCTTTTTCTTGTATTTATTTAGTTGGTCAGGGCGTGAGTTGGGGTGGGTTGTCCATGTGTTATTTTTCTATGTCGGGTTGTTTGTGTTTCGGCCGGGTTGATTCTCAATCAGAGGCAGCTGTAAATCGTTGTCCCTGATTGAGGTTCATACTTAGGCAGCCGGGGTTCACGTGTGTGTTTGTGGGTGGTTGTATCTCGTGTCTGTATTCGTGCCCCACGGGACTGTTTGTCGGTTCGTTTCTCTTTTGTCATTTTGTTTCGTTAGTGTTCGTTTATTTGTTTATAAATAATCATGGACAAACCACTCCGCATTTGGTCTGCATCTTCTCGCCTCTCCTCCTCGTCGAGGAGGAGGATTATGACGATCGTTACAGAATCACCCACCACAAAAGGACCAAGCAGCGTGTTAAACAGCAACAGGAGCAACCTACACAGGATTTCTGGACATGGGAGGACGAATTGGATGGTAAGGGACCTTGGGCTCAACCTGGAGAATATCGCCACCCTCGTGAAGAGCTGGAGGCAGCTAAAGCTGAGAGGCGTGGTATGAGGAGGCAGCACGGAGGCGAGGCTGGAAGCCTGTTAATCAAGCCCAAAAATGTATTGGGGGGGGGCTAAAAGGGAGTGTGGCGAAGTCAGGTAGGAGACCTGCGCCTACTCCCTGTACTTACCGTGGGAGGCGAGAGTACGGGCAGACACCGTGTTACGCAGTAGAGCGCATGGTGTCTCCTGTACGTGTGCATAGCCCGGTGTGGTACATACCAGCTCCTCGTATCGGCCGGGCTAGATTGAGTATTGAGCCAGGTGCCATGAAGCCGGCTCAACGCGTCTGGTCTCCAGTGCGTCTCCTCGGCCGGCTTACATGGCACCAGCCTTACGCATGGTGTTCCCGGTTCGCCTACATAGCCCGGTGCGGGTTATTCCACCTCCCCGCACTGGTCGGGCGACGGGGAGCTACAACCAGGTAAGGTTGGGCAGGCTCAGTGCTCAAGGGAGCCGGTACGCCTGCACGGTCCGGTATTTCCGGCGCCACCTCCCTGCCCAACCCAGTACCACCAGTGCCCACACCACGTACCAAGCCTCCTGTGCGTCTCCAGAGTCCTGTGCGTCTGTTGCTGCTCCCCGCACTAGCCTGAAGGTGCGTGTCCTTAGCCCGGTACCTCCAGTTCCGGCACCCGCACCAGGCATACAGTGCGCCTCAGCCGGCCAGAGTCTGCCGTCTGCCAACGCCGTCTGAGCTGCCCGTCTGCCCAACGCCGTCTGAGCTGCCCGTCTGCCCAACGCCGTCTGAGCTGCCCGTCTGCCAGCACGTCAGAGCTGCCGTCTGCGCAAGCACCGTCAGAGCTGCCCGTCTGTCCCGAGCCGTCAGAGCTGCCCGTCTGTCCCGAGCGTCAGAGCTGCCCGTCTGTCCCGAGCCGTCAGAGCTGCCCGTCTGTCCCGAGCCGTCAGAGTGCCGTCTGTCCCGAACCGTCAAAGCCGCCCGTCTGTTCCGAGCCTTCAGAGCCGCCCGTCAGTCAGGAGCCGCTGAGCCGTCCGCCAGACAGGAGCCGCGAGAGCCGTCCGCCAGACAGGAGCCGCTAGAGCCTTCGCCAGACAGGAGCAGCCAGAGCCTTCCGCCAGACAGGAGCAGCCAGAGCTTCCGCCAGACAGGAGCAGCCAGAGCCTTCCGCCAGACAGGAGCAGCCAGAGCCTTCCGCCAGACAGGAGCAGCGAGAGCCTTCCGCAGCCATGAGCAGCCAGAGCCGTCAGCCAGCCATGAGCAGCCAGAGCCGTCAGCCAGCCATGAGCAGCCAGAGCCGTCAGCCAGCCATGAGCAGCCAGAGCCGTCAGCCAGCCATGAGCAGCCAGAGCCATTAGCCAGCCATGAGCAGCCAGAGCCGTCAGCCAGCCATGAGCAGCCAGAGCCGTCAGCCAGCCATGAGCAGCCAGGGCCATCAGCCAGCCATGAGCAGCCAGGGCCGTCAGCCAGCCAGGAGCAGCCAGGGCCGCCAGCCAGCCAGGATCCGCCAGGGCCGCCAGCCAGCCAGGATCCGCCAGCCAGCCATGACCAGCCAGAGCCGTCATCCAGCCAGGATCCGCCAGAGCCAGCCAGCCAGGATCCGCCAGAGCCAGCCAGCCAGGATCGCCCAGAGCCAGCCAGCCAGGATCCGCCAGAGCCAGCCAGCCAGGATCCGCCAGAGCAGCAGCCAGATCCGCCAGAGCCAGCCAGCCAGGATCCGCCCCTCAGTCCGGTCTGTCCTCATTCTGGAGCTGTCCCTCATTCCGGTGTGGCCCTCAGTCCGGTGTTGCCTTCAGTCCGGTGTTGCCCCTCAGTCCGGTGCTGCCCCTTAATCTAGTGGGGTTGATTGGGAGGGTGGCCATTGGGAGGAGGCCAAGGAAGCGGGGTTTGACTATGGTGGGGTGGGGACCACGACGAGCGCCAGAGCCGCCACCGTGGACAGACGTCCACCCAGACCCTCCCCTAGACTTTATGCTGGTGCGCCCGGAGTTCGCACCTTAAGGGGGGTTATGTCACGTTCCTGACCTGATTTTCCTTTTTCTTGTATTTATTTAGTTGGTCAGGGCGTGAGTTGGGGTGGGTTGTCCATGTGTTATTTTTCTATGTCGGGTTGTTTGTGTTCGGCCGGGTATGATTCTCAATCAGAGGCAGCTGTAAATCGTTGTCCCTGATTGAGGTTCATACTTAGGCAGCCGGGGTTCACGTGTGTGTTTGTGGGTGGTTGTATCTCGTGTCTGTATTCGTGCACACGGGACTGTTTGTCGGTTCGTTTCTCTTTTGTCATTTTGTTTCGTTAGTGTTCCGTTTATTTTGTTAATAAATATATCATGGAACAAAACGCACTCCGCATATTGGTCTGATCCTTCTCGCCTCTCCTCCTCGTCCGAGGAGGAGGATTACGACGACCGTTACAGTCGCTCTTGAAGCGGGTGATTCCCTGATCCACCTCTACGCTGACGACACCATTCTGTATACATCTGGGCCTTCTTTGGACACTGTGTTAACAAACCTCTAAACGAGCTTCAATGCCATACAACACTCCTTCCGTGGCCTCCAACTGCTCTTAAACGCTAGTAAAACTAAATGCTTTTCAACCGTTCGCTGCCCGCACCCGCCCGCCCGACTAGCATCACTACTCTGGACAGTTCTGACTTAGAAAATGTGGACCTAGATGTCTGGCTAGACAGTAAACTCTCCTTCCAGACTCATAATTAACATCTCCAATCCAAAATAAAATCTAGAATCGGCTTCCTATTTCGCAACAAAGCCTCCTTTACTCACGCCGCCAAACATACCCTCAAAAAAATGAACTATCCTACCGATCCTCGACTTCGGCAATGTCATTTACAAAATTGCCTCCAACACTCTACTCAGCAAACTGGATGCAGTCTATCAGGGTGCCATCCGTTTTGTCACCAAAGCCCCATATACCACCCACCACTGAAACCTGTATGCTCTAGTCGGCTGGCCCTCGCAACCTATTCGTCGCRAGACCCACTGGCTCCAGGTCATCTATAAGTCTATGTTAGGTAAGGCTCCACCTTATCTCAGCTCACTGGTCACGATTACAACACCCACCCGTAGCACGCGCTCCAGCAGGTACAGTGGGGAGAACAAGTATTTGATACACTGCCGATTTTGCAGGTTTTCCTACTTACAAAGCATGTAGAGGTCTGTCATTTTTAGCATAGGTACACTTCAACTGGGAGAGACGGAATCTAAAACAAAAATCCAGAAAATCACATTGTATGATTTTTAAGTAATTAATTTGCATTTTATTGCATGACATATGTATTTGATCACCTACCAACCAGTAAGAATTCCGGCTCTCACAGACCTGTTCGTTTTTCTTTAAGAAGCCCTCCTGTTCTCCACTCATTACCTGTATTAACTGCACCTGTTTGAACTCGTTACCTGTATAAAAGACACCTGTAAAAGACACCTTTAGACACCTGTCTCTTTCTCCTGCGAATGACGAGGATGAGGGCCTTGTTGGGCGTCTAAAGTAAATCCTTCCTGTCCGACTCATTGAAGAAAAAGTATTCCTCTAGTATAGGGGGAGTAATCGCTGTCCTGATATCTAGAAGCTATTTTCAGTCATAAGACACGGTGGCAGAAACATTATGTACAAAATAACTTACAAATAAAGCAAAAAAACATACACAATAGCACAATTAGTTACTGTATTGTAAGATAGCAGCCCTCTCCTTCGGCACCATTCTACAAAAGCTATCTGTTTCCGGAGTATTGTCGCAAAGAACATGCAGTTCTTACAATAGGTGAATCTTTGGTATGAGATTGTGTTCTGGAAACGTTACTGTATAAGTATTACTTATTCCAAATCCTTTCTTTGAACCAACACCCTCCCCAGAGCAACCACAGTGGAAGGCCTACAATGACTGAACGGGAGTCCCGACAAGCAGACTAATCCAACAGGAGACCAATTGATTTATTTATATTTGTTACCCACCACAATTTCTGCATTGTTAGACGTAGTTAGACATTTTGCTACCCATTCATTTGAATGTTTATGATATGAGGAGCTTAAGTAGTCTGGATTGCAAGGAGTGGTTTGTTAAATGATCCACATGCCCCGGGACATAGACCGAAATCCATTTGGACATGGGCTTAGAGCTTGTAAGTCTATTATTCCCATCTGATACCGAGGCTAAGCGCAAAAACACCACATTGTCTACCAATGGTTAAACAGATTCTATTGTATTTCTATTCTCTGTCTATAACACCCCCCTTCCACCACCAGACACTCATTCATAGACACACTTAATATGCTATACCACACCAATCTGTGAGAATATGAACTTGAAACGTGTGGCTGTATTTACTATAAGAAGGTAACAATAACAGTAGCGTGTGAGACCATAGAGAGAGGGAGAGAGAGAGAGAGAGAGAGAGAGAGAGAGAGAGAGATCAAGAAAGTGATAGAACGAGAAAGAGAGCGATCAAGAAAGTGAGAGAACGAGAAAGAGCGAGAGAGAGAGAAAAAGAGAAAGGGAGGGAGGGAGGGAGGGAGGGAGGGAGAAGGAGAAGGAGAAGGAGAAGGAGAAGGAGAAGGAGAAGGAGAAGGAGAAGAGGGAGAGGGAGAGGGAGAGGGAGAGGGAGAAGTAGGGAGAGAAGGAGGGAGAGAGGGAGAATGGAGCTGGGCTGAGGGAGGCTAAGCTGCTAGATGAAAGAGTGATGTTTGCAAGGAGGTGATTGGTTCTCCCTGTGGAACAATGATGGCTCCCACTGAGCCTGTTTTTGTGATATGAAATCTGAATTGAAATAAATTGGAGGAAAAGGAAAAATAATGAACTGCTGTGGATGATGATAACACAAATCACACATAACATTGGAAAGTGAATGCTGCCTCCCCAGCCACTGAAGCACAGCCATTGACAGATTGTCACATTGAGAGAAACAGAAAACAGACCAAATACCCTACTGGTCACTGATATGGGCTAGAAATACCTCCATATCATATATGGCTATATAAGGTCCCACAGTTGGCAGTGCATGTCGGAGCAAAACCACGCCTTGAGGTCAAAGGAATTGTCCGTAGAGCTCAGAGACATGCTTGTGTCGAGGCACAGATCTGGGGAAGGGTACCAAAACAGTTTTGCAGCATTGAAGGTCCCCAAGAACACAGTGGCCTCCATCATTCTAAAATGGAAGAAGTTTGGAACCACCAAGACTCTTCCTTGAGCTGGCTGCCCGGCCAAACTGAGTAATCAGAGGAGAAGGGCCTTAGTAAGGGAGGTGACCAAGAACCCGTGGTCAACCTGACAGAGCTCTTGAGTTCCTCTGTGGAGATGGAAGAGCATTTCAGAAGAACAACAATCTCTGCAGCACTCTATCGTTCAGGTAGTGTAGCCAGAGTGGCCAGATGGAAGCCATTCCTTAGTAAAAGGCACATGACAGCCTGCTTGAAGTTTGCCAAAAGGCACCTAAATTCTCTGGTCTAATTAAAACAATTTTGAACTCTTTGGCTTGAATGCCAAGTGTCACTTCTGGAGGAAACCTGGCACAATCCCTACGGTGAAGCATGGTGGCAGCAGCATCATTCTGTTGGGATGTTTTTCAGTGACAGGGACTGGGAGACTAGTCAGGATCGAGGGAAAGATGAACGGTACAAAGTGCAGAGAGATCCTTGATGAACACCTGCTCCAGTGCACTCAGGACCTCAGACTGGGACGAAGGTTCACCTTCCAACAGGACAACGAAACGAACCTAAGCTGACAGCCAAGACAAAGCAGCAGTGGCTTCGGGACAAGTCTCTGAATGTCCTTGAGTGGCCCAGCCATAGTCCGGACTTGAATCCGATCGAACATCTCTGGAGAGACCTGAAAATAGCTGTGTAGCAAACGCTCCAACCTGACAGAGCTTGAGAGGATCAGTAGAGAAGAATGGGAGAAACTCCCCAAAAACATGTGTGCCTAGCTTGTAGCATCATACCCAAGAAGTCTCGAAGCTGTAATCGTTGCCAAAGGTACTTCAACAAAGTACAGAGTAAAGCATCTGAATACTTATGTAAATGTCATATTTCCATTTTTCCTAATTTTCTACATTTCTACATTTCTGAAAACCAGTTTTTGCTTTGTCATTGTGGGGTATTGTGTATAGTTTCATGAGAAAAAAAACTAACAATTTAATGCCTTTTAGAATAAGGCTGTAACGTAACAAAGGTCAAGGCGTCTGAATACTTTCCGAACTGTATATGGATTGGATCGTGCAAAGGGCGTAGAGAATTTGCAGATACTGGCAGTCTTATTTCTGGATTGTGTACTTCACAAGTCTTTTACATGGCAACATGAATAAAAGTTCATACTGATTAACATTGGATTCTCTTGAACACATCATATTTGCTCTTTTGTAAAGTCCCCACAATGAGCCAGCTCGACTCCTACTTTCAGCCTGTCATTCCGGCTCTTGTCGTCGCAGTGGCTGATCAGGCATGCCCAGATAAATAGCCTACTGTGCAACTGAAAGATTTGGCTGTTATGCAACACTACATGAATATTTAATCACAGACTCCGTGAGAACATTGGAATCAGGATGTTTAGACTCAGAGGACAAGTGTAGGGAACCTCAGGGAAGATGTTAAGCCACAGTCATGTCAGCCATGAGTCTGTCTCAGCTAACAATATTGCCCTGCCATGTTAGAGATACAGGTAACTGCCAAAATAAAGGAAACACCAACATAAAGTGCCTTAATACGGTGTTGGGCCACCATGATCCACCGGAACAGCTTCAATGTGCCTTGGCATAGATTCTACAAGTGTCTGGAACTCTATTGGAGGGATGCACATCATTCTTCCACAACAAATTCTATCATTTGGTGTTTTGTTGATGGTGGTGGAAAACACTGTCTCAGGTGCCTCTCCACAATCTCCATAAGTGTACAATTGTGTTGAGATCTGGTAACGGCCTTGGCATACGGTTTATATAATTTTCATGCACGTCAAACCATTCAGTGACCACTCGTTGGATCCTGCAAGGATCTTTGTCAGGTCATTTCACCGGAAGTGTACATCAGACATAGGCCAAGCACCAACTGGGGCGGTCTCTATATAGTTCAGTTGAAATGGGCAACACTGCAAATATATAGCTACACTTCTCGAATATTATAACTGCAACACTTCAAATATATACAAATATGTAACTGTATAGCTATATAAGGGGTTGGAACTGGTTCAGGTGTCACGCCCTGACTTTAGTTATATTTGCTTTCTTTATTATTTGGTTAGGTCAGGGTGTGACAAGGGTGGATTGTTTAGTTTTTGTATTGTCTAGAGGGTTTTTTTCCCTTGTCTAGGGTTTTTTGTTATCTATGGGGATTTTGTATTGTCTAGGGGTATGTAGGTTTATGGTGGCCTGAATGGGTTCCCAATAAGAGACAGCTGTTTATCGTTGTCTCTGATTGGGGAGCCTATTTAGGTTGCCATTTTCCATGTTGGTTTTGTGGGTAGTTGTCCATGTTTAGTTGCCTGGATGCACTACGTTAGCGGCACGTGTCGTTCGGATATTTATTGTTTTGTTGGCGACATCGTTAAATAAAGAAGTATGTACGCTCAAAACTCTGCGCCTTGGTCCACTCCTTTAAATGGCCGTGACATCAGGGAACAGAATCTAAAACTGAAAAAAAAATCTACGAAAGTAATCTTTTATGTTCTGGAACAAAATAGTTATTTTCAATTCTTGAGAACCGGTTAACAATGTTCTTTTAAGTTCCGAGAATTATATTCAGTCCCACAAACTGCCATCAAAGCGCCTACGCAAAGCAATCACTCTGTCACTCAGAAACCTCTCCTCCCAGTGTCTACCTGCCAGCTTTTTCTATGGTAGTTAAGGATACTATTATTTATCATGCTTCACATTGGATTTATTAACTACAAAAACGTAATATGTGTTTTGAATTCTGGTACCACTGCACACACAAGCTTGTTATTAGCTCTGGTCCACGGTGTTGAGCCAACATTCGTTGGTTCAAAGTTTCTCCATATTTTCCTCTCCTCCATCGGTAACTAGCTAGTATACAATGTAATCCAGTATAGAAATGATAGGCCTATTACTAATATCCTAAACACAGTATAATGCACATCATATCATGATGCTAAGCGCTTAAAAAATAATACTGGTTCTGTTCAGAACTAAACAATAGGAAAATTATTTGGGTTCCAACCCCTGGTTCCTATACCCCGTAGAGCTTGTCATAATAATATACATTTATGTTGAGTAGACATAAACCATGCCAGGAAAATGCACACCACATCATAACAGAACCCTCATTTACACAAGTATTTCCTTTACTTTTGTAGTTACCTGTAGACAGTGGTAATTTTAGCATGTAAATCTTACTGGGACAAACTGTTATTTTTAGATGTATGCCAGCAAAGTCACTACACAACACAACACTAAGCAATACATTAAATGCACTATAACAGTGACAAACAGTGCCCACAAACTGTTAGTGTCATGGTTCCTCCTGGCACCAGAGGGTGGCAGAGACTTAATTGGACTCAGGTGTGTGTTATTATTTCATGATTGTGTCCCTGTTAAAAGAGGTGTGTTTTCTGTGGTCCTTTTGAGAAGCTGGAATTGTTTACCATGTGCGTTTGTTTCCTGAGTGAGTTTTCGAGACTTAGTGTTTGTTGTTTTCTAGTGTACTATGATCCTGCGGCTTCTGTTTTGCAGTAAACTATTTATGTTTATCCTTAACCATTGATTCCTTGTCTGGTCTCTTTTCTGCACCTGGGTCCAACCTCACCACGTCACGGCAAGATTCTGCCACAACATGGACCCAGCAGAGATCACCCAGAACTGGAATGTGGTAGCCCACCAAGGAGCACTGTTAGGACGGCAGCAAGAACAGCTCTCCTAAATCTCCGGGCACTTGCCGAGACCCTCCAACCCCGACACACCCTCAACCCAGGAGGAGCCTATGCCCAGGTCTCATCGCCCAGTGCTACAGACGTTGCCGTGGTTCCTCCAGGGAACCTGCACCGGGAACCCAAGATCAAAGCCCTCGAGCGGTGTGACGGCCACCCGGGAGGATGCAAGGGGTTCCTCACTCAGAGTTCTCTGGTGTTCGAGCTACAGTCCTCCTCATTCCACACCAATCGGGGCATTATCGCCTACATCATGTCTCTAATCTCGGGCAAGGCTCTGGCGTGGGCAGTGTTGGAACAGCAGCCACCATATTGCAGATCCATAGTAGCCTTCACTGCCAAACTGTGACGAGTCTTCGACCACCCAGTCGACGGACAAGAAGCGGCCAGCCGACTGTTCAACCTCTGCCAAGGGTCCAGACCAGTGGCTGACTTCGCCATTGAGTTCCACGCCCTCCCCGCGGAGAGTGGGGGGAATACGGAGGCACTGGTTACCGCTTTCCAGTAGGGACTGTCTAACTCTATCAAAGATGAACTGGCCACTCGGGAACTGGAATAGGACCTTGAGTCCCTGATAACTCTGGAAATCAGGTTCCTGAGCACCCCAAGGCCACCGAGCCCATTGATCCCATGCAGCTGGGTCGCACACGATTGAGCCCATAGGCGCATGCACGAAGGCTGCTGCATCTACAGCGGAGGTCTCTGCCATCTCCATGCTACCTGCCCAGAGCTGCCGGGAAACGCCAGGGCTTGCCAGTAGACAGGGGGAGACCCTGACGAGCTGTGCAGTTAACTCCAGGCTACTCAGTCACCGTCTGTTACCACCTGCAGCCCTCCACTGGGAAAACTGTCAGCAGCAGATTCAGGCCTTTGTGGACCCCGGGGACGCAGAGAGTTACAAATCCGCTGCATTAAATGTCCCATCCCTCTGCAGATTCAAGCTCTTGATGGATGCCCAATTGACTCTGGTCAGGTGGAATATCAGACCAAGCGCATTCTACAGCAGGTTGGGGTGAACCACTCTGAGATTCTTAGTTTTCCATTGATCACTGCTCCCGAGAACCCCCTTATCCTAGGGTACCCCTGGTTAGCGCTACAGAACCCACTAGTTTCCTGGTCCACAGTACACCTACTAGAATATGGTAAGGACTGCCAGACTAAATGTCTAAGAGCCCCACCAAGAATCTCACTGTGTCCTCCTGCATCCCTTGAAGACCAAGACTTTTCCGCTCTCACACCCGAACACTTCGACCTCTAGGAGGCCTTCAGTAAGAGGCAGGCCGTCACCATCATCGTCCTTACGACTGTGCCATAGAACTCCAACCCAGCGCCACACCTACCCAGGGTCGTCTGTACTCCCTCTCGACCCTTGAAGCAGCAGTCATGAACAATTACATCCGGAAGTCACTGGAGACAGGTTTCCTTCACCCCCTCTACATGCCCTGCTGGTGCATACTTCTTCTTCGTGGTTAAGAATGATGGAGGCCTGCGTCCCTGCATCGACTACAGAGGGTTGAACCAGATTACGATCAAGAATTATTATCCCCTATCCCTGATGTCCTCTGCATTGGAGTTGGTCCAAGGGGCCCAATAATTCACCAAACTGGACCTGTTTTTGCTGGACCCCCGAGGCTGACAGAGCATTCATGGAGCTCAAGGGATGTTTCACCTCTGGACCAATCCTCGTTCATCCTGATCCGACTCGTCCCTTTATGGTGGAGGTGGATGCCTCGGACAACGGAGCAGGGGCAGTCCTTGCACAGCGCAACGAGGAGGACAGGAAACTGCACCCATGCGCCTTTCTATCCAAGAGGTTCTCGCCAGCGGAACGCAACTACGCTGTAGGCAACCGGAAGCTCTTGGCAATTAAGTGGGCTGTTGAGGGGTGGAGACACTGGTTGGAGGGAGCACCTCATCCTTTCGTGATTTGGACGGACCATAAGAAATTAGCCAAGAGGATGAATGCTCGCCATACTAGGGGGGGCTCTGTTTTTTAACAGGTTCGATTTCACACTAGCCTAATGCCCGGGATCCAAGAATCAGAAGGCAGACGCCATTTCACGACAACACTATGTCTCTAACGAGGAGAGGGACCCCGAGCCCATTATCCCCAGGTCACGCATAGTGGCCCCTGTGATATGGAGTATTGAGACCACGGTCCGACAAGCCCAGACCTGAACCTGACCCCGGCGGGGAACCCATTAACAGACTTTACGTTCCGTGATCAGACCGCTCCCGAGTACTACAATGGGGACACTCCTCTAAATAAACTGMGCATCCAGGGGTTAAACAGACACTGGAGTTCCTGAGGCAGAAATTTTGGTGGTCCAACATGATGGAAGATGTGAGATCCTTTGTTGCAGCCTGTTCCATCTGTGCCCAAAGCAATGCTTCATGTCAGCGACCGGCCGGGTTGCTCCAACCTCTGCCCATCCCCAGCCGGCCCTGGTCTCATATGTCTGTGAGATGGGTTATCTCCATCTCAAGGGCTTACCACTATCCCATTTCATCGCCTTACCCAATGTACCTTCAGCGAGGGAGACTGGGTGCCCACGATCTCATGATTATCCATGTCTTTCGACTACACAGACTTCCCCAGGACATTGCCTCAGATCGTGAGCTCGAGTTCGTCACACGGTATTGGAAGGCCATTTGTTCCCTGTTGGAGACATCGGTGTGTCTCTCCTCAGGGTTACACCCTTAGTCGAATGGGCATATTGAGCGGGCCAACCAGGAGCTGGAGAAGTTCCTCCACTGTTTCATCTCCAGTATGGCCAGCAACTGTGGAGCAAGTTCCTCGTCTGGGTGGAGTATGCTCATAACACACTGCCGAACTCATCCACTGGACTGTCGCCATTTGAGTGTCAGTTTGGGTTCGCCCCCCGTTTCCTGAACAGGGGCTGAAGCGGGGGTGCCATCAGGCATTAATTCAACTTCCCAGGTCCATGAGTGTCTGTCCGTCCTCTCATGTCTGTTAAAATAGGTGTGTTTTCTGTGGTCCTTTGCAGAAGCTTGAATTGTTTACCATTTGCATCCGTGTGCGTTCATTTCCTGAGTGACTTCTTTTTCTAGTGTATTGTGATCCTGGGGCTACTGTTTCTCAGTAAAGTATTTAAGTTTATCCTTAACCACTGATCCCTCGTCTGATCTCTTCTCTGCACCTGGGTCCAACCACGTTACAGTTAGGGTCTGCATAAAGCAGTCCTAACAGCAGTCCCAACACCTTACCACTGCTACACCTGGCTATCAGCAGAGCCTTGTCTGGCAGTGAAACAGTTCATTCAGCCTCATTTACTGCCTTTTAAAAAACATAGCTAATATGGTTGACTTGCTTAAACAAATGTGGTTTCTACTGACAATTGAGATGTACAAACAATGGCATAAGGGGACGAAGAGTAGATCTTTTTTTTTTTCACCTTTATTTAACCATGTAAGGAAGTTTAGAACAAGTTCTCTATTACAACTGCGACCTGGCCAAGATAAAGCAAAGCAGTGCAACACAAACAACAAGACAGAGTTATACATGGAATAAACAAATATACGGTCAATAACACAATAGAAAAGTCTATAAACAGTGTGTGCAAATGAGGTAAGATTAGGGAGGTAAGGCAATAAATAGGCCGTAGTGGCGAAGTAATTACAATTTAGCAATTAAACACTGGAGTGATAGATGTGCAGAAGATGAATGTGCAAGTAGAGATACTGGGGTGCAAAGGAGCAAAAAAAAAGAAGAATATGGGGATGAGGTAGTTGGATGGGCTATTTACAGATGGGCTATGTACAGGTGCAATGATCTGTAAGATGCTCTGACAGCTGATGCTTAAAGTTAGTGAGGGAGAAAGGCGGCCAAAGGAGGAATTGGCTTTGGGGGTGACCAGTGAAATATACCTGATAAGAGGCCATACGATTTCGATTAAGACATTAATGAGCGAGCTAGGACGGACGTAGGCAATATAATTATTTGTTCAGCACTTTTTAAATGTACAGTGACAGAATTCAGAACATGGGCCATTCTTACAGTATTCTCCCTGCACACCAAGTCTGTAGGATAAATAAAGGGGCATATAAGTAGACAATGAATGCTCTTACAATATTCAGTAATTAAATTTCTCTAAAACAGGCACCACCAAGTCAGAACAGCAGGCAAAATTAACATGTCTAGGACGAACCCCGTTCCGCTAGTGGAACCCCTCGCCAACAGCCAATGAAATTGCAGGGCGCCAAATTCAATCAACAGAAATCTCATAATTCAAATTTCTCAAACATACAAGTATTAGACACCATTTTAAAGATAAGATTCTCGTTAATCCAACCACAGTGTTCGATTTCAAAAAAGATTTTCGGCGAAAGCAGAACATATCATTATGTTAGGTCAGCAACTAGTCACAGAAAGCATACAGCGATTTTCCAACCAAAGAGAGGAGTCACAAAAAGCTGAGATATTGATCAAATTAATCACTAACCTTTGATATTCTTCATCAGATGACACTCCCGGGACAACATGTTACACAATACATGTACATTTTGTTCGATCAAGTTCATATTTATATCCATTACATTTGGCTTTGCCTCCAAAACATCCCGTGAATTTGCACAGAGCCACATCAATTTACAGAAATACTCATAATAAACATTGATGAAAGATACAAGTGTTATTCACAGATTTAAAGATATACTTCTCCTTAATGCAACCGCTGTGTCAGATTTCAAAAAAACTTTACGGAAATAGCACACCATGCAATAATCTGAGTACGGCGCTCAGAGACCAACACAATCCCAAAAGATATCCGCCATGTTGGAGTCAACATAAGTCAGAAATAGCATTAGAAATATTCACTTACCTTTGATGATCTTAATGCACTCCCTGGAATCCCAGTTCCACAATAAATGTTTGATTTGTTCCATAAAGTCCATAATTTCTGTCCAATTTACTCCTTTTGGTTCGCGCGTTCAGTATACAATCTAAACTCACGACGCGCGGGGAGGTCCAGGCAAAAGTTCAGACGAAAAGCCATATTACAGTTCGTAGAAACATGTCAAACGATGTATAGAATCAATCTTTAGGATGTTTTTAACATAAATCTTCAATAATGTTCCAACCGGAGAATTCCTTTGTCTTCAGAAAAGCAATGGAACAGAGCTCGCTCTCACGTGAACAAGCGTCACGAGCTCAAGGCATTCTGGCAGACCTCTGACTCATTCCCCTCTCATTCGGCCCCACTTCACAGTAGAAGCATCAAACAAGGTTCTAAAGACTGTTGACATCTAGTGGAAGCCTTGGGAAGTGCAAATTGACCCCATAGACACTGTGTATTTGATAGGCCAAGAGTTGAAAACCTACAAACCTCAGATTTCCCACTTCCTGGTTGGATTTTTCTCAGGTTTTCGCCTGCCATATGAGTTATGTTATACTCACAGACATCATTCAAACAGTTTTAGAAACTTCAGAGTGGTTTCTATCCAAATATACTAAAAATATGCATATATTAGCAACTGGGACTGAGGAGCAGGCAGTTTACTCTGGGCACCTCTGGACACCTTATTCATCCAAGCTACTCAATACTGCCCCCAGCCATAAGAAGTTTTAAGTGGGCTGTTGAGGGGTGGAGACACGGGTTGACATGTTGACATGTATGATGAAAGTATGATGTTGACATCAGTCCAATCAAAGCTACTGTAGATATAACGTGATTTGACGTAATTGTATCTGTGGCCAATGACATTGAGCCTACTTGGATGGGCACTTCTAATGTAACTCTATGGCTGCACCCAAGGGGCCTGAATTTGCAAGCTCTACCCTTAGATTTGGCGGTGATGTAGTGTCTCCATGAGTGACAGAACACTGAGCCAATCACGGCGCAACTAGAGAACATTACCAACCCCTACACTCCGTATTTTCAGCTGGCTGCCCCACCACAGCCTAGCACTGAGCTAGGCTGAAACGCCTTCATTTTGGAGCTGCCTTACTTAAAAAATCTAAATATATGTAACGTCTGCTTCCAACTCACACTCTCAAACACGTAGATCCCCTGAACGCAGCTCACTTTACAGCCCACTTTACAGCCCACATTCTCAAACACATAGATCCCCTGAACGCAGCTCACTCTCCAGATCCCAATCACCTGAATTCTGATCACCTGTTCACACACCTGTATGTCATTATCACACACTATTTAGGTCAGTCTTTGCACCTCATCATTGTGAGGCATTGTTTGTTTTGTGACATACTTCTAGTCGGAGTGCTGGGTTTCCCGTAATTTAATCCTCCTGTGTATGATGGTTTTGGCCTGCCTCACTAATGACACCTTTCGCCTGTTCCCTGCCTGTACTTTAGCCTATCAGATTTCCTGTTTTAAACCTATTGCCTGATCTCCCGGACGACGTTACAAGCCTTTTCCCTGTCTGTACTGTTGCCTTTTTGGACCCCCCGTGTATGACCTTCTGCCTGCCCCTGGACCCAGCTACCTGCCTCCTCATGTGGTCATTTACCAATAAACACCTGCTGTGCCTTGTGCTTGAAACCAGCTCTCTGTCTCCCATCGTATTCATTACAATAGAGACAAAGTTTGTATGCGGCTTTATTAACTCAATTATTATTTTAAATGTTGTACATTGTTTGCAAACTGATATGTGAAATCTATTCATGTCAAAATAACATACAAAACAGGCAACCCCCATCCCCCCAAAAAAGCCTTGCTTAAAAGGTCGAGCTCAAAACAGGCCCTCAATGATGGGTCGCTACTGCCTGTTGATCCAAACTGAAAAGAGGAGCTTCACATATCATTTACCAGACTCATGAGAAACTGTACAGTACTCTAAATATGATTTATATATTTTCCTCCTAGAAAGATGCCTAGAGCAGTATTCTGTCGAGGACGGTCTGAAATCACTACCCTAGACAAACACTTCCCTATTGGCCTAACTACCCTGAAATAGTATCATGAAAGACATTTTGCAACAGAGATATGGCAGGTTCACAGGACTGAGGCTTGACTAAGCGACCTACTCAAAGTGAAAGATGTTGATTTGCATATTGTTCAATATTATAGTCCAGTGTTTCATTAAGACTTGAGGAGTCTCTGCTTCTGCCTTCTTCCCTCTGTCTGTATTATAAAGATTATAATGAGCTTTTCTGACGCTGCCAAAGTTTAATTATTTTGGGTAGTTATGTATTTTTGACACTTACAATAGACGTGTTTTCTACATTTTTCAAATACTACACGGCGTTGTTGCCACACATTAATAATGTTAATTAACCACTTTGACAGTTAATTTAAGATAATGAATACAAATACTAATATTAGATAGCACACAATCAGTGCTAGACAGAGCGAAACCAAATACCCTGCTAGAGGAGAAGAAAAGAGAATGTTCAGACCCCCAAAAACCTGCAGAGCCTATAATTCAAAACTTCTCTTGTCAGACTTTTAAATCATTTTGAAAGTCAAACTGATTTTTCTTTGAAGGGAGGCCAAAGATGTAGATTTTGTTTTTGTTTCGTTCCCTTTCTTCTCAAAGCTAAAACTTCCCTCTAGGTGCTAATCAAAGCAATATATTTCCTCATCGCATGCAGGTTGTAATATAAATATCCATTAATGTAATCTAATGTAATTTTCCCCATTAGATATGTAAGGCACTGTTTATAGCACTGTAGTTTTTCATCTTTGAAAAGCCGTAATGAGCAAAATGCTTTTTTCGTGGAAGTTCTCAATATAGAAATACAGCACTGGCGTAAAAAATGGTCAGTCGTATTCCTCGAGCTATAACAGGCCAACAGATGGTCCATTTGCAGAGCACTTCCCAGTCCCCGCTCCCTCTATCGCTCTCTCTCAGCTCTCAGCACTGCACCACTCCTTCCCAGCTATAGACCTGAATGTATAACAGAGGGGAATAAGTCACTGTCTCAGTCTTAACTACCACACACATTACCTCTGAAGTATATGCCATTTGGGAGAGTGGGTTCATTTTTAACATCTCAGAGCCCGCTCGGTTTGATTTCTGCTGTAGTAAGTCCAGGATTTACATACTGCGCTCAGTGAGCAGTCAGTTTCTCTTCAGTCAATATGGCTTAGCTTATCTCCTGAGTGTTTCAACATTAGCCTCCCAAAGCTATTGGCGTTAACCAGGTTAGGGTCCAGGGTGAGGGTGTCAGAAAGGGAGAATGGTTTGTAGCCTGGCTGGGACTACAGGAGAGGCTAAGTAAGACAATACTATTAAGTACCCGAGCCCTCACGCAGTATTTACATCTAGGACAATTTCTTCTCTTGTAGTTCAGGTGGGAACAAAATGTAACACAAAATGTAACACAAGCACTTGTAAACCTCCTCCCCCCCCCCCCCCCCCCACACACACACCTACACAGATCCCCCTGATGGCGTATTGAACCAAGTATTCAAAACAGGCTTATTTATCTCTTTCCTCCTCACCTGGAGACTTTGGCCTTAACCTTGGCACCATCTCTTAATTTAATGGAGAGAGGCTAGTAGGTAGCGCTAGGCTGGTGTTAGGTAGAGTGTATTATTCTCCTCTCTGGCCCTGTCTTTCCCACCGTGGTTAGTGTTCCCTTAATGAGGAGAGAACTCCGGTGTGGACCAGAGCTCGTTAGCAGGGCCTGAGGGTTAATGAGTGATAGTGGTTGTGCCACCTTCTTGTAAACACCAGCGGCCTTTAGCCAACGGGGTCAACCGAGAAGACGTATTTTGTTTTTATTCAAGCGCTCCGGATACATGGTATATAGCTGAAGCCATGCAGCAATGTAAAAGATATTGGGTTTTTAAAGGTGGAATATCGTGCTCGGTTGAAGGTTATATGTGCCCACTCAAGGCACTAGATAGCTATTTCAATTCATAGCATTCTATTAATACTAAGTCATTTAACTTCCCATTTTAATCTATTCTGTCTTTCTGACTCAAAGTAATTTTCTGTGATAACATGGCCTTGTGGAGAAAGACGATGTCCTTTGTGCATGACTTAAGGTTGCCTGGTTGTTTAATTTTAGCCTTGCCATCTCTTAGTCCTTCATCCACGAAGTTGACTTTAAGACACTCTTTTCTGTGACTTTGGCTGTCAAGTCCTCTGCTTCGACTTTGCTTCTTACTTTAATTCAGGGGGTGTACAGTACTGTAATGTAGCCGGGTGGTGCAGTGTGCACTCTTGCGTCAAACTAACTGTTATATTTTCCTCCCCTTCTTCCTCTCCTTCCTCTTGGTGCCCCTCTGGAGTGTATGGAGGCAGTCTTAGAGGGTCCGTGGTGTCAGCGTCCTTGACTGAAGGCTGAGAGGGTGTTCTAGCCGGGCCTCACGGGGTCCCACTCCAGCCCACATGCCCACAAAACTGGCCTTGGGCTGGGCCTCAGGTCCTTGGACAAGGCCCCTGGCCCTGGTTCTCCTTTGCTCCCTGCTCCATGCCTTCACCCAGGGTCACTACTGCTGCTACTGTTCAATATGTTAATTATATTATTATAGGCCTTCTCCCTTAGCATCATAAATATCAATTTCATGTGATTCATCATCACAATGTAGTCAGTTGTCAGCTAATTTGGAATGATTTGCAAGCAATATTGTAATGCAGGTTTTTAGTAACATTGGTAATTATCAGTTTAGCCATTAGCTAGCGTATTACACCAGTTGCTGAATTGTTTTCAATTAATATTGTGAAACATTAATCAGTAAAGGATATAACTCTCTCATGTCTGAAATAGATGCCAGGAAAGGCTTTTTGAAAGACCTATGAGTACGTTTATGACGGACTTAAAGGAGAGTTAACACGCTCATAGCTGTCACCACAGATTGTGCGTAGTGTGTTATCCATCGCACTGACATTCTCACACTGACACACACTGACACACTCACACACAAACACACACACACATTCAGACATCTGTGTTCCCTGGTCCGTACAGTAGAGGCAGTGGCTGGCTGTTGAACTTTACTGAACACGTCTCTCTCTCTCTCTCTCACACACACACACACACACACACACACACACACACACACACACACACACACACACACACACACACACACACACACACACACACACACACACACACACACACACACACACACACACACACACACACACACACACACACACACACACACACACACACACACACACACACACACACACACAGTGGTGATGTAATATGGTGCAACAGATGCAAAACAAACTGGTAGGTGTGCTGTGTGTTCTTCTGAGCTGTGTGATCCAGAAAAACATGGTTTAAAACGCTATCCCTTTCATACCCTGGTTTTATAACCAGCAGTATTAACAGACATAGACTGTGTGTATGGGTGTGCATGTCTCCTATCAGTGTTGCTCAATCTCCAGTCTAACACACCTACCTTCTGGTCCCTGGGATGATGCTCACTGGTCCCTGGGATGATGCCTACTGGTCCCTGGGATGATGCCTTCTGGTCCCTGGGATGATGCTCACTGGTCCCTGGGATGATGCCTACTGGTCCCTGGGATGATGCTTACCGCTCCCTGGGATGATGTAATGTAAGCAGTCCACAACTTAGGAAGCGCCCTAGCTTGCTGGTGCCTGGCACAAAGAAGGATGCGAAATGCTGTTTTATGTAACCTTTCACTGCAAACTTACACAAACTGTGTGTGTGTATGTGTGTGTGTGTGTTTGTGTGACCTCTATTGAAACTGGATACATTTGTTTAATCAATCAGTTGCCCTCATAGCCATGGGTCGTAGGGGTGGTGAGGGTGCTGCAGCACCCCCTGAAAAACCTGAATTGAAATAAAATAGTAATAATAAAGTAAAATAAAAAATGATGTTTTTTTTCTCTCACAAATGTAGTGCAATGGGCCTTTAACAGTCCTTGGTGAGCAGTCAGTTTCTCTTCAGTCAATATGGCTTATCTTATCTCCTGAGCGTTTCAGCATTAGCCTCCCAAAGCTATTGCTGCTAACATAACTCTTTAACCAGCTAGAGTGGTGTATTGTTCTGTGACGGTTAGGGCCCAGAGTAAGGATGTCAGAAAGGGAGAATGGTGTGTAGCCCGTCTGGGATATTAATAATAAAATAAAACATAAAAAAATTCTTCGAAAAGTAGTGCACTGGACCTATTTTTGTATTAGCGGCCTGATACATTGCATTCAGATTGTTCAGAAACCTTCCCCTTTTCTACATTTTTTTAATGTTACAGCCTTATTCTAAAATTGATAAAATAAAATGTTTTCCTCATCAATCTATACACAATATCCCATAATAACAAAGCGAAAACAGGTTTTTTGAATTTTCTGAAAATGTGTTAAAAGGAAAAAACTGATATACATTATTTACATTAGTATTCAAGCACTTTGCTATGAAATTCGAAATTGAACTGTTTTCATTGATCATCCTTGATGTTTCTACAACTTGATTGGAGTCCACCTGTGGTAAATTCAATTGATTGGACATAATTTTGAAAGGCACATACTGGTCTATGTAAGGTCCCACAGTTGACAGTGCATGTCAGAGCAAAAACCAAATCATGAGATCGAAGGAATTGTTCGTAGAGCGCCGAGACAGGATTGTGTCGAGGCACAGATCTGGGGAAGGGTGCCAAAACAGTTCTGCGGTTTAAAGAATGAAGGTCTCCATAAATGGAAGAAGATTAGATCCACCAAGACTCTTCCTAGAGCTGGCCGCCGGCCAAAGTGAGCTATTGGGGGAGAAGGGCCTTGGTCAGGGAGGTGACCAAGAACCTGATGGTCACTCTGATAGAGCTCTAGAGTTCCTCTGTTGAGATGGGAGAACCATCCAGAAGGACAACCATCTCTGCAGCACTCCACCAATCAGGAATTTATGGTGGAGTGACCAGATAGAAGCGCCTCCTCAGTAAAAAGCACAAGACAGCCCGCTTTGAGTTTGCCAAAAGGCAACTAAAGGACTCTCAAACCATGAGAAACAAGATTCTCTGGTCTGAATAAATCTTGATTGAACTGTTTGGCCTGAATACCAAGCGTCACGTCTGGAGGGAACATGGCATCATCTCTACGGTGAAGCATGGTGGTGGCAGCATCATGCTGTGTGGAATATTTTTTAGCGGCAGGAACTGGGAGACTAGTACAGTGTTCCTTGATGAAAACCTGTTCCAGAGTGCTCTGGACCTCAGACTGGAGGTGAAGGTTCAACTTCTAACAGGACAACGACCTTAAGCACACAGCCAAGACAATGCAAGAGTGGCTTCAGGACAAGTCTCTGAATGTCCTAGAGTGGTCCAGACAGAGCCTGGACATGAACCCAATAGAACATCTCTGGAGATACCTGAAAATCGCTGGAGCGACGCTACCCATTCATCTTGACAGAGCTTGAGAGGATCTGCAGAGAAGAATGGGATAAACTCCCGAAATACAGGTGTGCCAAGCTTGTAGCGTCATACCCAAGAAGACTCAAGGCTGTAATCGCTGCCAAAAGTGCTTCAACAAAGTACTGAGTAAAGGGTCTGAATACTTTTGTAAATGTGATGTATAAGTTTAATTTTAATACGTTTGCTAAAATTTCTAAAAACCTGTTTTTGATTTGTCATTATGAGGTATTGTGTGTCGATTGATGAGGGGGAAAAAACAATTTATTCAATTTTAGAATAAGGCTGTAACGTAACAATATGTGGAAAAAAGTCAAGTGCTCTGAACACTTTCCGAATGCACTGTACGTCCCAGCCAGTACATATGTGACCTGTTTCAAGAAACTAGGCGTATGTCATGGGTCAGTACTTCACAGGAGAGTCGTTTGAACGTCAACTTTTTAAAATCAAAATGCCATCTGTAAATACAAATAAAATGGTTAAATTACGAGTCTAGTTGGTTGAGCCACAGAAAAAGTCAGCAACCTTCCTGCTAGCCATGATTGACTGAGATAATGAGTGGGCTGGACACACCGAGAGATGAATTTGGATTTGTCTGCCATATAGCACGCTAATGTCTATTTGAGCTAGTCAGTGTGTCTAGGTAATCCTGTCTAACGCAGATTTTTTATGTATCATATTGTAAACTGCATAAGTGTTGCTCTCCACTTTCTGGAGGACCGAGTTTTGAAATCAGTGGAATTCGAGTATGATAGCTAAGGAGATGGAGAAAACACCTGTCTCGTGATTACATCTTCAAACAAAGGGCAACCATGGCATCCGACAGGAAATGCGTCCATCCATGAATGATGTAAGATAGTCTAGCTAGCTACATTTTCAGAAATTACACATTTCTAATCTTGACAGAAAGTGGTTTCATTTTAAGTTAAAATGTACTGTTAGCTACCTAGTTAACGTTTGCTGGCTGGCTCACTAGCTAAAGTAATGTGTATGATCTACTTATTATTCGTATCTCAGAGCCATTTGCTTGGCTAGTTATAGCCTAATGTTAGCTTGCTAACGTTGAACCTGGTTGATATTGCTGCCTGCAAAGTCATGCAGGGTAGTAACATCATCAGTTGGGATTAAATCAAATCAAATTGTATTTGTCACTTGCGCCAAATACAGCAGTGAAATGCTTACTTAGAAAGCCCTTAACCAACAATGCAGTTTTAAGAAAAATACCCCAAAAATAAGAAATAAAAGTAACAAATAATTAAAGAGCAGCAGCAAAATAATAATAGCAAGTCTATATACAGGGGGACAGAGTCAATGTGCGGGGGCACCGGTTAGTCGAGGTAATTGAGGTAATATGTACATGTAGTTAGAGTTATTAAAGTGACTATGCATAGATGATAAACAGAGAGTAGCAGCAGCTTAAAAGAGGGAGGGGGTCAATGCAAATAGTCTGGGTAGCCATTTGATTAGGTGTTCAGGAGTCTTATGGCTTGGGGGTAGAAGCTGTTTAGAAGCCTCTTGGACCTAGACTTGGCACTCTGGTATCGCTTGCCGTGCGACAGCAGAGAGAACACTCTATGAATAGGGTGGCTGGAGTCTTTGACAATTTTTAGGGCCTTCCTCTGACAACGCCTGGTATAGAGGTCCTCGATGGCATGAGGCTTGGCCCCAGTGATGTACTGGGCCGTCGGAGGTCGAGCAGTTGCCATACCAGGCAGTGATGCAACCAGTCAGGATGCTCTCGATGGTGCAGCTGTATAACTTTTTGAGGATCTGAGGACACATGCCAAATCTTTTCAGTCTCCCGAGGGAGAATAGGTTTTGTTGTGCCCTCTTCATGACTGTCTTGGTGTGCTTGGACCATGTTAGTTTATTGGTGATGTGGACACCAAGGAACTTGAAGCTCAACCTGCTCCACTACAGCCCCATCGATGAGAATGGGGGCATGCTTGGTCCTCCTTTTCCTGTAGTCCACAATCATCTTCTTTGTCTTGATCATGTTGAGGGAGAGGTTGCTGTCCTGGCACCACAAGGCCTGGTCTCTGACCTTCTCCCTATATGCTGTCTCGTCGTTGTCGGTGATCAGGCCTACCACTGTTGTGTCATCACAAATTTATTGACGGTGTTGGAGTTGTGCCTGGCCATGCAGATTATGGTTCATTGTTGACCTAGATAGCTAGCAAACGTTACGTGTATGATCTTATTATTCGTATCTCGCAGCCATTTGCTTGGCTAGCTTTAGCCTAATGTTAGCTAGCTAACATTCTACCTGGTTGGTTAGCTACCTGCAGATTCTCGCAGGTTAGTAATGTAATGAGTTGAGATTATAGTTCATTGTTTATCTAGCTAGCTAGCTAACGTTAGCTGTCTGGCTCGCTAGCTAACATTACGTGTATGATCGTATTATTCATATATCTGAGCCATTTGCCTGGCTAGCTATAGGCTAATGTTAGCTAGCTGCCATTGAACCTGGTTGGTTAGCTACCTGCAGATTCATGCAGGGTAGTAACTTCCTGAATTTGGATTATGGTTAATTGTTTACTTAGCTAGCTAGCTACATCTCTTAACAAAAGACTCCACAATGCAAGTAACTATTTCGGGTCCCTTCTTAAATTCAGTCTGGCCATCTACTCCAATTTCAGAACACTCTTGTTTGAGTGTGCCAGAGTGCGGAATAACTGATGAGTTTATGAACGCTATGCACCCGTTGAATATGTCAGTAAACATTGGCAAAAAAATCGTAATTAAATTGTTGCCAGCAGCACAGTTAGATTCACCTAGACTCTGCATAACATGAAAACAGCCTCACCAACTCTGCTTGGGTGAGTAAAATGGTCAGAATGGGGTGTCCTCTCATTATGTGTCTGGAAGTAGCTAGCAAGCTAACCAATACTAGCCAATTAGCTTGGGTGCTTGACTGCCATTGTGAGGTCAGAACGTTTGGATCAACCCTACTCATTGGCCAGAGCGTCCAATTTACGAATGGACAATCTGACAGCACAGTTAAAGTCACCAACGCTCTGGATAACATAACAGCCTAACCAGCTCTGCTAGGGCGAGTGTTGTTCTTGAGCTGTTCTCTCTCACTTAGATGTCTGGAAGTAGCTAGCAAGTTAGCTTGGGTGCTTGACTACTGTTGTTAGTACAGAACGTTCAGATAAGCCCTTAAAGAGATGGGTGGGGCTAAAGCTTAATAGGGTGTGAACGATACTGAATGGGTGTTGACAAAGAAGGACTCTCCAGTAGTAGTTCCAAACGGTTCAAAGGCCATTTTCTCAAAAGTGAGTTTACAAGTTGATCAACTTTCAAAGCAGAATTACTTTCCCATACATTTCCTCAACTGTAGTGTGTGATATATCCTTTGTAGCTCTGAGTCTCTACTTTTATCCAATGTAAAAAAACACTGTCAGATTTTGCTACTTAAGACTGATTTGAGCCGGTCGGTCACATTTGGTTCCTTGGAAGTTTTGGGAATGTATGTTTTTTACGTTCTGAGAATGAAAGCGAAATTTTTTCCTGACCTGGGAATGTTCATTGTTAAAACTTCTTGTCAATAGGGGGGCGCTGTTTTCACTTTGGAAAAAATCGTGCCCAAATTAAACGGCCTCGTACTCTGTTCTAGATCATACAATATGCATATTATTATTACTATTGGATAGAAAACACTCTGAAGTTTCTAAAACTGTTTGAATTATATCTGTGAGTAAAACAGAACTCATTTGGRAGCAAACTTCCATARAGYAAGTGAAAAATCTGAAAACGAGGCTCTGTTTCAGGGCCTGCCTATTCAACTGGCTTTTATTTATCGATATGTATGCACTTCATARGCCTTCCACTAGATGTCAACAGGCAGTGGAAGGTTGAATGGGGTGTCTAGCTTGATCTGAGGCCGAATAAGAGCTTTTGGAGTGACAGGTCAGCCCTTTTGTCAGTTTTCCACGGCGCACGAAAGAGCTCCACATTGTCTTCTGAAAAGCGTTCGGTATACACGGCGAATATCTCCGGCTCTGATTTTATTTGATACATATGAGAAAAAGATCATAAAGTAGGATTTTTCAACCGAGTTTGATCAGTTTATTCAACGTTTATTGGGACTTTTGGAATTTTCTGTTCTTTGCGCCAAGAGATGACGGGAATGTTCGCGCCACAATGCTAGCCAAGGATGCTAATTCGACAGAAGAAATGGACATTCTAAAACCAAACAACGATTTATTCTAGAAATAGGACTCCTTGCACAACATTCTGATGGAAGCTCAGCAAAAGTAAGACAACATTTATGATGTTATTTCGTATTTCTGTGTAATATGTTGACTCCTATTCTCCGCCGTGTTGGTGAGCGCTGTCTCACAATAACGCATGCTGTATGTTGTGGTAAAGTTATTTTAAAAAATCTAACACAGCGGTTGCATTAAGAACCAGTGTATCTTTCATTTGCCATACAACAAGTATTTTTATGTAAAGTTTATGATGAGTTCTTTGGTCAGATTAGGTGAGTGTCCAAAATATCTCCGGACATTCTGGTGAATCGTTGCTACGTGATACAATGTATAACCACGATTTGCAGCTCTAAATATGCACATTCTGAACAAAACAAAAATATATTGTATAACATGATGTTATAAGACTGTCATCTGATGAAGTTGTTCAAGGTTAGTGATTAATTTTATCTCTATTTTGTCGGTTTTGTGCAAGCTATTTTGGCGGGGAGTAAATTGCGTTGTGTGTTTGGCTACTGTAGTGAGCTAATAGAAATATATATTGGTGTTTCTGTAAAACACTTAAAAAATCGGAAATATTGGCTGGATTCACAAGATGTTTATCTTTCATTTGCTGTACACCATGTATTTTTCATAAATGTTTTATGATGAGTATTTATGTATTTCACGTTCTGCTCTTGTAATTATTCTGGCTGCTTTGGTGCTATTTGTGATGGTGGCTGCAATGTAAAACCAGGATTTGTAGCTATAAATATGCACATTTTCGAACAAAACATAAATGTATGTATAACATGATGTTATAAGACTGTCATCTGATGAAGTTGTTCTAGGTTAGTGATAATGTTATCTCTATTTGTGGGTTTTGTGAAGGCTACCTATGCGGTGGAAACATGGTGAAAATATGCCGTTGTGTGTTTGGCTATTGTGGTTAGCTAATATAAATACATATTGTGTTTTCGCTGTAAAACATTTTAAAAATCGGAAATGATGGCTGGATTCACAAGATGTTTATCTTTCATTTGCTGTATTGGACTTGTGATTTCATGAAATTATATTATATGATATCCCTGTCCCGTTAGGCTAGGCTATGCTAGTCAGCTTTTTTGATGAGGATGCTCCCGGATCCGGGATGGGTATGAAGTAAATTAAAGCTGCATGGAGGTTCTGAGAACGTTTTACTCTGGTTCCTTGTATGTTTTCCTGGGAGGTTTTATTAACGCTCATAGAACAGAAATTATAGGTTATTTTGAGGTTGTTAAAACTTGCACCGAATGTTTCAATAAGACTTTTATTAACGCTGCTACCTTGTTGTAGAAACTCTAAGCACATGAACTCTAAGCAGAGATAGGACACATGGAAATTATTTTCCTGAGGCATTAATCATGCGAGCACATTTGTTGTTTAATTTGGCATGGCATCAGTGAGATTTTAACCTATAATCTTTTGTTCACTATCCATTTAATTGGTACACTGCGCCAACAGGATGGAGCTAGCATGCCATGTGTTGTGCGCATACAAAGCTGTTCATTTTAGTCATACCCCATTTCAAAGGCAGCAAGCACTCTTTAAGATCAGGTATGGCCAATTAGTGGGAGCAGCCAATACACCTGAACACACTGAAATACATTCTTAGAAAAAAAGGGTTTGAAAAGGGTACTTCGGCTGTCCGCATAGGAGAACCCTTTTTGTTTCCAGTGAGAACCCTTTCTGGTCCAGACAGAACCCTTTTTGGTTCCAGGTAGAACTCCTTTGGCTTCCATGTAGAACCCTCTGGGGAAAGGGTTGTACATGGAACCCAATTGGGTTCTACCTGGAAGCAAAAGGGTTCTACCTGGAAACAACAATTGTTCTTCAAAGGGTATTCCTACGGGAACAGCTGAAGAACCCTTTTAGGTTGAGGATAACACCTTTTTTCTAACAGTGTAGATAGAGGATATAGAGATGCTGAGAGAGGAATGTATATGTTTTTAAATAACATTCTTAGACATTCTCTGAACTTTACTAAAATGTTTGAGTGGTTTTTATGGGAACTTTTCATAACTATATGAGAACGGAGTGTATGTTTTTAAATGAAACATTTAGAATGTTCTCTAAACGTTAATAAAGTTTTCCTTGTGTTTTTTACGGGAAGTTTTCCTACCGTTTTCGGAACAATTTGAGAACATGGGGAAACTTTTAGGAAATGTTATGCTGAAGTACCTGTAATGATGCCTGTGTGTAGCTGGTGTAGAGGAGTCAGGCGCAGGACAGCAGATATGAGTAATAAACATATTTACTCAAGATTCCACAAATACAACACAAAATATTCGAGCCCACAATAACGGACCATATTACAAAACAAACAATCACTCACAAACAAACATGGGGGAACAGAGGGTTAAATAATGAACAAGTAATTGGGTAATTGAAACCAGGTGTGTAAGACAAAGACAAAACAAATGGAAAAAGAAAAGTGGATCGGCGAGGGCTAGAAGGCCGGTGACGTTGACCGACTTCGGCGGAAGTCGTTGACGCTCGGCTCCAGCAGCGCGCTGACACCGACCTCGGGACGACCCGGAAGACGAGGCACAGGGCGATCCGGATGGAGACGGTGGAACACCCGCAGCAACGAAGGGTCCAAGACGTCCTACACCGGCAACCAGCATCTCTCCTCCGGACCGTACCCCTCCCACTCCATGAGGTACTGAAGGCCCCTTGCCCGATGCCTCGAGTCCAGGATGGCTCAAACAGCATACACCGGGGCCCCCTCGATGTCCAGAAGGGGCGGAGGAATCTCCTGCACCTCAGACTCCTGGAGTGGACCAGTCACCACCGGCCAGAGGAGAGACACATGGAACGAGGGATTAATACGGTATTCTGTGGGAAGATGTAACCTTTAGCATACCCCGTTCAGTCTCCTCAGGACTTTGAATGGCCCCATAAACCGTGGGCCCAGCTTCCGGCAGGGCAGACGGAGGGGCAGGTTTTGGGTTGAGAGCCACCGGGGCCTCACTGCGGTGGCGGTCGGCACTCGCCTTCTGCCGCCTCACGGCCCGTTGCAGGTGCACATGGGCGGCGTCCGAGGTCTCCTCCGAGCGCTTAAACCATTCGTCCACCGCAGTGGCGGAGTGAGTTTTGGGCCATCTCTGCCCAGGGGATGAACGCTGCCCACTCCCCCGGCCGGTCCTAACAATATGGCCGTAGAAACCTACTCACATCCTGGTTTACTCTCTCCACCTGCCCATTACTCTCGGGGTGAAAACCTGAGGTGAGGCTGACCGAGACCCCCAGACGTTCCATGAACGCCTTCCAGACCCTGGACATGAACTGGGGACCCCGATCAGAGACTATGTCCTCAGGCACCCCATAGTGCTGGAAGACGTGAGTGAACAGGGCCTCCGCAGTCTGTATGGCCGTAGGGAGACCGGGCAAAAGGAGGAGACGGCAGGACTTAGAAAACCGATCCACAACGACCAGGATCGTGGTGTTGCCCTGTGATGGAGGAAGATCCGTCAGGAAGTCCACCGACAGGTGCGACCACGGCCGTTGTGGAACGGGTAGGGGTTGTAACTTCCCTCTGGGCAGGTGCCTGGGAGCCTTACACTGGGCGCACACCGAGCAGGAGGAAACATAAACCCTCACGTCCTTGGCCAAGGTGGACCACCAGTACTTCCCACTAAGACAACGCACCGTCCGACCGATGCCAGGATGACCAGAGGAGGATGACGTGTGGGCCCAATAGATCAAACGGTCGAGGACAGCAGACGGAACGTACAGACGCCCAGCTGGACACTGGGGGGAGTGGGCTCTGTGCGTAACGCCAGGTCGATGTCCGCGTCCAGCTCCCACACCACCGGTGCCACCAGGCAAGAGGCCGGAAGTATGGGAGTGTGATGCATGGACCGCTCCTCTGTGTCATACATCCGGGACAGTGCATCTGCCTTAGCGTTCTGGGAACCTGGTCTGTAAGACAGAGTGAAAAGAAAACAGGTAAAGAACATGGCCCACCTTGCCTGGCGAGGGTTCAGTCTCCTCGCCGCCCGGTTGTACTCCAGATTGCGGTGGTCAGACCAGATGAGAAAAGGGTGTTTAGCCCCCTCAAGCCAATGTCTCCACACCTTCAGAGCCTTGACAACAGCCAACAGCTCCCGGTCCCCCACATCATAGTTTCGCTCCGCCGGGCTGAGCTTCTTCGAAAAGAAAGCACAGGGCGGAGCTTTGGTGGCGTGCCCAAACGCTGAGAGAGCACGTGAGAGGCAGCGGGTAGCTGTACCTCACAGTGATCTGATTGATACCCCTATAGTCAAGAGGCAGCGGGTAGCTGTACCTCACAGTGATCTGATTGATACCCCTATAGTCAATACACGGGCACAGACCTCCATCCTTCTTCTTCACAAAAAA
>NC_036846.1:4860782-4882644 GCF_002910315.2 Salvelinus sp. IW2-2015
AGAGGCAGCGGGTAGCTGTACCTCACAGTGATCTGATTGATACCCCTATAGTCAATACACGGGCACAGACCTCCATCCTTCTTCTTCACAAAAAAAGAAACTTGAGGAGGCAGGTGAAGTGGAGTGCCGAATGTATCCCTGCCCCAGGGATTCAGCGACATATGATTCCATAGCCGCCGTCTCCTCCTGTGACAGAGGATACACGTGACTCCTGGGAAGTGCTGCGTCTACCAGGAGATTTATCGCACAATCCCCCCGTCAATGGGGTGGTCCACCTCCACTATAAACGCCAAAGAGGGATCTGGATGAGCCAGCACGGGAGCCGAGGTAAACAGAGCCTTCAGGTGACCAAAAGCCCTGTCTGCCTCAGCCGACCACTGCAGTCACACCGGTCCCCCCTTCAGCAGTGAGGTAATGGGAGCCACTACCTTACCAAAACCCCGGATAAACCCCCGGTAGTAGTTGGCAAACCCTAGAAACCGCTGCACTTCCTTTACCGTGGTGGGAGTTGGCCAATTACGCACGGCTGAAATGCAGTCACTCTCCATCTCCACCCTTGAAGCGGAAATGCGGTACCCTAGGAAGGAGACGGACTGTTGGAAGAACATTCATTTCTCAGCCTTGACGTACAGGTCATGCTCCAACAGTCAACCAAGCACCCTGCGCACCAGGGATACATGCTTGGCGTGTGTAGCGGAGTATATCAGAATGTCGGCAATATACACCACTACACCCTGCCCGTGCAGGTCCCGGAAAATCTTGTCAACAAAGGCCTGAAAGACTGATGGAGCATTCATCAACCCGTACGGCATGACGAGGTACTCATAGTGACCTAAGGTGGTACTAAATGCGGTCTTCCACTCGTCCCCCTCCCGGATGTACACCAGGCTGTAAGCCCTCCTGAGATCCAATTTTGTGAAGAAGCGCGCCCCGTGCATTGACTCGATCGCACTGGCGATGAGAGGCAGCGGGTAGCTGTACCTCACAGTGATCTGATTGATACCCCTATAGTCAATACACGGGCACAGACCTCCATCCTTCTTCTTCACAAAAAAAGAAACTGGAGGAGGCAGGGATAGTGGAAGAGTTGCCGATATGTAATATCCCATGCCCCAGCCGGGATTCAGCAGAAACATATGATTCTCTTATAAGCCGCCGTCTCCTCCTTGACACGAAGGATACACGTTGACTCCTGTGAATGTGCTGCCGATACTTAACCAGGAAGATTATCGGCCCAACAATTCCCCCCGTCAATGGCTAGGAGTGTAATGAGCGTCGCCTCACTTCACAGAAGGCTGAGAGCCAAATCGGCATATGCTAGGAGCATGTGCACTGTTGGAGACGTCTGACTTTCCCACATATAGTCGCGACTGATGGAAACCCCCACCAACCCCCTCCCACAAACTTCGTGAACCACCCATTGGGAAGCCCTCCTGTGCCACAACGAAATGTATGGTCAGACAGGCCAACC
This sequence comes from Salvelinus sp. IW2-2015, assembly GCF_002910315.2. NCBI lineage: Eukaryota > Metazoa > Chordata > Actinopteri > Salmoniformes > Salmonidae > Salvelinus > Salvelinus sp. IW2-2015. Next base: position 4,862,254 of record NC_036846.1, read on the forward strand.
AGGAGGTACCCAGCACCACGGGAAACCGCAGGAGAACCTAGATAACGGAATAGACGATTCTCTCCTGTGACCTCCTGCGTAACCATGCCTAGTGAGAGGGAGCCTCCCTAATCAGCCCTGATCCCTAGAATGTCGACTATCTAGGGCGTGTCACAAGGCTGAAGGCAGATCCACAGGAACAAGGGATCCTAAACTATGGCAAATGAACGGTCAATAAAATCCCAGCTTGCGCCTGAATCTCACGAGCGCTTATGCGTGGGAAAATGCGGGGAAAACTCAGAGAAATTTAACAAACACATACAGTCGGAGAACAAGTATTGTGATACACTGACGATTTTGCAAGGTGTTCCTACTACAAAAGCATGTAGAGTCTGTAATTTTTTATCATAGTCACACTTCAACTGTGAGAGACGGAATCTAAACAAAAAATCCTGAAAAATCACATGTATGATTTTAAGTAATTAAATTGGCATTTTATTGCATGACAAAGTATATGAAGACATCAGAAAAGCAGAGACTTAATATTTCGGTACAGAAACCTTAGTTTGCAATTACAGAGATCATACGTTTCCTGTAGTTCTTCACCAGGGTTTGCACACACGCAGCAGGGTTGCCCACTCCTCCATACAGGACCTCTCCCGATACCTTCAGGTTTCGGGGCTGCGCTGGGCAATACGGACTTTCCGGCTCCTCCAAAGATTTCTATTGGTTCAGGTCTGGAGACTGGCTAGGCCACCCAGACCTTGAGATGCTTCTACGGAGCCACTCCTTAGGTGCCCTGTGGTGTTCGGTCGTGTCATCTGGAAGACCCAGCCACGACCCATCTTCAATGCTCTTACTGAGGAAGGAGGTTGTTGGTCAAGATCTCGCGATACATGGCCCCATCCATCCTCTCCTCAATACGTGCATTGTCCTGTCCCCTTGTGGCAGAAAAAGCATCCCCAAAGAATGATGTTTCCACCTCCATGCTTCACGGTTGGGATGGTGCCGGGTGTTGTGTACTCATCCTCTCTTCTTCCTCCAAACACGGCGAGTGGAGTTAGAACCAAAAAGCCTCTATTTTGTCTCAATCAGACCACATGACCTTCTCCCATTCCTCCTCTGGATCATCCAGATGGTCACTATGGCAAACTTCAGACGGGCCTGGACATGCGCTGGCTTGAGCAGGGGGACTTGCTGTGCGCTGCAGGATTTTAATCCATGACGGCGTAGTGTGTACTAATGGTTTTCTTTGAGACTGTGTGTCCCAGCTCTCTTCAGGTCATTGACCAAGTCCTGCCGTGTAGTTCTGGGCTGATCCCTCACATTCCTCATGATCTTGATGCCCCACGAGGTGAGATCTTGCATGGAGCCCCAGACCGAGGGTGATTGACCGTCATCTTGAACTTCTTCCATTTCTAATAATTGTGCCAACAGTTGTTGCCTTCTCACCAAGCTGCTTGCCTATTGTCCTGTAGCCCATCCCAGCCTTGTACAGGTCTACAATTTATCCCTGATGTCCTTACACAGCTCTCTGGTCTTGCCATTGTGGAGAGGTTGGAGTCTGTTTGATTGAGTGTGTGGACAGGTGTTTTTTATACAGTAACGAGTTCAAACAGGTGCAGTTAATACAGGTAATGAGTGGAAAACAGAGGGCTTCTTAAAGAAAAACTAACAGGTCTGTGAGAGCCAGAATTCTCTACTGGTGTAGGTGATCAAATACTTATGTCATGCAATAAAATGCAAAAATTACTTAAAAATCATACAATGTGATTTTCTGGATTTTTGTTTTAGATTCCGTCTCTCACAGTTGAAGTGTACCTTCATGAAAAAAATGACAGACCTCTACATGCTTTGTAAGTAGGAAAACCTGCAAAATCGGCAGTGTATCAAATACTTGTTCTCCCCACTGTACATGTGAGCAACAGAGGGCTCTGGGCGAGCCTGGTGCCTACTCACCTGGGGTGACACGATAGTGATCGATCAGGGCCCTGTCGTTCCATCCTGCACTGGCGGCCAGGGTCCGGAAGTCCAAAGCGAAATCCTGCACGCTCCTCGTCCCCTGCCTCAGGTGGAACAGACGTTCACCACCGAAAACTGCCCGAAAGCGGCGGGTAAACTCTGCATAATGGTCCAACGCCCCATCTCCCTCATTCCATACGGCGTTGGCCCACTCCAGGGCTTTGCCTGAGAGGCAGGAGACGAGGGTGGACACGCTCTCACGTCCCGAAGGAGCCGGGTAGACGGTAGCCAGGTAGAATTCCAGCTGGAGAAGGAACCTCTGGCATCCGGCAGCCGTCCCATCATACTACCTCGGGAGCGCGAGCCGAATCCCGCTGGGACCGGGTGAAGGAGGGGTGGACAGTGGGGCCTGCTGTAGTGGGGCTGGTGGAGGCGCTGGAAGACCTCCTCCTCTCTCCCAACGATCCATCGTCTGCAGCACGCGATCCATGGCGGTGCCCAGACGTTGCAACATGGTTGCCTGCTGCTGGACGCGCTCCTCTACCGCCACAGGGAGGGTGTCTGCTCCTGCTGAATCTATTAGAGCAGTGAGTGATTCTGTAACAATGCCTGTGTGTAGCTGGTGTAGAGGAGTCAGATATGAGTAATAAACATATTTACTCAAATTCCACAAATATAACACAAAATATTTGAGCGCACAATAACGGACCGTATTACAAAACAAACAATCACTCACAAACAAACATGGGGGAACAGAGGGTTAAATAATGAACAAGTACTTGGGGAATTGAAACCAGACAAAACAAATGGAAAATGAAAAGTGGATCGGCGATGGCTAGAAGGCCAGTGACGTCGACCGCCGAACGTCGCCCGAACAAAGAGAGGGACCGACTTCGGCGGAAGTCGTGACAGTACCAAAATTCCCATAGAAGAACATTGTTTATTAACGTTCTCCGAACTATTTGAGAACATTTCCAATGTCAAACCAGTTGGAGAACATTCCTAGAAGATTACCAAAATTTTTATGAAATGCAACCATGTTTAAACTTTTGGGAAAGATTCTGTTAAAGTAATGAAATGTCAAGAAAATATTTATTTTTTTGTGAAGTTCCTCAAATGTGCTGAGAATGTTCCAAAGCCAAGAAACTATCCTGCACCATTCCTAGAAAGTTGTGGYAAGGTTGTATGCCAAATAACCATAGGACAACCACACTCTCACCAAGCTCTATGAAACATATGATTCTCAGAACGTTATTTGCTAGCTGGGTTATGACTGTGTTGCAAAACTATCAACACCCCGTGTCCATACTGCTTTAATACAACATGGTGAACAAGGAGATAACATGTATTGCTTTTCTGGTGAATTTTGGAACGTCAACAACACCATGTTTCCATACTTTATACTGCTTCAAGAAAACATGGTGAATGAACAAGGAGGTGAAAATGTATTTATTTTCTGGTGTATTTTGGAAGGTGGACACTGCAAAAGTCTAATTCCTCTGAGCTTAGTTCTATCCTAACTGAAATTACATATTTTTTTCCCTTTCTTTCCTCTCATCCCCTCCTTTCCTCCTTTTGGACAGTTCAGGCCTGTTTTTTGTTGAGTGTTTAGTGACAAATAGCTTTGCGAGAAAGCTGTCTTAAATTATAAACCTCGGTATGGAAATTGATTGAATTTAATCGAGGCAATTCACTGACAGAGAGAATATCTGGGTCCCGAATTTTTTCGAGACTCTACTGGAGACTTTCTGAGTGTACCCAAGCTGCCATTACTTTTAGTTATTCCAGAAGTTTCCTAACATTGCACACACGTTTCCTGGAAGTTGCAGCAATGTCCACTGTTCTGAGCAGACGGGTAACGTCCAGGTGGGAGGAAACAGGTACTGTAGCCAATGAAAGCCAATGGGACTCTGGGATAGCGGGCAACACCCCTCTCTGTTTGTCCCAATCACCCTCACCAGCTTATCCCTGCTCCCCTGCTCTAACACTGATGCAACACATTGCAAACGTTAGCACCGGTTGACGCTCAGACCTCTAAAATAGTGGAATAGTGGAATAGTGGAAGGTAAGAGAGTAGGAGAGTAAGAGACTGAGTAAATGAGAGAGTTAACTGAGTGAACCTGGGGGATGAAGAGTGATTAGCTTGTGTTATCAGACCTCAGGCTGGCTACATGGGACTAGGCGCTAGCTAGCTGCCTTGCCTGGGTTTACATCATGGTGTACATGATGAGCAGGTCTGTGTTAAAGCCTTGTGCCTCATAGGTTATTATCCACTGATGGGAAACAGTTGTGTCATTAAGGCTCTCAGAGATCAGAGCAGATCAGAGAGTAAGACTCTTGATACGGCAGATAGATATTATCAACAATACTTCACCAGGGAAACAATAGCTCATCTGTGTGTCAGTCTAGTGTTCTTGAAATTGGAGCGTTTGTGCATATGTCATTATTGTAGCTTTGTCAGATGCGCACACAGGCATGGAATCATGAATCTGAAATGTGCAGCTGTGGGCTGTGGACTGTCTTATGTTGCTCAGGGAGAATCTGCTGTTTTAATTACCTACTCTGCAACACTAAGACCACAATTGGTTGTGCTTTTGTTTTCTTGGATGATGGAGTTTCTGGCATTTCAGTGCGGAATGTGCTGTTTCTGCTGGTGAGGAATATTCCAAGGAGAAGGTGGAAGGTGACTGCTGTCACTTCTTACTTCTGCTTGTAGAAGGGAGGGAGGGAGGGAGGGAGGGAGGGAGGGAGGGATTATTTGGGAATTCTGTCGGGAAGTTTGATGACATGATGGAATTGGGATTCCATTTTCCGTGTGTGTTTTTTGTTTTGTTTAGTGTATTAATTTGACCATTTAAAAAAACAAGCACACATAAAACTTGAAAAAGCCATACATGCACATGAATAAAATCATCGAGGATAACACACAAATAAGTCTGGGACTTATTTCCATTGTGGTCCTCTTGAGACAAGATGGCTAGACAAGATCGAACACAGTATGGCAGTGAAATAAAAATAAAAAAACAGAGAAGAACAACATCTATCTCCATTCCAGTTACATCATAGGGGTTATTCATATTGGCAAAGAAGACATCAAACATAGTTTTACTTTATTTTTAAAGCTGCCCAGAGAGGACGTTGTTTTTATGGGCAGAGACAAGCCATTCTGAGGCTTCAGTATACAAGAAAGTACCTTTCCCAGCATTACTCCTGAACCTGTATAAGCACACATCAGCAACACCTGATCTGGTGCTGTGATTGTGTGCATCCCTAACACGAGGAAAGTAATCACTTAGATATATGGGCGTAGGACCATAAATACTCCTGTAAACCAAACCTAGTCTAATCTGGGACACCCTAGCCTCAACAGGCAGCCAGTTTAGCTCCTGAAAGCAGCTCCTGCCTATGTGAGTACGTGGACTCACCTTCAATACTACCCTGATCAGCTTATTCTGGGTTATCTGGAGCTTCCACTTCATAAGTTTAGATAAGCCCCCTAACCAGGAAGTACTAGCATCGTCAAAATGGCATTGGAATGAGGGCAGTAGCTAGCACTTTCATGGAGTCCTTATGTGTATTGTTATGGGGTATGTGTGTATAATATTGCAGACATGGGCATGTCAAATACAATCTAACCTCTGAGTGGGTTATTCGTCACAGCAGCCAATGACCCTGAACATTACATGCATAATCCCAAGGATTTAATTAAGTGTATGGATGGTGTCAGTGATTTGGATGGTTTAAAGCTCTTTTTACATGAAACATGGATGCAGATTTTGTCATCACATGTGCTCATCCTTAAGCATGATTCACTGAATCCTCTTCTTCCTGCCAGGTGTTTATTTCATTGGAGTTCAGAGCACATCCATGTCTCATCCAGGTCATTTATAACTGTTGAGCTCACGGGGCAGGTGTAACACAAAAGCCTTTTAGCCTTCGCTATCAGCGGCTTCATCGGTGAACGCCTGACCCTCGAGAGACTCTGTGGCAGCTAAGGAACAGGTTGAGGAAGGACAGAGGGAGTCTAATTCATCAGAGGGAACAGAATGGCAGGCAGCCGTGGTTGGACGGTGGGACAGCGTTATTCAGTGGGGTAATGATGCGTGGTATTTTCTGTTTTCACTCTCTCTCTCTCTTCCTCTGTCTCTCTCTCTTTCTCTGCTTCCTGTGACAAGAGAGGATTCCTCAGACCACACCTCACTGCTGAGAGAAAGAGAGAGAGAGAATCAGAAAGAGATAAACAGAGGGACTAAAAGGAAGGTAGGATACGTGAAGGTTTGGCCCTGCTCGATGCAGTTCAGACTGAGTGTCTTTCATTGCACCTCCAGCCGGTCAGGCCCTCCCCAGGAGAGAGGCCTCTATGTGGGCCGCTGAGCTGACAGACCTCCTGCCTGGCCACTTTATCATCCAGCCCAGACAAGGCTCGGGGGCTCCAGGAATGCTCTTTACAGGGAGGTGCTGAGGCACTGAAGCTCAGGCGCTAGCTCTTCTCACAGGGGGAGGGCTGACACTGACTCTCTCACCTGCAGCGGCTTGTTATAAAATGTCTCGGTGGAAAGCCAAGCGTTAAGATAAGGTGTATGATTGCATTGTCAAGGAGTCTCTGGTGTTTTTCTGGGCTCCCCTTCCTCTCCCTCCCCAGAGAATGGGACTATCTGGCAGTGTGCCATTATACCTTCACATCTCACTGCCACAGAGCATGGCTGTCTCACCATTGCTCCTAAAAAAACACTTTAACCCTGCTCATGACAGTCTAATATATTGGCATGTAAATGTGTTTTTCCCTTCTGGTATATCGTACACAGGTAACTTCCAAAATAAAGGAAACACCAACATAAAGTGTCTTAATAGGGCGGTGGGCCACCACGAGACAGAACTTCTTCACCTGCGGGATAGTCTGAGACCAGCCACCTGGACAGCTGATGAAACGGTGGGTTTGCACAACTGAAAGAATTCTGCACAAACTGCCAGAAACTGTCTCAGGGTGGTTTGCTGATGTCAATGATGTGAACAGTGGGCCCCATGGTGGCAGTGGGGTTATGGTATGGGCAGGCATAAGCTACAGATAAGGAACACAATTGTACTTTATCAATGGCAATTTGACTGCATAAATATACCGTGACAAGATCCTGAGGCCCATTGTCATGCCATTCATCCGCCGCGGTCAGCTCTTGTTTCAGTATGATAATGCATGGCCCCATGTCACAAAGATCTGTACACAATTCCTGGAAGCTGAAAATGTCCCAGTTCTTCCATGTCCTGCATACTCACCAGACATTTCACCCATTGAGCATGTTTGAGATGCTCTGGATTGAGGTGTATGACAGTGTGTTCCAGTTCCCGCCAATATCCAGGAACTTCGCTAACCCATTGAAGAGGAGTGGGTCAACATTCCACAGGCCACAATCAACTCTATGCGAAGAAGATGTGTTGCACTGCATGACGCAAATGGTGGTCCCACCAGATACTGACTGGTTTTCTGATCCACGCCCCTACCGTTTTTTTGAAGGTATCTGTGACGAAAAGATGCATATCTGTATTCCCAGTCATGTGAAATCCATAGATTGGGACATAGTGAATTTATTTCATAAAAAAAAAAAATGGATGCATGTTGTGTGTATATTTCTGCTCAGTGTATGTATGGGTAATTGGGTTGACGTGTTATGCTCTACATACACAGTTTTCCACCACAAAATAAAAATAGTAGAACCAGCTCACTTGCTTTAACACTATGATTTGGCTATTAGATGTTCAACGTTTATTTCACTTTTTTTTAAGGAATAGTTTCACCATGTTAATGTGAGAGTTCAGTTCACATAACAGGGTTGTAAATGAATCACTAATCACATAAAATAAATAATAATCTTCAGAAATGACTTTATCAAAACAACAAAATAACTAGGGCTTTACAACGATGGTGAAAACTTTGAGAAATTTCGCAGTTAAGTGGGTTAAAAACTTCCTGGAAGTCACAGAGTGTGCACAGATGGTCAAAATACTGAATTTTAGCTCTATAGCAAGTCTTTATTCATTATAAAATTCAGAATTATTGAATTTTTCATGTGGTCTATATTAAAGGACACTTAATTGAAAATAACAAGCTTTTAAAATGCAATATTGGTGTACAATTAAATAATGCAATAATGCATATGTGGTTTGGTATTTTGTTGTTGTTGATAAAGAGTACATTTACATTTCAGCTCTTGAGGTGATGAGAATGAATGCAGTGAGTATGTGCCACTGGTCATACAGAGATGAAAGGGGTGAATACTGCAAACACCCACACACAGGCACACACACACACACACACACACACACACACACACACACACACACACACACACACACACACACACACACACACACACACACTCTTTCACCCCAATCTATGTCTATTTCATCAAATCCACCAGAGAGAGAAACTTCAAGAGCCTCTCAAAACAAGACTGCTCTAGCCTGGAGGTTGAATTAATGATCAGCCTATGAATGTTTTATAGGGAGTAATAGTTACCTTGGTAGGATATTTGGAACAACTTGGAGCATGATGTGTTCTGACCACAGCAGGGAGTGGAGATGCATGGCTCGACTTCTATTACTAGGGGAATGGATAGGTGTATTTCACCCTTGAAACAAACTTTGTCAGACGTGTCCTCAAGTAGCTATATTTATTCCTCCTAAACCAGCTCTATATGTCTTCTTCTCCATCCTGGACTCTATTTCGTTTAATGTATTTAGCGTTGCTAATTTGCTATGTTGCTGAACTTTTTGAGGGGACAAATTTGGCACTTTCAAATGTGCTTGCTGTTATCTCCAGGCCTGACTGTATAGACGAATGTGTAGCAACAAAACTGAGGCGTGCGTAACTATATTTAATCTCCAATGTTCATTGAAAATGAAAATACATTTGCACAATGAGCACATGTAGTCTCTCAAACACATCGTAAGAGTTTTTGGTTAGCTAGCTAGCAATTTTTTTGCCATATTAGCAATGCCATGTAATCAGTTACAACAACTCAAAACAAGACATGGTATCAAAAACAATATTAAACTAGCTGAAATGAGCCACTTACGATTCCCCACATGGAAGTTTCTTGACATTCCTGCTAACAATCTGGCCATTCAGAATCARAACACCATGCTGAATTCTGCCCCATGGAAGCATGAATGCCGCTTTCGTGACGTTGTCAGCTAACCCGTCTATTCCCGTGAGATCTCAGGAATTGAGTCAAAACGAGAAGCAAATTTGAATGTGGCGGGAACAGTCAAAACAGGGAGAAAATGCTAAATAGTTGGATGAATGCACAAATTGCAGGATGGAGAACAAGACTAGCTTCACTTTGTTACCTATAATTAAGTAACAAGGTCTTGTCTCGTCAAGTCGTTCTAGCGTGTTTTCCGTGTGTTACCAGTTCTCAAGTTCTTGTTTTCTAGTCTTCCCGGTTTCGACCTTTCTGCCTGCCCTGACCCTGAGTCTGCCTGCCGTTCTGTCCCTTTTTGACTCTGCRTTGGATCACAAACCTCTGCCTGCCCTTGACCTGCCTTTTTGCCTGTCCCTTTGTTATATTAAATATTCTGAGAACCGAACCATCCACCTCCTGTGTCTGCATCTGGGTCATATCCTGAGTCGTGATACTGGGAATCAAGACTGCATATATTTTTATGGATATGGGATAAATGCCGTGGGAAATGGACACAGCTCAACTTTAGGACACTACCAACGTATGAAACGTTTGACAGTTGAGGAACCATGGGAAAGTAGTTCTGCTTTGAAAGTTGATCAACTTGTAACCTCACTTTTGAGAAAATGGCCGTTGATTGTTTTGGTACCTATTGGAGAGCTCTTCTTTGTCTACACCCATTCAGCATCATTCACTATAGCCCCACCCATCTCTTACAGAATTCACATGTGAGGCTATGTACTAAACAACCAAAGCCTTTAACCTGTCTAGCCCCTGGGTTCCGCTAGCGGAACCCCCCCCCCCCCCCCACATCCACTGAAAAGGCAGCGCGCAAATTCTAAAAATATTTTTTTGAAATATTTAACTTTAACACATTAACAAGTCCAATACAGCAAATGAAAGATAACAATCTTGTGAATCCAGCCACATGTCCGATTTTTTAAAGTTTTACAGCAAAACACCACGTATATTTATGTTAGCTCACCACCAAATACAAAAAAGCACAGACATTCTTTTCACAGCACAGGTAGCTTGCACAAAACCCCAAATAGAGATAGAATTAGTCACTAACCAAGAAACAACTTCATCAGATGACAGTCTTATAACATGTTATACAATAAATCTATGTTTTGTTCGAAAAATGTGCATATTTCAGGTATAAATCATAGTTTTACATTGCAGCTACAATCACAAATAGCACCGAAGCAGCTAGAACAATTACAGAGACCAACGTGAAATAAATAAATACTCACCATAAAACATTTATGAAAAKTACATGMTGTACAGCAAATGAAAGATAAACATCTTGTGAATCCAGCCAATATTTCAGATTTTTTAAGTGTTTTACAGCGAAAACACAATATAGCATTATATTAGCTTACCACAATAGCCAAAAACACAACCCATTTATTATATAATTTTTCACTAACCTTGACCAACTTCATCAGATGACAGTCCTATAACATCAGGTAATACAATACACTTATGCTTTGTTCGAAAATGTGCATATTTAGAGCTGAAATCCGTGGTTATACATTGTGAAAACGTAGCAACTTTTTCCCAGAATRTACGGATATATTTCTGACACTCACCTAATCTGACCAAATAACTCATCATAAACTTTACTAAAAAATACATGTTGGATAGCAAATGAAAGATACACTAGTTCTTAATGCAATCGCCATGTTAGAATTCTAAAAATAACTTTAGTACGACATACAGCTTACGTTATAGCAAGACAGCGCCTGCAATGAGGGCGTAAAATAGTACTAAACATTTTCCACAGAAATACGAAATAACATCATAAATGGTTCCTACTTTTGCTGAGCTTCCATCAGAATCTTGGACAAGGGGTCCTTTGTCCAGAACAATCGTTGTTTGGTTTTAGAATGTCCTTTTCTACTGTCGAATTAGCAACCAAAGCTAGCCAAGTGGCGCGAAGCTGTCCATCATCACCAAACGCAGAGAACGGAAAAAGCCAAAACTCCCGATAAACTTTCAATAATCTGATAAAACTATATTGAAAAAACATACTTTACGATGATATTATCACATTTATCAAATAAAATCAAAGCCGGAGATATTAGCCGTCTATAACGAAAGCTTTTCAGAACGCAATCCAGGGGTCCTTCCCGCGCCTTGCTGAACAAAGGAAATTTGGGGTCATGTCATTCCAAGAGCTCTCGTTTGACCTCAGATCAAGCTATACACCCCATTTCACCTCTCACTGCCTGTTGACATCTAGTGGAAGGCGTATGAAGTGCATGTATATCCATAGATTTCAAGCAAATGAATAGGAAAGCCCTGGAACAGAGCCTCGATTTCAGATTTTTCACTTCCTGACAGGAAGTTTGCTGCAAAATGAGTTCTGTTTAACTCACAGATATAATTCGAACGGTTTTAGAAACTTGAGAGTGTTTTCTATCCAATAGTAATAATAATATGCATATTGTACGATCTAGAATAGAGTGCGAGGCCGTTTAAATTGGGCACGATTTTATCCCAAAGTGAAAATAGCGCCCCCTATCCCAAAGAAGTTTTTAAGACGAAAGGCTGGTTTACACTACGGGTGTGTTCGTAAATTTTATCTGAATTGCCAGAGTGTGCTCTGGGTGTTCGTAAACTCTGAGGTTGTCAGATTGTCCGTTCGTAAATTCAGAGCGTTTCGCTCTTGGAGCGTTCAGAGCACACACTGGATGCCCTGGCCGAGGAGTAGGGTTGATCTGAGTGTTCTGACCTAACAACAGCAGTCGAGCACCCAAGCTAACTGGATAACATTGGCTAGGTTGCTAGCTTCTTCCAGACACAAATGAGAGAACAGCTCACTGACCATTTTCCCCGACCTAGCAGAGCTGGTTAGGCGGATTTTAAGTTATCCAGAGCGTTGGTGACTGCAAGTGTGCTGTTGGCAACAATTTAATTACGCTTTTTTGCCAACGTTTACTAACACCGGCCGTATTCAACGGGTGTTGAGTTATTTACCAGCTTCGTCTATCAAACAGTTGTCGCAGTGACATCATAAACATTCTACTGAAATAGTTACTTGCATAGTGGAGTCTTTTTTTAGACATGTAGCTAGCTAGCTAAACAATGAACCATAATCCCAACACATAACATTACTACACTGTATGAATCTGCAGGTAGCTAACAACCAGGTTCAATGTTAGCTAGCTAACATTAGGCTATAACTAGCAATGCAAATGGCTCTGAGAAACAAATAATATTACTACACAGATCAAACACATAACGTTAGCTAGCTAGCCAGCCAGTTACCATTAGCTAGCTAGCTAACAGTACACTTTAACTTGAAATGAAAATTACTTTCTGACAAAATTTGAAACGTGTAATATCTGAAAATGTACCCAGCTAGACTATCTTATCCATATACATGGATGGACGCTTCTCCCTCTCTGTCACAGATGCCATGGTTGCCCTTAGTTTGAAGATGTAATCCAGAGACAGGTGTTTTATACAGCAGCCTTCTGAGTGTTCTCTTTTCGACTCGTGCATTTTAGCCAATCATGGCCAGCGGGAAGGTTGCTGACTTTTTCCTTGGCGAAACCAACTAGGCTTGTAATTCAGCAATTTTATTTGTATTTACAGGTGGCATACAATTTTGTTATTAACCTCTAACGAGCCTCTACCCCGGGTCCGGGAGCACCCCCCATCCCCCCACACACTGATTAGCATAGCTAGCATAGCTTCACAAGTAGATAGTAGCATCTAAATATCATTAAATCACAGGCCAGAACACCAGATGAAAGATACAGACTTGTGAATAAAGCCACCATTTCAGATTTTTAAAAGTTTTTACAGGGAAGACAAAATATGTAAATCTATTAGCTAAACACGTTAGCAAAATACACCACTATTCTAACTCCATCAGTTTCTTACTCCTTCAGGTGCTATCACCAATTCGGCTCAACTAAAATATTGATATCCACTAACCAAGAAAAAACCTCTTCAGATGACAGTCTGATAACATATTCATGGTATAGGATAGTTTTTGTTAGAAAAAAGTGCATATTTCAGGTAGAAATCACAGTTTACAATTGCACCGACCATCACAAATCGACTAGAATACTAGATAGAGCAACGTGTATGACCAATTTACTCATCATAAAACATTTCATAAAAATAGACAAAGCATAGCAATGGAAAGACCCAGTTCTTGTATTTCAGACCATATTTCAGATTTTCTAAGCGTTTTCAGCGAAAAAACAATAAATCGATAAGTTACATACCACATGTGCAAACGTTACCAGAGCGTCGATTCCAGCCAAAGAGCGCTATAACGTAATCACGCCAAAATATATTAATTTCACTAACCTTCTCAGAATTCTTCCGATGACACTCCTGTAACATCATTTTACAATATACATATACAGTTTGTTCGAAAAGGTGCATATTTAGCCATACAAAACCGTGGTTACACAATAAAAATACTAGGAAATCAAGCCTCAATATGTCTGACGTCATCTATCAGAGTGATCTAGTTTAATTAAAGCTAATCATATACTTGACTAAAAAAATACAGGGTTGACAGCAATCGAAAGACAAATTAGTTCTTAATGCAACCGCGATTTACATTTTTAAAATTATCCTTACTTTTCAATACAGGGGGCCAAGTGAAGCTATACAAACAAAATGGCGAAATATGCGTTTAAAATATTCGACAGAAACACGATTTTCATATTAAATATTGCTTACTTTTGCTGTTCTTCCATCAGATTCTTGGGCAATGTATCCTTTCTATGTTATAAACGTCTTTTTGGTCGATAGATGTCCTCTGTTCTTCGAAATATCCACTAACGATCGAACGGGACCCAAAACGTGTCCAAACTCAGAGTGCACAACAAAGAAATTCCTCAAAATCGCACTAAACGGATATAAATGCTATAAAACGGGTCAAATTAACTACATTATGATGTTTTTAACAACTATAACGACTGAAAACATGACCGGAGAAATATTGCTGGTTAGACAACGATTGGAACGAGCAAGTCCGATGGCCTTCACGCTTCAGGCGCACGACGAGAAAGGGCGGTCCCTAAACATTTTGTGGTTTTATAATGGCTGTGAATGTCCCATCGATTTCATTCAAAACGTGATGACGTACAGACACCAGAGGAAGACGTAGGCAGTGTCGGTTTCTTCATAGCATTCACTGTCGCCTTAAAAACAGACCCCAGATCAGGGTAAAAATTTCTGAAATCTGAACCCTGTCATGAAAAGTGCTGTAGAAATTGTTCTGTACCACTCAGAGACAAAATTCCAACTTCTATAGAAACTAGAAGGTGTTTTCTATCAATAATAACAATAATATGCATATTGTACGATCAAGAATTTAGCACGAGGCAGGTTTAATTTGGAGACCCAATATGCTAATGCGGAACAGCACCCCCTATAGTTGCAAGAAGTTAAGGCACATGAAAGTTCACATGTTCAAGAAGGCATTTCTGCCAAAAAACGCATTTCGATTTTTTTTTAAAGTCTGCATTCACATGGCGCTCCTGTGAAGCAGTGACATGTAACACACGCGTAGTTTCCTGAAACGAGTCATGTGTTTCAAGCCATTTATCCCTATAAGAGATGAACAGCTGTATGATTCAGGGGTTTTCACAATAATGTTGGGGGACACTGCAGGGTATGTATTGACACTAGTTACGTAAGTAGAGGTAAATATAAACAACTGAAAATCCTTTAATATTTCACTTAGAGTCTTCTGTTTTTCTGAGAGAGAGGGAAAGCGGAGAGAGAAAGAGGAGAAGAGTGTAACGGCTCTCGTTGGTGTAGAAATAGTAGACCAAAGCGCATGTGGAAAGTGTTCGTGATTCCTTTTATTCAAAAAACACTCAAACAAAATAACAAAAGCGAAAACGAAAGTGCACAGTTCTGTAAGGCTAAGAAACATAACAGAAAACAAGATCCCACAAAACCCAAAAGGAAAATGACAACTTATATATGATCCCCAATCAGAGACAACGATAGACAGCTGCCTCTGATTGGGAACCACACTCGGCCAAAACAAAGAAAAGAAAACATAGATTTTCCCACCGAGTCACACTCTGACCTAACCAAATATAGAGAATAATAAGGATCGCTAAGGTCAGGGCGTGACAGAGAGATCAAGAGAGCGAGAGAAAGAGTATAACAAGGGAAGCATCAATAATATTTCTTGCACCCTGTCCACTACCTGAGAGGAAGTGAATTTGAATATAGCACTGTGAATTCAGACCAGACAAGGTAATGTAAGGTCTTCAGGAATGAGGATGCAATGTATTATAAATCAGAGGGTTAGGGTTAGCCTGAAAAGCCACAGACTGCACTCACCAGCTGCAAGTGGGCACAGATCATCATCAATTCATGATAACTGCTTTGGGCATTCTGCTTCTCGGAAAAGAGGATAACCTCAGATATCCCAACAGTTTCAGCTACCTACATCCTGTGTCTCTCTAACCACGACTCCTACAGTTTTCAGGAACAGCCAATCACGGTTTTCCCTTTTATTTGAGAGCAGCCGTTTGCCTGTGCCAAGTGTGTATGTGCCAGTTGCCAGTTTGGCACGGTATGCGGTGTGAACAGGTTGTTTATGCTTCTTTAGCGAGGGGAGTAAGCTGTAATGGCTGTCTATCTGTGCATGTTCATCGCATTACAAAGAGCCCAGGTTTCTCTGAAGTGTAGGAGCAGCACAGTGCCATGTGTTCTTATAAACTTACTGTTCAACTTCATGGCCTCATGGGAAACCAATGAGACTTGGACAAAGGTTTGAGCATCGTTGGCTGGACTGCGTGCATGTTTGTGTGGTGGGCTAGTTGGTTGTGTGTGTTGTGCATGTGCATACTACCCTATCTGTCTGCCTTATGTGTGTGTGTGTGTGTGTGTGTGTGTGTGTGTGTGTGTGTGTGTGTGTGTGTGTGTGTGTGTGTGTGTGTGTGTGTGTGTGTGTGTGTGTGTGTGTGTGGTGTGTGTGTGTGTGTGGTGTGGTGTGTGTGTGTGTGTGTGTGTGCGTGCGTGCGTGCGTGCGCGTGTGTGTGTGTTGTTTAAATGAAAAAGGAAGTAATACTGGTTTTCTATTCTGGTGTGGAATTAGGGTCTACTATATAGTTGAGTCGTAATAAGGCTATCAGACAGTGACGGATGGTGTACTCCAGGGGGATAGACACTCCAATTGTTCTTTCCATAATGGTTTCCTCTCAGTGAATTAATCTAAAAAATTTCAGGGTGTATGTGAAGAGGTTTGTGAGGTGTGTGTGTGTGTGTGTGTGTGTGTGTGTGTGTGTGTGTGTGTGTGTGTGTGTGTGTGTGTGTGTGTGTGTGTGTGTGTGTGTGTGTTGTTTTTGTTGCTGTTGGTGGTTTTGGTAGTATTGGACTTTTACAGTATGGCTGCAGATTAAAATAAATGTAAGAGTTGAAAGCATTCTTGCTCTACTTTTATGGGACTTGTCCTCTTCTGATCGAAGGAGTACATACATAATCTATTATGTAGTTATCTAGATGTCATCTGTCTGATATAAGTGGATTCATCATTGTATTCAAATATAATTAGACTTTAGAGAAATGACAAAACATTTTTGAGAAAAACAAGATAAACAAATGAATGAATTCTGTTATGGTGAGAAAGCAACTATTTTGGCAAATTATCATCTTTTAGTGGAGTCTGACAGCAGCCATATTTTGTAGATTAATATCAATGGAGAGATCTGAATCAATAATAACGAAAAGGGCTTTGATTTCCTCAAGTGGAGTTGCTTAGTAACCATCAACCAAATTAAGATCAAAGTTGTAGCAATTTGTCTCGGAGGGTCTCTCTTCTCGGGCTCCCTACCAGGATCTCTATTTCATCTGTGTTCAGACGCTACCAGAATACCTGTCGTCGACTTAGCCTTGTTTGGTTTAAATGAAGCTCTTTCATGTTGCTGAGTCGTGGCGTCTGTCTTGAGCTCACCATAACCTGCTTCACCTGGGCTCAGGTATGGGCACACCTGTGTGTTCTCTGCTTTGCTAGCGAACACATAACTCCATGTCAATAGATGTTGTTCCCAGTCGTGCATGGGAATCATAACTTTGATATGACAAGTTTTGAAGGTCTTAGTCCCATGTGGCTCAGTTGATAGAGCACGGTGCTTGCCAATGCCAGGGTTGTGGGTTTGATTCCCACGGAGGACCAGAACCCCAAAAAAGTAGGAAAATGTATGCACTCACTACTGTAAATTCCTCTGGTTAAGAATGTCTGAATAAATGACTAAAATTGTCCTATTACTGAATAGGCCTAGAGACATCACCAGCTGTGTGTTATCAGTCCAAACGCACCTTAGAAACCTACGAGATTCTGAAGAAATATAGTGTATAATATGATTAGCCTATCAAACCCATTTCCTCTACTCAATCTGTATCTCCTGAATCTGATTGGTTGGTGGCTGCCAGATTAAACATGTCACCAGTACCTGATTGGAAGGGCTGTATAAAGGAGAAGGCCTGTCTGTCCACTCAGAGTGTCCACTGCTAGGTCCAAAGGGACAGGCCAGAGTCAGTCCCATCTCGCCTTATCTCGGATGTATTTTCATCAGGATTCGACTCTGCTAGCGTAGCTGTTGCTGCTGTGTTCTGATCTGTTATCGCTGGCTGGAATTATCACATACTTTCTGTATTAGACCCTAGTGCATTGTGTCTTCCCGACAAAAGAGTTAGGGCCTAAGTCCACATGAGTTGGCTGAAGTTTCGGTTCATGTTAAATTATATTGTTATTGAACAGGTTTATGGAAAATGATTTGTTCACAACAATTGATCACGTAAGAAAAGTTGTGAAAAATTAAAAAGACTTCACATCACCGACTCCCTATTAATATCAATATTCAGATGCAGACAAGCCTGGCAGTGGTTTAGTAAATATGGTAACATTATAGGATATATTATATATCACCCAGTACAGAGAGGGGATGGAGGCTGGTGATGAATGTTATTATCTATTGAGAGTTCACCGTGTGGCGGACAGAGGAAGATGTCGATATGAATTCCCCCGAAGCAACTGAAAGTGTTCTACAAATCTCTTTGGCTAATGATCAGGGTGCACATGGCGTGGAGCAGGAGACGGGGCGGACGATAAAATTGATCGTTCTTTAGGGCCTTAGAGAACCATGCTTTCCACAGAGATGGCCAGAACAGTGGGTGCAACACGTACACTATGTTAAGTGTCACCACACAGCTGTTGATGGACCGATTATCTCTAGGTGAATCTATCTCAATCAATGTTGTATGTTATTGTGACTTTGACCTTACATT
The DNA here is from genome assembly GCF_002910315.2 of Salvelinus sp. IW2-2015. NCBI lineage: Eukaryota > Metazoa > Chordata > Actinopteri > Salmoniformes > Salmonidae > Salvelinus > Salvelinus sp. IW2-2015. Next base: position 4,880,655 of record NC_036846.1, read on the forward strand.
GACCTCATTGTCATCTGGGAATTAAAAATGCTGTATCAGATCTATTAAATAACTAACAGAGGTCGTATCATCAAATGTTAATATCTCTTAATGAACATTGTTTTTGTTGCATAATCGTGTGTGTGTGTTCACACAAGAAATTACATATTGATTGCAGCCTGTTCAGCAATTTGCAGCAAATGGTGGTTTGCCCTCCATCCCCCCCTCCCCAGCACCCCTGTCTGAACCCAGCCCCACTCACAGTGCCCTTAACAGGCCCTCTAACAGGCTCCCTGACTGAACCCAGCCCTCCTCACAGCACCCTTAACAGGCCCTCTAACAGGCTCCCTGACTGAACCCAGCCCCCCTCATGCCCCCTTAACAGGCCCTCTAAACAACACACATCACACACACACACACACACACACCACACACACAACACAACCACACCACACACATCACACAAGAGGGGAGAAGGTATGTATGATGACTGGTTTGGAGTTAAGGTGTTGAAATATTATACTCTATTCAGACCTTGGATAAAGACCAACAGTCTTCTACATTCAAGTCTACTCTCAGCTAGTTAAAGTGGTGGCCGCCAGGGGGATCCAAGAGGTTGTTGATACATGCCGACGCACGAATTGGACTGCGTCGCACATTCTGGACATCAGCTAGCGGATTCTACAGTAAGTGACTATGACAGTTTTGTCGAGAATGAGAGATGGGAGAAGAAAGAGACGGCGACACACTTTCAGACTGAGTTAGAGAAACAGAGAGCATTAGGAAGGTCATGTCGACCCCATTGAGGAGGGAAATAGAGAGGTGTGGAACCTTTGGAGAGGTGAAGCATGCTAGAGCGCTCTGTCACGTATCGGAAGTATCAAGTTGAAGCTTATCATACTTTACAAAGAAATACATACTCTACACAGAGATACTTTATAACATACACTTTACTTCAGCTTTGTTAACTTCTCACGAGTCAGCAACCTGTCGCGGTAGCACCCCCCACTCACACCACTGATTAGCACTGATAGCATAGCTCACAAGTAATTGTAGGCATCTAAATATAATTAAATCACAAGTCAAGCCACAGATGAAAGATACAGGCTTGTGATAAAGCCACCATTTCAGATTTTTAAAATGTTTACAGGGAAGACAGAATATGTAAATCTATTAGCTAACCACGTTAGCGGAGGAACGATATTTTTACCAGGCAGATTCGGCTAGGGCGCCCACGTCCAGTTCACATGCACAACAAGATATGATATAAAATCGTAAATTGGGTCTTACTATGGCTGATCTTTCATCAGAATGTTGATCAAAGTGTCTTTGTCAAGATGAGTCGTTGGTCCGTTCAGAAATGTTCTTTTCCCACTGCATTTAGCACAGGTACGCCGAGTGGCAACGGAATTTCTCAAACGTAAAATACAATCCGACAACGGTACACCGAAAACTCCCGGAAAAATTCAAATAATCTGATTAAACTATATTGAAAAAACATACATTACGATGATATGGTCACATGTATCAAACAAAATTCGACACGCGAGATAGTTTGCATACATAACGCCAGCAAAAAGTACACAACGCAGCTCAAATTCGAGCGATTCAGTAAACCGGAAGTTGTCGGTCACGCCAAAGAATTGGGTCCTATTTCACGTCAGTCCCAGATAAACAAAGAATTTCTCCTCTGACGTCATCTTGACAACCAGAGGAAGGAGAACGAGGTGTGTTTCTGGTCATAGGGGGCACGACCATATAAGGCAGAGCTTTGAAGCCAGCATCAACACTCTTGATTTTATGTTCTTGTCATGGAAGTGGCTGTTGAATGACTTCTGTATCACTCAGACAAAATTGAAACGGATTTTAGAAACTAGAGATTGTCTTCTTTCCAATGGTATGATTTCATATGCATATAGTAAGAGCAATGATTGAATAAGAGGAGTTTAATCTGTAGAGGCAATTATGCTAATGGCGAAATATTACCCCTGTATTCTCAAGAGGTTGACAG
>NC_036846.1:4889670-4932698 GCF_002910315.2 Salvelinus sp. IW2-2015
TAGGCCCCTGACCTGAACCCAGCCCCCTCACATGCCCCTTAACCAGGCCTCACAGTATTGCAGTTGAACCCTGTAGGATATGTGTCATACTGTTTATGACTATACAGTATGGCTAATACTGTAGCTGGAGATTGACTTAGATCATTTCACTTAGAATCTAAGCCTGGAGTTACACGAAGCCACTTTCATACAATTTGAGTTGCAGTTGAAGGTTGCAAGTGACGTCATCTCAAGCAACTTTGCTGTTATTTGAAGCAATTCGAACAGAATTAAAATTGCATGCAACAGCCAATCAAATTGAAGCTGCTTCTGTCATATTGTTTGAGAATTCTAAACTCACCCCAAGTCATCTGCTGCATTCCATCGTTATTTCACAAATTATTTGTTTATCCAACCGTATTGCTATTGTATGAGGATTGATTTAGACAAAATGCTGGCTGTACAATTTAGCTAGCTAGACTACATGAAATTGCCAGCACTGTTTGATCAAGTTAGCTAGATAGCTAGCAACGAGCTAACCAAGCTAGCAACAAGCTTGCTAGAGAGTGCAGCTCATGTTGAACAATTTTAGTTGAAACTGGTCAGAGGGAGGTCTAGGTTTACTTAAAAATGGTCTTCATTGACTTCCAAACCATGTACACAAACCTTTACTAGCCCTGATGCCAGTATTGGTCATGTTTCTTCTGTCCACCTTCATCATGGTTCTGCAGCACTGACAGCTGTGTCTTTGACATGACAACTGGGCTGGAGTTCTGAACCTTCCAATGGATCATGACACAAAAGCATTTTGTTTTGATTGGCTGCTGCTTACAACTAGTTGCACAAAGTTGAAAAGTTTCAACTGGATGCAACCAAGTTGCAGATTAATTTCTTGTTAGTTGGGGGGTGTTTCATGGAGCAATCAAGAAGCAATTCAGTTGCAGGCAACAACATTTGCTTGTAAGATGTGTTGTTTAACTTCATTTATTTATGTAATTTTTATTTAACCTTTATTTAAATAGGCAAGTCAGTTAAGAACAAATTATTATTTACAATGACGGCCTACCCCGGCCAAACTCTAATGACGATGGGCCAATTGTGCCCCGCCCTATGGGACTTTCAATCACGGACGGTTGTGATAGAGCCTGGAATCAAACCAGGGTCTGTAGTGACACCTCTAGCACTGAGATGCAGTGCCTCAGACTGCTGCGTCACTCGGGATCCCTAACATACCAGTTAAAGTACATTCAGAGAACAACATCGTAAAATAACTACCCCGAGAGTGAAAGTAAGTACTACAGTCCATAACTTTTATCAATTTACTTAAACCATATCCAACTTATATAATTGCATTATCCTTTATTTCCTTCCTTTTGCACTTCAAATTGGAATCATTGTCCAGAGGACATAAAATAAGTAGGAGTGGAAACTGAAAATTTGACTTGCAAAACCACAATAGTTCCCTCAGGCTAGTATTCAATATTTCACCAAGGAATCAGCCTGTTTGTTTTCTTTTCCTTTTTTCGCTCTCTCTCCTCGTCTCATCCACTCTCCCCCTGTCATGTTGATGAACCATGTCCTTAACAGTCTATTTCTCTCTGTCTCTCTCTCTCTCTCTCGCTCCTCGTCTCTCTCTCCCTCTCTCTCACTCTCTCTCTCTCTCTCTCTTCTCTCTCTCTCTCTCTCTCTCTCTCTCTCTCTCTCTCTCTCTCTCTCTCTCTCTCTCTCTCTCTCTCTCTCTCTCTCTGTCTCTCTCTGTCTCTCTCTGTTCTCAGACTTGTGATGATGTACAGACAGATGGATAGGAGGGGCGGGGTAGGAGACAATGAGACGATGACACACATTTCAACATTGATCTGTGTTTTTGGTTTGTCTCTTCAGTAAGGGGATTGACTTTAACCAGTCCCTATCCCTGGTCTCTCTCCCCAGCACCAGGACACCCCAGATGAAGCCAGGGCAGGGGTAGCTGAGGCAGAGAGGGGTCAAGGGGGATAAGGGAGGCCTGGAAAGGGTTAGTGATGGGGGTAATGGTCTGTTGATCCACACAGCAGGAAGCTGTTCCCTGGTCAGGATAGAACCTAGGCTGATAGCTATCCGTGGTGTGTGTGTGTGTGTGTGTGTGTGTGTGTGTGTGTTGTGTGTGTGCGTGTGCGTGTGCGTGTGCGTGTGCGTGTGTTGTGTGTGTGTGTGTGTGTGTGTGTGTGTGTGTGTGTGTGTGTGTGTGTGTGTGTGTGTGTGTGTCAACTGTATGGATGTACCTGTGGGCCCAGCATTTCATTGTCCTGCTGTTTGTTGTGAGTGAGAAAGCAGAATGTAGTAGGCTGTGTAAGTTTAGTTTATATCAGGGGGTATATGGAAAAATAGAAAGAAAATAGGCTTAATTTCAAATGAATTCAATTGTAGAATGTGAACAAATATGAACGGTAGGCCTCTCTGTTCAACAGTGTGTTATTTCATACTTTTATCCCCTGCAGGATTTTCACCACACCTGGGAATTATGGCCTCCACACTACTCCCTGCCGTTGCATTCCAATCCTTCTCCTTTTATTCCTGTCTCAGCACCTCATCAGTCCCCCATGACCCTGCCCAATGCCCCGACAGGTCCCTAAAGTCCCCCAACCCCCACACACCCACTCCACCTCCTCACACTCTGCCTCCCCCCTCTCACCCCGGCTCTCCTGACAGAAGACAGGGTGCTATCTCGCCGTTGCTTCAGAAGAGCCGGGGCCTTCAACAACATCTCCCAGTGGAGGGAAGCACATTGAGTTTGTGAGCAGACGTACAACACCTTTCCAGAGAACGAGAGAGAGAGAGAAAGACCAACACCCTCCCCTTCTGTTCCTCCTCCTTTCTTCTTGTCTGTCGTCTCCTGCTATGCTCAACCTCTGTCTCTGGATTCCAGAGGGGCAGGAGAGGGGAGAAAAATGCCCGCCGCAAAAGACGCCACTTCTAAGAAGAGACAAATGGAGTGATATTAGACTAGGAGGTGTTAGAGGAGGAAGAGGAAGGAGGGGAGAGGTTGACAGAAGGGGGAGAAAGAAGAAAGACACTGAACATGTGTTCTGTTCTGTGGGGCTATCTGTTGGGATCAAGCTGTTACTACCTTCAATAGCTTGTGATCATAGAGAAAAAAACTCCCTTTCACAGTTGAAGGTAAATGTATATTAGCATAACTGTTCTTGCGAAGTAAAAGTATTGCATCTCAATAAAAGTTGTTCCGTAACTACACTCTAGGGAAAAAAGGTGCTCTCTAGACCCTAAAAAGGGTTATTCGGCTGTCCCAATAGAAGAACCCTTTGAATATCCCTTTTTGGTTCCAGGTAGAACTCTGTTGGGTTCCATGCAGAACCCTTTCCACAGAGGGTTCTACCTGGAACCCACAAGGATTACACCTGGAACCAAAATAGGTTATCCTATGGGGACAGCGGAAGACCCCTTTAGAAACAATGTTTTCTGTACTCAAATCAAATCAAACTTTATTTGTCACACGCGCCGAATACAACAAGTGTAGACCTTACCGTGAAATGCTTACTTACAAGCCCTTAACCAACAGTGCAGTTCACGAAGAGTTTAGAATATATTTACCAAATAAACTAAAGTAAAAAATAATAAAAAGTAACACAATAAAATAACAATAATGAGGCTATATACAGGGGGTACCGGTGGAGTCTTTGACAATTTTATGGACTTTCCTCTGACACCGCCTATTATATAGGTCCTGGATGGCAGGAAGCTTGGCCCCAGTAATGTACTGGGCCATATGCACTATCCTCTGTAGTGCTTTACGGTCAGATGCAGTTGAAATACCAGGCGGTGATGCAACCAGTCAGGATGCTCTTGATGGTGCAGCTGTAGAACATTTTGAGGATCTGGGGACCCATGCCAAATCTTTTCAGTCTCCTGAGGAGGAAAAGTTTTGTCTTGGTGTGTTTCTACTAATGTCCTCAATCAATATGACGGAAGAAACTTCAATTCAAGTCCCTTTAATACAACTCAACCACAGTTGGTGGTATTTGCTCTTGGTAGACTACACTACATCATGGTAACTCTGACGAAAAAATAAACACTTGAAACCCCCCAGAACATCCTTAATCAACCTTCAGTTAGCATGTTAAGCATCTGTTCACAGTCACATCATTTGCTAATACGTTTATTTTATTTCTCCAGCATTGATGAATGGGGGGTTTGAGAGCTAGCCATTGTGTTAAGTCCTTTGGTGTCCGTGTGAAAAGTGGAGCACTCCAACATAGAAGTTAGCACTCCCTAATCCTCTCTGCCTTTGTGCAATGAGTGACTTTGAAACTCACTTTCGGTTAATAACGAATGCACCCAAGAATATAAAAAGCATGTCAGTCTCCTTCTCTCTCTCTGTCTCTCAGCCTCTCTCTCTCACTTTGCCCTCTCTCTCTCTCTTGTTCTCTCTCTCTCTGTCTCTCAGCCTCTCTCTCTCACGTTGCCCTCTCTCTCTCTCTCGTGTTCTCTCTCTCTCTCTGTCTCTCCGCCTCTCTCTCTCACTTTCCTCTCTCTCTCTCTTTTTCTCTCTCTCTCTGTCTCTCAGCCTCTCTCACTTTGCCCTCTCTCTCTCATTCTCTCTCTCTCTGTTTCTACCTCTATCTGTCTCTGTTTCTCTCTCCTCTCTTTGTCTTGTTTTGGGAGTTGTAAGTCATTTATTTTTGTTCTTAAATTATATTTCATTATACTCTAATGCTTTTTTTCATTTGGAACCTTGTGTTCATAAATACATGCGGAAATTAAAACCTTTGGAATATGAAAGAGATTAACCTGAGTGACTGAGGTCAAATATAATGGGTTCCATTTAAGAAGAAAGGAGACATGATTATACCGCATATGTTCATCAAAGTCTCCTTCTAAATCTAAGCAGAACAGAGCTGATAGTTCGGCCCTCATTATGCTGGAATAAAGGATAGTCAAGAGGCAGATTTCAACTCATTTTATTTCTATTTATTCTACATGTAGATTTCCAATTGTTACCTAAAAATGTAATAAATATGAACTAAAGATGTTGTACATGTTATGTTTTTGATGTAGACTGTGAGCCACAGATTAATATAGGTTTTAATACCTCCTGTTTATCAGATTTGAACACATCTCTGGTGGAAAAACATCAATGAATATTCAAACATGTGAGATTATAAAGGATTACATGTAATTATGTCTCTCATTTAGACTCTGCTATTGGTTAGTCACCATCTGTAGCTAATATCTTATCCCACCTTGTTGATGTGCCGTTACTGCCACTCCAGGAAGATTACACATGTACTGTATAATTGAAGACAGAAGTTTAATCTTAAACACTTGTTCTGTGTGAAAAAAAATAGATGAAAAAAAACCATGTCATTTTTTGAGATTAGGTTTAAGCGAGGAAACGCACCAGACTGACAAACGACTGAAAGAAGCATGTGGCCACAGTGTGTTAGTTAACATATGCCATCATTGTATGGCCTACATAGGCATTTCTCACCACTCACATATAAACATAGATTTTCTATGATTTCTCTTTAGCGGTTGTCAAAATGGGGAACTCCATTGAAAGCCGATGAACGTGGGTGTCCAATTGAGACCTGTAATCTTCCAGAACCGCAGCATGTATTCTATAACCCAACTGTGCCTGGAGTCTTTCTGTGTATCCTTCCTCCATTCAGACGCTGTCAAAAAGCCTCCCTCGAAAAAGAACATGTCCTTACCGTGTATCTGTCACTAGACGGAAAGAATCACAAGGGGTGTATGTAAAATCAAGAGTAATAGAGAATGTGAAAACAACCTCACCATGTCCTATAAAACCAGTGACACTTTACAGAGTAAAATATGAATTGAAATGATCTAACGACTCTGACATACTATAAATATACATTGGGACTTGAGGTCAGGATATCAGACCTTCCCTTCGCTGTGATTGGATGTGAACCTGCCCAAGTTATAGAAAATCAAACAACATGAGACAAACCGTACATTTCTCATTTTTTGATTTATTGTTGGCATAATGGTGTGTGTGAGAGTCTGTGTATGTGAGCGTGTGTATGTGTGTGCATGTGTATGTGAGTGTGTGTATGTGCGCATATTTTGATTTTGCACTGCAAGTGCACAACACCTTTCATTATATGGCCACTTTTTTGTTTTGTTCTTTTTAATTGACCCTTTTTTTTTTGGTTACAATAACACAGAATTACCATGGAATTCAATCTAAATTATTACCGCCTTTTTATTTATAGACATGAGTTTCAACTTTCAATATCCAAATCAAAAAAATGAAATCAAACCGGATGAAAAGGATCACGTGGCAGACAAGGCTGTTGTGTTTTCATGGTAAAGAACACCCTCAACCTGTAAAACCCTCCCAAGCCTTCTACAGCACTTTAAGCAGCTTATGAACCTCTGTCTACACAGAATAGGAAACCCACCAAATGGATAGCACACCTTCAGAAAAAGTATATATTGATAGATTTATATATAGATTTATATGCATTTTGAAGCTTTTCAAAAGAGTACATTAAACACTTCTCACATGATATAAACTACTAAACAGCTCAGAATTCAAAGGTGAAGCCCATCACTGTTCAGATCCACTATGTGATGGGAAAAAAAGATAGGAAAAAAACGGAACTTGAAAATTCATAATCCAGCCCACAATCTTTCCTTATAAAGTTGAAGTACTTTAGATCCGAGGAGAAGACACCTGACCACACAAACTGAATAGAAAAACAGTCAAGTCTAAAACAGTGGTATTGCATTTAAAATGCACAAAGATCTCCTGTACAACTGGCTTCTGCTGTGAGTATAAACATCTAAAGGGCTCAGTGACGTCGATGTTCCTTTTCCAATTGGTTTTTCATTTTTGTAATTTTTTTTGTTGTTCTTTTTTTATTTTGTTTTATTTTATTTGTTAAAGATGTACATTAGTGCTGTAAACAGGCACACATAGATTGGAGAGGAGGGATCCTCATCCTCCTCCTCTTCCTCCTCCTCCCTCGTTCTCCCCCTCTATTAGTTGTGTTTTCAACTTTGTCTCAGTCCTGCTGAGAGCGGTGGGGTCCTCGTGCAGAGCRGTCTGTCTGTCCGTCTCCTAACCCTGTCTCTCTGTCTGTCCCCACCACTTCCAACCCCTCCAGAGTCCAAAAGGTAGTAGTTTCCAAGGCCGGCAGTGTTCCAAGAGAATTCCGGAGGGAATGTTGTCCACAGAGTTCCATGTTACGTAGGGGGAATGTCAGTCAGACGTGGAACAGTTAAGGAGATGGAGTCTGGAACTTGATGCTCTTTTTAGTTTTTGTTGTTTTGACTGATTGTGCAAAGTCATACGGTCTCTGGTATGTCCACGCGAAAGGAGCTAGCAAACCCCTTTCCTCGCTGCAAGAAGAGAACACATGCTGGTTAGGGGTCAAGTTTGTCTGAGAGAGAAAAGAAAAACAGACAATGCATCTAGAGGAACCTTCATGTATTTACTCGGTGTTGTAAGACAGTCAAGAAAACAAGGGTAGGAAGGTTAGGAAGCCCTTCATCCATTCTCTTCTAGAACCATTTATATCCACACTGTGAAATCTCTCATTGATAATGCGTGTGAATATGGGTCTGTGTCTCTGAGAATATTTCTTGCTCAATTTATTTAGGACAGCAACAATGGGTCTTAACTCAAATGGGCCACGGCCAACATGGAAACAAATGGAGCTACCCTTCCCCCCACACCCCTTAACCCCAACACCCCCCCTCTCCCCCTTTCCCATGACAGCTCAACAATCCCCCAGCTAGCAGCGGGTCTATGTCATCTCTGTTTGATTAGGGTAATGACTGACCGCTGTCTCTGGCTACAAGGGGCTCTGTGGTCTCCAGATGAACTTTATCAGATTAGGGGAAAGGCACAGTCTCTTATATCATGAGGATTACACCCCCCCCCCCCCTCCTCCACCCAGACTCCAATCCAAAAATGAAGACACAGCCTCTTAGTATCATGGGGACACCCCACCCTTCCAGACTCCCCTCCGAAATAAGACACAGCCTCTTAGTATCATGGGGACCCCCCCTATCCCTCCCTCTTCTTCCCCTTCCAGACCCCCTGCCAGACATCCCCTAAATAAGGAATGTATTGTGGTGATTAGCTCTACGCCCATGTGTAGTCGCTGAGACAGAGAGGAGAAGAATAGGGTTGAGACTGAGGGTCTATTGTATTGACGAGAATTAAGGAGAATTTCAAGAGATTATCGAGAGGTATCGATTTTCGAGAGCCATTAATGTAATGTAAAAGAGCGTATTTCTCACGTCTCGAAAGCTACCTCCGGAGGTCACGCACAACACTCGCCCAGCAGTTGCCCCCCCTATGCAGGGCAATGTAAATAGAATTGTTTCATTGAGCCCAACATTCATATGGTAAAAATATTTAATTAATTAAATAGCAGAGCAAGGTTTTTGAAACAGTTGAAATGTATAAACATTGTCCTTATATTTGAGACTTGTTTTATAGATATTTTTTCCTGAAATTGCAGTAGCCTATTACATTCTAAGAAAATGGAGTCTGGAACTTGAGGCTCCCAAGTGGCGCAGCGGTCTAAGGCAGTGCATCTCAGTGCTCGAGGCGTCACTACAGACCCTGGTTCGATTTGAGGCTGTATCACAACTGGCCGTGATTGGGAGTCCCATAGGGCGGTGCACAATTGGCCCGGCGTCATCTGGGTTAGGGTTTGGCTGGGGTAGGCCGTCATTGTAATAATAATTTGTTCTTAACTGACTTGCCTAGTTAAATAAAGTTTAAATAAAATTAAAATAAATACATTCTGAAAATGTCGCTGTATCTTTAAGAAAGGAAGTTTTCCCCTTGGTTACTCTGAGCCACCATCCAGGCAAGAAGCATGCAGCAAGAAACTGATCAACTCACCAGAGGAATTATCAACATTTTCAGTTGCAACTTTGAGTTTACCTCATATAATGACTTCCACGATATTGATCAAATGAAGCCTGGTTTGTTCTAATGTAACTTTTAATATGCTGAAACTGTACTTGTGTGTATATATATATATATATATATATATATATATATATATATATATATATATATATAAGAGAGGTAATCATTAATGTTTGATATGTTAGCTAATGTTACTAGCGAGCATAGCTAGCTAGCTGTGTTATTGTCTTGCAAGCTACATTTAGCTCATGCGTGTACCAATGAGCAAATGGTTGCATTATTCAATTAAGGGATATGGTTTGATTGCATTATTCAAGAGTGTAGATAATATGTTATAGAGGAAAAGATGCTTGCATTGTCAAATAGTTTGCAAGCTTACTGGCTAGTCAGTGGCTACTGTGATACTGATAATTACGGTAGATTTGGAGCTGCAGACCAAGAATGTCACATTGCCAGCCAGAACAAAAGGTAAGGCAAGGATGTAATGTAAATTGAAACGTTTATGTACATATTATGTAACTTGAAATCTCATCACGCTGCCTCTCCTGACTGTTTGTCAATGAGAATAGCCTCTGAGAGAAGAAGGTGACATCTTTATCTTTATAGAGTCTCTACCTCATCTGTATTCATCAGAGGTAGTGCCCCATGCTACGGCTGTGAATTACAGTGGTAGGGGAGACTCCAGCAGTTTGAGAATTCTTCTAGCAAGTTCTGATGAGCGGTGAAAGAACGTGCAACTCTTAAGGCAGTGCTGACAAAATTATAATTAAGCATTATCACCAAATTGCAGTGATGAGGATGTCTCTCTTTGTGCCCTTTGAAAAGGGAGTTTGGAAACAGAAATTCCCCATGGAAATATGCCTCCTCCTTCCTCTGCTTTCCCTGATTATCTTAAACGGTTTTGATCCTAGGAGCTAGAGTAATACCGTCAGAAGAATAGGAGCGAGAGGGTAATCTCTTAGCCTCTATTCTTTTCAGCAGATTAAAAACACTCCTTTTTTTCATTCCCTTTCAGAGCGAAGGAAGCATCGTGTATATTAACACACCCATCTCCCTATAATGGGGCAAATCATCTGTCATTTCAACGTCTCAGCGATGTCAAAACTCTCCTATAGATTCCAACCTCTACTCTAATTGATCACGGCACATTAAATTCAAAAGGCACATAGATGGGGGTGCTACTGGTGGTGGAAGGAGAGAGTGAATTGATATGGAAGACTGTGACGGAGGATAAGATCATCACAGATAGAGAGAGCGATAATGAAGATGTGTGAAAGGAAGAGAGAGAGTTAGTTAACGACTGTCAAGAGGGTAAATTAGATGGGTCAGCGCACGTGAAAGAATTTCATGGCACTTCCAGCCAATGGGGGAAGAAATATATTTCGATTTTTTTTGTATTGTTCAAGTCAATCATCAGATCAGTGTTGGTTGGTTGGTTGGTTGAGAGAATAGAGTGGGTTAGCTACAGAGCTGCCGTGCAAAGCGGATACTCACTCAAATAGGCAGGTTTGTAAGGCGCTCGCGTGCTAGACAGAAGTGCCTCAAACGCTTTCCTCTCTAACTTGGCTTGGTTGGCGTGGGTGGCATGGTGGTGGCTGAGGTGGAGGTGGTTTTGGTGGTGGTGGCTGAGGGGGGTCTCTTTGCCAAAGGTGGAGAATGACTTATTGCCCGTTTGCTCTTGGCTTTCAAATACCTCAGTGTCGGGCACGGAGTCCATGCCTGGCACGTGCAGGTTGCTGCGGTAGTCTGCTGCCTGGCGCCCGTCGGAGGGCACAAAGGAGGGCATCCAACAGCGGTCGGAGTGTCCCAGTGCCTTGCACTCCTCCGTGCAGTTAGAGAAGAGATCAGTGCCTGGGGAGGGGAACGAGGGAGGAGAGATGGAAGAGAAGAAAAGACAGTATAGAGAAGAAGGAAGAATGAGTATCAGTGCCTGGGTGGTGGGGAACGAGGGAAGGAGGAGAAATGGGAGAGAGAGAAAAGACAGTTATGAGAGAGATCAGTGCCTGGAGAGGAATGAGGGAGGAGAGATGGAGAGAGAGAAAAGACAGTTAGAGAAGAGATTCAGGTGCCTGGGGAGTTGGGGAACGAGGAAGGAGAGATGGAGATGAGAGAAAAGACAGTTAGAGAAGAGATCAGTGCCTGGGGAAGGGGAAACTGAGGGAGGAGTGAGAGAGAGAGAAAAGAACAGTTAGAGAAGATGATCAGTGCTGGGAGGGGAACGAGGGAGGAGAGATGGAGAGAGAAAAACAGTTAGAGAAGAGTATCAGTGCCTCTGGGGAGGGGACGAGGGAGGAGAGATGGAGAGAAGAAAAGACAGTTAGAGAAGGATCAGTGCATGGGGAGGGAACGAGGGAGAGAGAGTGAAGGAAGAGAAAGAATGTTAGAGAGAGATCAGTGCCTGGGAAGGGGAACGAGGGGAGGAGAGATGGAGAGAGAGAAAGACAGTTAGAGAAGAGATCAGTGCCCTGGGGAGGGGAACGAGGAAGGAGAGATGGAGAGAGAGAAAGAAGTTAGAGAAGAGATCAGTGCCTGGGGAGGGGAACGAGGGAGGAGAGATGGAGAGAGAGGAAAGACAGTTAGTGGTCATAAAGGTAATAATCAATTAATATTGAAACAAGCCAAAAAAGGAAGCAGGGGAAACGTGCGCACACACACACACACAAACACAAATACACACAAAGCTGCTGCTGTGTGTGTACGTGCGCGCGTGCACATGTAGACTCAGATCTCTAATTCCTCATTGCAGGGTTCTCTTTTTCACCATACAAGATCAAAGGAAACAGCAGCATACGTGGAGAGATCAACTCTCAGTCTCGCAGAACAGCAAACACTCTACTAGAAATCCCAGCATGCACAGGGAAAGGTCACAAGGTTATCGTCTTCTTCGTTCTACCTCATCTTTCTACCGATACACTACGGAGAGATTCAAATAAAAACAGCCCTTTGTGAAAACCAAACAAAATTGCTAAAATGCATTTGCACGACACCAAGTCAATAATCAAGTTTGCTCACAACACCACAGTTGTAGGCCTGATAAGCAACAACGGTGAGTCAGCCTATAGGGAAGAGGTAAGTGAAAGTCAGTAAAATAAAAGAGTTGATTGTTACAGAGGAGGGAACACGCCTACATCAATGGTAGTAGAGAGAGTCCGTAGTTTTCATTTCCTCACTGTGGACTTGGACCAACAACATCAACACTCTTGTCAAGAGGTGCCAACAGCATCTCTACTTCCTAAGGCGGCAGAATACATGTGGGATGCCAACCCGTGTCCTCTCCAAATACTTCCACTGCACCGTCGAGAGCGTCCTGACCGGTTGCATCACGGCCTGGTACGGGAATTAGTCTGTCCACGACCGCAATGCCCTCCAGCGGGTGATGAAGAAAAGCCCAGTGCCATGCTCCCACCCATCCAGGATTTACTCAAAATGGTGTCTGAGGAAGGCCCACAGCATCATCAAGGACCCCCACACACCCTGTCGGGCAGATGAAATCGGAGCACGAGGTCTGATACCAACAGGATAAGAGACAGTTTCTATCTACAAGCGATCAGACCGCGGAACACTTGAACTGGACTGACCACCTGCTCTGATTCTCCACACCTTAATACACATGCCCTCACTTACTCACGCACACAGACATACACACTTACACACACACTTACACACACACTTACACACACACACACACACACACACACATATATATACATTCATGCTACACACACATCACAACTGCTGCTATCAGGCTCTTGTTTTGATTGCTAAATACTGCACAATTTAAACACTTGCCCCCTAATCCCCCCTTCCCCAAAACACGTGTAAATATTGGACTATAAATTATGCCTGGTGTATACATGTATTATGTAATGTGTGTGTAGTTTTTATAATTTTTGTTGCCATTGGGAAATAGAGAAACAGGCTAGAATCATTGAATCATTGCTGTGACCCTCTGTGGTAGTTTCTCTCTGTGATATCTCAGCAGGTACGACTGGTCATGCAGAGTGAGAAACGTGTTTAAAACCATTAACACCACACTACTACACTCTCAGAGCTTCCTGTGACCAAGGTATTAGATCATTTAAACCACAGGCTCAAAAGTATTGGATTACTTTGGCTGCTCATGTCCTTTCAATCTGTCCATGCAATAGCACCAAAAACAAAATCAACCCAAGTCCTTCAATGTTCTGTCAAAGAGGAAGTTCATTCTGAGTTCATTCTTCATGATAGTGCAAGTGAATCCATGAATAGCCCATCGTGGAACAAAAAAACGAATAAAATCAGTGTCTGATTCAATTCAGATAGATACTAATATTTTTGCATTAAGTAAAACCAGGGTATTGCCTAACTCAATCTTTAAAAGTGTATCTGAGTAAAACCTAAACTGCCCCCAAGAGTATCCTCAGATAATCCTGTGGTACACAGACTGATTAGGCTTCAGACTGTGGTGTGTGTGTGTGTGTGTGTGTGTGTGTGTGTGTGTGTGTGTGTGTGTGTGTGTGTGGTGTGTGTGTGTGTGTGTGTGTGTGTGTGTGTGTGTGTGTGTGTGTGTGTGTGTGTGTGTGTGTGTGTGTGTGTGTGTGTGTGTTCCACAGGTCAGCATAGGGGGAATTTGCTTTGTTACAAAGAGGATTAATTTGGCTCGCTAACAGCATGGAAAAATGCTGAGCTTCCTAACGAGTGAGTTCCTTATTAAATAACGAACATCCACAAATACACCATCACATTGAGTGTCAGCACATACACAACAATGTAAGAAAGTTTGTATTATTTAATTATGTATCTACTAACACAGACTCAATAGATTATACATTTAACTCCTGCATTTCAACAAGTGGTACCCTGACATTCTTTAGAATTCACCAAAGCAATGGGTACGGTTTAGCCTTGCACCGTGGATAAGAACATATTTCCATGATCCATAATCATAGGAGGAGGCTTGTGATGTATCATCTGTTTCAGATTTGGCATTTTAGAATCTGGAGAAGTGATAAGACAGCAGAGCCACTCCGAGAAAACATCTCTGGCCTCAACAGTTCAGATCAACGACATCTTGATAATTTTTCTTGAATTTTAGGAAATGAACTTCACTACTGAGGGCATATTAGGTGTCTCAACAAAGAAAGAAAAGAGGAAGTAAAATTGAATAAATAAAAGAATTGAACTGTCCTCAGTAAAGAATTGACTCTGCCTCAGTAAAGAATTGACCTGTCCTCAGTAAAGAATAGATACCTGCCCTCAGTAAAGAATTGACCTGTCCTCAGTAAAGAATTGACCGTGATCCTCAAGTAAAGAATGTGACCTGCCCTCAGTAAAGAAAGAACTGTAGATGACCTGCCCTCAGTAAAGAATATGACCTGTTACCTCATGTAAAGAATTGACCTGTCCTCAGTAAGAATTGACCTGCCTCAGTAAAGAATTGACCTGCCTCAGTAAGAGAATTACCTGTCCTCGAGTAAAGAAATTGACTGCCGCCCTCAGTAAAGATTGAACGCGTTGACTCAGTAAAAGAATTGGACCTGCCTCAGTAAAGAATTGACCTGCCCTCAGTTAAAGAATTGACCTGTCCTCAGTAAGAGAATTGACCTGTCCTCAGTAAACGATGACCTGCCTCGTAAAGAATTTGACCTGCCTCAGTAAGAATTGACCTGTCCTCAGTAAAGAATTGACCTGCCTCAGTAAAGAAGATTGACGCTGCCTCAGTAAGAATTGACCTGACCTCAGTAAAGAATTGACCTGCCTCAGTTAAGAGTATTGACTGCCGCCTCAGTAAAAGAATTGACCTGCCTCAGTAAAGAATTGACCTGTCTCACCATGTAAGAAGTGACTGTCTCAGTAAAGAATTGACCTGTACCTCAAGTAAAGAATTGACCTATGAAACCTGCCAGTAAAGAATGACCTGCCTCAGTAAAAGAAGACCGTACCTCAGTAAAGATTGACCTGACCTCAGTAAAGATATAGCCCTGACCTCTAGTAAAGAATTGACCTGCCCTCAGATAAAAGAATTGACCTGTCCTCAGTAAAGAATTGACTGCCTCAGTTAAAGAATTGACCTGTCCCTCAGTAAAGAATTGACCTGATCTCAGTAAAGAATAGACCTGACTCTAGTAAAGAATTGACCTGCCTCAGTAAAGAATTGACGCTGACCTCAGTAAGATAGACCTGTCCTCAGGTAAAGAATTGACTGTCCTCATAAAGAATTGACCTGTCCTCAGTAAAGAATTGACCTGCTCCTCTAGTAAAGAATTGACCTGACCCTCAGTAAAGAATTGACCTGACCTCAGTAAAGAATAGCTGAACCTCAGTAAAGAATGACTGCCTCATTAAAGGAATTGCACTGTCCTCGAGTAAAAGAATTGACCTATGCCCTCAGTAAAGAGTTGACGTCTCGTAAAGAATTTGACCTGTCCTCAGTAAAAGAATTGACCGTGTCCTCAGTAAAGAATTGACCTGCCTCAGTAAAGAATGTGACCCTCAGTAAAGAATTGACCTGACGCTCAGTAAAGAATTGACAGGTAAAGAATTGACCTGTCCTCAGTAAAGAATTGACCATGTCCTCAGTAAAAGAATTGACCTGTCAGTAGAAGAATTGGCCTGACCTGCATAAGATATTGACCTGTCCTCAGTAAAGAATTGACCTGTCCTCAGTAAAGAATTGACCTGTCCTCAGTAAAGCATTGACCTGACCTCAGGTAAAGAATGACCTGTCCTCAGTAAAGGATTGACCTGACTCAGTAAATAATTGACGTCCTCAGTAAAGAAACGATTTTTAATTTGAAATAATTTTTTAATTAATTTTGAAAAATTATGTTATTTTTAAACATTACAGAAATTTTAGATTAAATTTGAAATTTTTAATTTTATTTATAAAAATATTATTAAATTTTTTATTTTAGAGATTTGATTTTAAAAAGAATTTAAAAATATTTTTTTAATATTTTTTATTTTTTAAAATTTTTTTAAAATTTTTATTAAAAAAAATAATATATAAAAATTATTTTTTTTTAAAATAAAATGTTTTATAATTTTAATTTTTAATTTTTTAATTTTATTTTTTATAAAATTAAAAATTTTAAAATTTTTAAATTTTCAAAAGAATTGAATTTTAAAGAATTTTTGAACCTGACCTCAGTAAATAATTGACCGTCTCACTACAGTTGACTGTCCTGCCGTAAAGAATTGACCTGTCCTCAGTATAAGAATTGTTACCTTGACCCGTCAGTAAAGAATTGACCTGCCCTCTAGTAAAAACTGAGTTTTAATAAACGGTGTGAACTGAACAACAATAATTTATTGGCCTTAGTACTTTAATGATTTTAAGGAACAAACATGAGTCTACAGTATATCAGTCTGACTTCAGTATGTACTGAAAGCACTGTCAAGAAGTATCCCCCATATCCAAACAAAGATAAAGAGAGAGAGAGAGGGAGAGAGAGAGGGAGAGAGAGAGGGAGGGAGAGAGAGAGGGAGAGAGATATTTCCCTCAGATTACACAGATCCACAAATAATTCGAAAAAATAACCCAATTTTGATAAACACCCATATCTACTGTGTGAAATACCACAGTGTGCCATCACAGCAGCAATATTTCTGACCTGTTGCCACAAGAAAAGGGCAACCAGTGAAGAACAAACACCATCGTAAATGCAACCCATATTTATGTTTATTTATTTTCCCTTTTGTACTATTTGCACATCGTTACAACACTGTATATATACATAATATGACATTTGAAATGTATTTATTATTTTGGAACTTTTGTGAGTGTAATGTTTATGTCTATTTCACTTGCTTTGGCAATGTAAACATATGTTTTCCATGCCAATAAAGCCATTTGAATTGGGGGGGGGGGAGAGAGACAGAGAGAGAGAGAGAGAAATTAAAATTGTTCGAACGAGAGAGACTGTGTAAATGCACTGACCCCCTACTTTATTGCGTCCTTAATTTGGTCATTGTTATGCAGAGTTGTGAAAATTAATGACTGTTCAGCAAGAATATACAAATAGCATATATTACCACGGCGATAAATTGAACCATGGGCCTAAGGAGGGATCTGGAAGGGGAATGGGAGGATGGAGGGGGAAATAGGGAGGTGGGAAGGAGTGCTAACTCCAATGCTCCCAAACAGTAGAGTGGCAGTTTATCCATAGTAACCATGATAACAGTCTATARAAGACAGGCTATATCATCTCTGATACCATCACAGTAACTCCACTGCTTAAATCCATCTAATATCAACAAACATTTATTCACCTAAATGATCATCATTGTTTAGTCTCTTATCACAATCATAGTGCTATAATTAAGCAATAAAGTACAAGGGGGTGAGGTATTTGGCCAATGTACCATGGCTAAGGACTGTTCTCTGGATTGGCCATATACCACAAACCCCCTTATTGCTATTATAAACTGGTTACCAACATAATTGGAACAGTAAAAAGTAATTTTTTGTCATGCCCATGGTATGCGGTCTGATATACCACGTCAATAAGCCAATCAGCATTCAGGGCTTGAACCACCCGGTTTATAATTAAGTTCACCCTCACCTCATTAAATTAAGGAATTGTTCATGAAAATGTTGAATAAAAGATAAACTGACACAAATGAAAGATCCAATTGAGAAAAATCCTGAAGTTGTAGCATCTCTGCTTGTCACAAACTCAATTATCACTTAGCAAATAGCACAGCAGCCAGTTATGTCTAAGTATCATGCAAGCAGAGAACACTAAGCTCCAGTATAAACGATCCTAACCAAACAAAGACTTAATGCACAGCAATTAATCTGTTTAAAGACAGTAAGTTGTCCGATCATTTCATAACAAAGCAACAGTAGCCTATTGCCATAKAACGGTACTCAAAGTCAAAAGCAAAGACAAGTTCACTAAACACCATGCCACAGAGTCATCACTTAGCATTAGGAGTCTGGTCAAGCCCTGCATGAAGGAAAGAAGGGTTAAATTAAAAAGGAAGTATAGCTCCTGTAGTGTCTATATAGAAGTACCTTGTACTACCTATCATATAGTTCATATGGCTCAAATTGAATATGTAGTGTGATATAAACTACCTTGCTAAATGACTTGCCTTTTGGTTGAACATTAAAGGGGTTCCATCTGACAAGTGACTTGTATAAATGAGTCCAAGTTAACTAGATACATCATACATTTAAAGTGGGCTAAATAAAATAGGATGCTTCCCTTTAAACGTCAGTGTATATCCACAGGCTTAAAATAGTGCCATTATTATTTCTAGACGTGGCTCATTTCGCATGCTGTGGGTTCATCCCCAAGGGCAGACCTTGTTGCTTTCCAAAAAACATGGGCATAGACACACACAGACGGGGCTGGACCAAAGCAATCACAAGGATGAATGCAGAGATAACTACATTCAAAGCTCAGAAGCCCAATTTAAAAAAAAAACGTATGTGAACCTTTAGCTGGAACAGATAAAACGACGATGTGGACGGAGGAAGGCGATCGGGGCGGTGGGGGCTAGGGGCGGGCAGGCAGAGCCCAGTCAATGAATGAATCGTTTGTTTGTTTGCGCCCGCAACCAGTTTGGTCCCGTTCCCACACCGCACCGACCAATGACAAGCCAACCGGTCCTCGTTATAAATTCCGTCACGTACCCATCAAGTGGTCTCTAGCATGGATTTAGCAGCGGGCCCTCCCTCATTAACGACCCTGCATATTTACTAACAACAGGATTAAGTTCAGCAGCGCGTCATTGTCCCTCAGAACATTTCCCATGTTCAAAACAATAAAGAGATTGAGCTACAGCCAGGAGAGAGCGAGTTCACAAACACACGACGACTAGAATATAGGCCCTACCAAAAACAGTCCATTCTTACAGTAGCCTAAGCTAGAAAAGTTTGTATATCACATGCTGGTAGAAAAACACTCAAGGCTATATTTCATCAATCCTAAGCACATTTCCAATATTTGAGATGGTGAGAATGAGTAGACTATGACACGACTGGCCAGTCGCGAACTCTGAAAGTAGTCGAGATTTGGCAGAGCGCAGTGCAGTGAGTCGCTTTCCGTTCAGCACCACAATCGGAAGATAACAGCGCAGTGATACTATAGACACGCTGCAGCCACGGGCGCGGATAACATTCGTAAGGCTATAAGTGACTATAGGCCTCGAAAAACACCATGATCGATCGATCAGCACCGTGTACAGATACCACGCCATACAACACTGTCATTGCCCTATGTGGGGCTTTAAATTAGAAAATAAGAGATCCAAAGCCGCGCAACCAGCCAAGAACTAACAAACTCGACTTACCGGTAGAGTGACCTCGATTGGTGGCGTCATGGTCACTGTCGCCTTGCTCGCTGTCACCATGACCACTGTCTTTAGAGCTTACGAGATCCGCTTCTTGGAAAGCCGAACTGACAGATAAGAGTAGAAGAATAGAGAACATTCTTTAATGTATCAAACGTACGTTAAAATAAAAATTATGTTAGAATAAAACATGAAATGTAAATGAATCACTTTTATTTTTATCGTCTTCATCATCATCATCATCATTCATTCATTATCCTGCACTTCATTATRATCAACATAGACTGAGAGTGCATACACAGCTGGGCAGCAGCAGAGACAGTGAATTAACCAGTATTAGGTATTGAGCCAGTTTGGCATGGTTGTGGTTTGTAGTCTCTCCCCTCTGGCATTGAATGACCACTTTAAACAACACTCTCAATCACGTCACTCAGTCTGCTGGCAGGGCACCAGGTGCGCATGCTCGTTACCTGTTCACACGCCGAGGTCTGTCCACCAGGTAACTGAGCTCGGCTCGCTGGTGTTTGGTCTGAAAGAGAAGCAGGAGACATTTTGAGTTTGGGGCGCGGTGGCATTTTATTATCAAACTATTTTCCTGAGATTTAAAATATAAAATAATAACAAGAAATCTGGTACATGACATTGATAGTTTTCAGAGGAGTCGTTTTACGCCTCCTAGCCGACAGCATATATATACTACCAAAGAGAAAATTAAGTGGTGCACCTATTCAGGCTGGCTGAACTATAGACGGATCTTTGTTCTTGTGCGACTCAGCACGATCGTGACTGGTGTGCGAAATGTGTGTATTCTCACAAGGGACACGGTCATTGCGCATGACAACACACACACACGCACACACATGAAGACGCACGCACGCACACACAACTCCAGCCATGCATTATCCTGATGTATTATTATTTTACTCCAAATCCATCTTATTTTAAAAGCACGACAAAACCACTTCTGAGCAGAGCATAAACATGCAATCATTACTATTCCAATGATAATCTCCCTCGGGACTGCCAACGGCAACATGTCAGCAACTAGTATTCATCATTTTGGGTTGAATTGTCGTTACGGAAATAAATAGCAAGATATGCAGACTTATGTGTTAGGCGAAATAACAAACGTATTTGTAAGGGACTCTACTAAAACAAAGTGTGATGCAACATATAGAAAGTTAGCATCAATGTTAGGGACACTTAAACTAAATGTCCTAATAATGCGGAATGCAGATTATATTTCATATTTTATCCACATACTAATAGCAGCAGAGACTTTTTTTTAGACAAGCACATGTTGCAGTTATCACACTCTATATCTAATATACGGGTAGCAAGTACATGCTGGGGGTATTGGAGTTTAAAGGTATGAGGGGACTCTTACCTCGCTTGATAAAATGCTGCCGTTTGATATGATGTCAGGCTGCTGGTCAGTGTACCCTGTCACTATGGCCCCGCACGGGTTGTGTTCCGTGTCTGTGCTCCTAGATGGGCTACACGGCTTTAGGAACATGAGGTCGGTTTTGGCKGACTCCGGWGTCAGACATACCTGGTAGCAATAGTTCTGYTTTTGGTGGTGAGAGCCGAAGCTCCCGGACTCTTCCACMGGCACRTGGGCTGTACCGGCKCCGGTGACGTTGGCYCTCTGCACCAGCATMATATCYGACTTGCTGAGCTTTTTCTTGCGGGCTCGCGCATGCCTGCTGCAGCATGTGGCGCACCCGAGGCAYCAATCACTGGTGAGGCACGTGTAGATYTTTAGCTTTTTGTCCTTCTGGCAGCGCACGGCCAGCACGATCATAGCCAGGAGGAAGATGAAGGAGACYGAGCCCAGGGCGATGATGAGGATGAGGGTGAGGTCCAGKGWMGTCTCCTTGGACTTGGCGGTGCCCCTCTCCCGGTGGTCCTCCACCACGCTGTCCACCAGCACCACGAACACACTGGCGGTGGAGGAGAGGGGTGGCTGGCCGTGGTCCCTCACCTCTATCAACAGGTCATACATCTGGTTTGGGTCCCGCTTGGTGGAGACGCGCCGGGCAGTGCGCAATTCTCCGGTCCTCCAGTCCATGCGGAACATGCCGTTCTCGTTCCCCCGCTGGATGCTGTAGGAGAGCCGTGCGTTCTCTCCGTCGTCTGCATCCATGGCGATGATACGGGTTACCAGGTAGCCAGGCTCGGCGGAGCGGGGCAGAGGCTCTCTAGCAGTGCCATTTTTACCCAGAGGAGCAATAACGGAGGGAGGGTTGTCATTCTGGTCCACGATGATTACTTTGACCGTGGCGTTCGAAAAGAGCTCAGGGCTACCTGCATCTTTCGCCTGAACCATGAAAGTGAAGTCTTTTAACTGCTCGTAATCGAATGATCTGAGTGCGTAAAGGTAGCCCGTCTCTTCGTTGATTGACACATATGTTTTCACAGACATACCCTGAATATCGCACTCCATTATGGAGTAACTAATGAGAGCGTTCTGTCCAACGTCTGGGTCCAGAGCGGTCACAGCGTGGATATAAGCACCTGGCACATTGTTTTCAGTCACATACACATCATATATGAGCTGCGTAAACGTTGGCGCATTGTCATTTTCATCCGACACTTGCACTTTGATTGATTTACTGGTGGCAAGGGAAGGGGTCCCTGTATCCCTGGCAACTACAGTCACTGAATAAGAGTCAGCATTCTCTCTATTTAGGGGTCCATCTGTTACAATGGTGAAATAGTTCCTAAAGGAGGGTTTGAGTTTGAACGGGACGTCACCGAGGATTTCAACGTGAATCTTTCCGTTTTCCTCAGCATCTTTGTCAGTCACGCTCAGCAGGGCTATAACGGTGCCCGGGGCTGCCCTTTCACTCACCGACTCGGTCACTGTGCTGAAGGTGATATCAGGAGCATTATCATTTACGTCCATTATTTTCACCAGAACTTTACAGTGCGCGGCCACGGAATTGGGTCCGAGATCTTTCGCCTGAACGAATATTTGATATAAACTGCTCTCCTCAAAATCSACCTCACTGCGCACCTCGATGCGTCCAGTGCGCGCGTCTATGGCGAACAGGTCCTTGACGCGGCTGGAGATATGGTTACTGAATGAATACACTATCTCCCCATTCTGCCCCTCGTCTAAGTCCGTGGCATTCAGCTGGATAACGAGGGTCCCCACCGGTGTGTTCTCCTGAAGACTCACTGAGTACACTGGCTGGTCAAACACGGGCACGTTGTCGTTAGAATCCAGCACTTTGACCACCAGCAGAGCAGTGCCTGTCCGTGGCGGCTGGCCCCCGTCCACTGCAGTCAGCACATACCTGTGGGACGCCTGCTGCTCCCTGTCCAGCGACTTCTCTAGCACCAGTTCTGCGAATTTGTTCCCGTCGGTCTGCGTCTGCACATCCAAGTAGAAGTAGTTATTGGTGGTGATGTCGTATGTGCGCAGCGCATTGGAACCCACGTCCGGATCGAATGCGCTCTCTAGGGGAAACCGGGTACCGGGGACTGCACTCTCCGAGATCTCTACGGTGATGTCGGTTTCGGGGAAGCTGGGCGGATTGTCATTGATATCCACGACCTCTATCTCCACGCGGAACAGCTCAAGTGGGTTCTCCAAAAACACTTCAAGGTGTAAAAGACAGCTGGCACTCTGCTTGCAGATCTGCTCCCGGTCAATTTTCTCGTTGATGAACAGAATCCCGTTCTCCATGTTCACTTCCAGGTACGGCGTCCGCGAGCTGGGCACAACCTGGAAGCGGCGTGAGGCGATTTTGGTCATGTCCAGTCCCAGGTCCTCGGCGATATTCCCCACGAACGTGCCGTGTCCAGCCTCCTCCGGCACAGAGTAGCGTATCTGCGAGACCACTCCATCCGTGATACACAGCAAAAGGAATAGCACAATCATCGCCAAAGAACAAGTGCACTTGGAGAAAATAAATCTTATCCTTTTTTATTTATAGCGTCAATTCCCATTACCCTTAGTCCAAGGAAAGTCCCCAAAATGTAGAAGGCTTTTGGATATTTTTTTTCCTTTTAGTAGTCCCGTCAAACATGGACCTTCTTGTTTGTGATATTCAATGCAGGTTTGATTACCCCCAAATCCTGTCTTCACTGCCGAGATCAACAAGCTCTCGGKTGCTTCAGATGCGCCTCGTTATGGCAGCAGTGCACATTCCAATTATGCGGAGTGTTCCTTAATAATAATAGTGAGGAGATGACTCTAAAAGCATAGGCCCAAAATCAATAAAAAAAATATACAAAATCCGTACCATGCACGTAATCGATAATTTTTTTACAAGCTTTTTCCAACTATACCAATTCTCAAACAGTCACTGTTATCTGATTTTTTTCTCTCTCTTCTCTCCAGTGATATCTGCTCCGTTTAGCGCACACACTGCAGCGGTCTCCTCTCCCACTATTGCATGCTCTTCACTCAACTGTTCGCTTTTTCCGCAGCGCACCTCCCCTACCAGCCAACGGGATCKTCGGACACCCGCTGAGCTCACTCCTGATTGGACGGTTGGGACGTCTGTCTATGCTGGATATCGCTCACTGTGATGTGACGCTTCGAGCCCAGTTGCTGGTTCGAGCTGAATAGCTGCCTGACGAGGAAGAGACATTTGGAAGAGGGGAGGAAGTTGGGGCTTTATAGTTGTTTACGCGCAGCACATTGAAAGGGTCCTAAATTGTTTTCAACAAAAGCACAATACACAACAGCATTGGCTATTAGGAAAACAATAAAGAGTGGCACACTATGTATAAATTCCCAGAAATGTATTAGGCAAACTTCCCAACACATTTCTTATACTTTCCATAGTGTAGCGACTCTATTTGAATAGCTTTCAGTTTACTCTCCGTTAGTCAGCACCTCTAGGCCTAACTTCTTCTTGGGTGTGGGAAATGCTCATGCCTTTTACTAGCCTACTAAGAAAACAGAACGCAATAATGAATTAAATTATTATCATTGATTGATAGTTTATAGCTGTGTATGCTTCCTGCTGGGTGACGTGTGTAGACTGTTTGTGTGAGGATAATGTATTGACATGTAATATATAGAATCATGCCGGATATGCGTCAATCATTTATATGCTCATACAGTTTTAAACCACCACAATGTGAGTATTCCTCATGCAGCCAAGAACCTCTGCAACGTCTCTCTGTAACTGCTCTCACACTAAATCTGGAGATTTGTGTGGAATCTTTCTGAGCCTCTGTCAGGCGTGAACCACAGACCTTACGCGCCCCCTAGCGGCCAGGAGAGAAACATAAAACCAAATCCACCGGTTCGCCCAGACCGAAACAAACCGGACCTATAAATAGTGTCCTACTCTAATTCACGCTCCCCATTGACACTCTCTCCATAAGAAGTCATAGGTTATACAACTCGTGTGCTGTTGTTTTTGGTGTTGATGATGTGAATATAACTCGGCTAGATTTTTTTTTTAATGAAACGAAGATCCCACATCACCGGGAGCTGTCCATGACGTCAGACAGTAACATAATGCACATTCACAGGAAAGAGACAGAATCTGCTCTGCACAGAATGTGATTCACACAAAGGTACAATTGGTTGTAATTTCATTGGATTCTGACCTTCAACCTTGAATAGCGTTTGGAAAGGTTGACTAGTTAAATAAAGGTTAAATAAACATTTWAWWTTTTTTTAATAAAAGGTGTGCATTCTCAGATGATTACTGTAGGAATTATTCAATCGAATGAAAATATGAATAAGGCCATATAGATGCTATAGAGTGCAGTATGTACCCTAGTCTGGACGAAGTGAATCCCCTCCTCTTGTTGTTGMAATTGTACTCATCAGAATGTACAAATGCTATGTCTGACATCCAGCTTTAGACTGCCCATTGTGGTAAGTAGTACACTGGTGACACATCACGTATTGTGAAGCATAGATAGGCCACTATTCTGGATGTACTTTTACTTCTAATGGAACAAAATGGATTCATCCCTATACTCTTACACAACAGCCTTTTCCTAGCACTGATCAGAAGGGACGTGATAGATTGCTTGCAGAGTTTGTTCCTCATATAAATGCCTCACCAATGTGTCATATAAAAACGATTCCTAACCTGGACCTCAGAGGTCTGTGTTTAAATAGGAAAGGAAACAAGAGAAGGATGGTTTTATAATTTTTTTACTGGGAAACAGCCAATGAGTTGGTCAGTGTCTCCCTCCAATGGTTTAAGGTTAGGAATGAGACAGGGTAAGCTGACCCTAGATCTGTGCATGTGGGCTGATTCCACCCAGAGCCAAGTGTTCAGTGGGCATGGACTGATGAACACAGGTGATGAGGGGAACCTGTTCAGGCTGCCAGAGAACAACAGCTCCCCCTAGTGATCAACAACGGCACTATACCCTTTCTTCCCATTTAGCACTTCTTCCTTTATCGTCTTTGATCGAAAGAGGAGACGTTTAAGATGTCCTGCGTAGGCTCCAGTAAAGAAACGTACCACACATTGGGAGAATGATATTGGCTTCAGCAGCCAACTGCCAAAGCAAATCATAATATGCCACAGGAGGGTAAGCATCAGATGCCTCCAAGAGGAGATTTCCTCCTAAAATCAAGTCAGATAAAATCAGAAGAGTCGATCTATTGCGCTGCTTTACTGTTCACTCTGATAGCCAAGGGTGAGCGCTACACGGGGAATAGTATTATTTTAGGATTATGGGCAATTACTGATTTGAATATTARAATTCTGATTATCTATCAGGAAACAAGGTGAGACCCAAGTACAGACTGTGTGAAGTAACAATGTTTATTTTAACCACAGGTGCAGGCAAACGACACGTCAAGGCAGGCAGGTGTCGATAATCCAGAGTAGGAGCAAAGGTACAGGACGGCGGGCAGACTCAGGGTCAGGGACGGGCAGAGTGGTACAGGCGGGCAGGTACAGGGTCAGGACATGCAATGGTTAAAAAAAAACAGGAGGACGAGAAAAAGAGAGGCTGGGAAAAGACAGGTGCTGACAGGACGAACGCTGGTAAGCCTGACAAACAAGACGTACTGGCAACAGACTAACAGAAAATGCAGCTATAAGTACACAGGGGATAATGGGGGAAAAAATAGGTGACACCTGGAGGGGGGTGGAGACAAGCAACAAGACAGGTGAAACAGATCAGGGCGTGACATTATCTCTCCCTCTCTCTCTGTTCATAGGAATGAAAGGCAAAGCACCTCTCCTCAAACAGTGTTTTATATGCCCCAAAACAAACGCAGCTGTATTGTCAATGGCTTGTGCTCAACCCTGAGGATACACTACTGTAACGGCATGTGGTTTTTGACCCTTGAAGAAGAAGCTTGCGGAGAGTGAGGTGATTGTTGGCTCAATGGATATCCACTCCACTGTTATTTGCTGACCTGTTTTGCGTCACCCTGTGTAAGACACAGTACAGAAACATTGCTTTTTCACTGGGAGCGAGTTTCTATGGAGTCAGTACATGTGCAGTACTGTAGCTGAGCAGTGTTCAATCCTCCACTCCTTACTGACCACAACATACAACACAATCCACCACTCCCTACTGACCACAACATACAACGCAATCCAGCTTCAAGGCATACAGTACAACCAGAGAACCAGGACACAGGAGAGCTGTATGTGGTTTCAATGGTTGATGGCCATATGTGTCAGCGTCACTCACTCCCTGCCTGTCTGCCTTCCTCTCCTGCTCTCCTCTCTTCAAGCTGAAGCCTCTGTCTCTCTCCCCAGAGGCTCCAGGCCCATATTGGTTTCACACTGTCTGTCTGGTGGAGGAGGCTTTTAGTCTTCTTCCTCTGGTGTTTGAATGATGCCACAGTGACAGGCACCAGTCTGGACGTGTGTGTGTGTGTGTGTGTGTGTGTGTGTGTGTGTGTGTGTGTGTGTGTGTGTGTGTGTGTGTGTGTGTGTGTGTGCGCGCGTGCGTGCGTGCGTGCGTGCGTGCGTGCGTGCGTGCGTGCGTGTGTGATGAGAGAGGGGAGGCGACACAACGAAAAATAGTGATATTTTTTTGACGGTAGTTATTGTTTTAATTCAAAAGGACCCCTTTTAAAAAATTTAAACGGCTCTTCTGGAACCGGAATGTCATCTCCTGTCTGTGAGATGGGTTTGTGAATGTGGCTGTATGAGCGAAGGTGACAGGCGTCTGAAGGAAACTCAGACAAGGCTTTTAGAGTTCCCAGACAATGCAGTTGGTTCCTAGGCCACTATACTGGAGTGACAGTCGTGTTTAATCGCCATGAGGATAGTGTAACGGGGTGGTCAAGTCCTCTCACTTCATATTGGTAGTGCTAAGAGCCTTTTCCACTGGTCCACTGCATAGACTAGTGTAACATGAAGATAAGACATTCTTAAAAATGGACGTGTGTTGGCTTGGGTCATAAAATAGACACATTCACACTAATGCATGAACCCACTCAACACAGGTTGTACACACACACACACACGGAGACACACACACGGAGACACACACACACACACACACTTACTCCCTCACAAACAAATGAATCCAGTCATTATTTAACTATAATGGTCAAAAGGGAAAGAGCTGCATCAAAGGAATAGATTCAAATGAACATCAGTGCTTGTCTAAGGGAGGAGAGCCCTCTTGTAGGTCAAGTAGTAATTTCTGTTCCTATTCTCTCTGCTATTCATCAAGATTAGACTCAAAGAGAGTGAATACAATATTCTCTCCCCACTCAGGTCTCGTCCTAATCACCAGACTCACAGAGGACAAAAAGAGCTAAGGAACACTGTGGCCAACCTCTACACTCAACTGTGTCCCAAATGACAACCTATTCCCTACATTCCCCTTATGGTCCCTGGTCAAAAGCAGTGCTCTATATAGGGAATTTGATGCAATTTGGGACGCACATTCATTCTGTGGGCTGTTCTTACAACGCAACAGAACAGAACAGAGGGAGACCTAATATGGACATGTAGTTAGGAACAAACAGACAATCAGCTACAGAAACAGAACAAACAACCTTAGAACTGTACGTCACAGAATGACACAGCCCTGTAGAGTACAAGGTCAAATACATGTAAACACTGTTTTAGAGATTCTAGAGTCCATTCTAGAGTCCATTATAGAGGCCATTATAGGGGACATTCTAGAGCCCATTATTGAGGTCATCATAGCATCCATCATAGAGGCCATCATAGAGCCAATTATAGAGGCCATTATAAAGTCCATTATAGAGGCCATTATAGAGGACATCATACAGCCAATTAGAGAGGATATCATAGAGGCCACCATAGAGTCCATTATAGAGGCCACCATAGAGTCCATTATAGAGGCCACCATAGAGCCCATTATAGAGGCCACCATAGAGCCCATTATAGAGGCCACCATAGAGCCCATTATAGAGGCCATCATAGAGCCCATTATAGAGCCCATTAATAGAGGACATCATAGAGGCCATCATAGAGGACATTATAGAGCCCATTAATAGGGGACATCATAGATGCCATCATAGAGGACATCATAGAGGCCATCATAAAGGCCATCATAGAGGCCATCATAGAGGCCATCATAGCATCCATCATAGAGATCATCATAGAGCCAATTATAGAAGCCACCATAGAGCCCATTATAGAGCCCATTATAGAGCCCATTATAGAGCCCATTATAGAGCCCATTATAGAGCCCATTATAGAGCCCATTATAGAGCCCATTATAGAGGACATCATAGTCCATCATATAGTGATGAAAAGAAAGAGAATATCGGTGATAAACTTTAGCTAATGGATAATTGTAGCCAATCTGTAGACAGTGAATAACTGTAGACAATGAATAACTGTAACCAATTAATGACAGTAGACAATTAATAACTGTAGCCAATTAATGACTGTAGCCAATGAATAACAGCCACATAATGACGTAGCCATGAAATGAAACTGTAGCCAATTAATGACTGTAGCCAATTAATGACTATAGCCAATGAATAACTGTAGACAATGAATAACTGTAGCCAAATAAGACTGTAGCCAATGAATAACTGTAGCAATTAATGACTGAGCCAATTCATAACTGTAGCCAATTAATAACTGTAGCCAATTAATGACTGTAGCCAATGAATAACTGTAGCCAATGAATAGCTGTAGCCAATTAATAACTGTAGACAAGAATAACTGTAGCCAAATAATAACTAGCAATAATAATGTAGCCAATTAATGACTGTAGCCAATGAATAACTGTAGCCAATGAATAGCTGTAGCCAATAATAACTGTAGACAATGAATAACTGTAGACATTAATGACTGTAGCCAATGAATAACTGTAGCCAAATAATGATGTAGCCAATGAATAACTGTAGCCAATTAATGACTGTAGCCAATGAATAACTGTAGCCAATTAATGACTGTAGCCAATGAATAACTGTAGCCAAATAATGACTGTAGCCAATGAATAACTGTAGCCATTAATGACTGTAGCCAATGAATAACTGTAGCCAATTAATGACTGTAGCCAAATAATGACTGTAGCCAATGAATAACTATAGACAATGAATAACTGTAGACAATGAATAACTGTAGACAATTAATAACTGTAGACAATGAATAACTGTAGACAATTAAGGACTGTAGCCAAAGAATAACTGTAGCCAAATAATGACTGTAGCTAGACAATGAATAACTGTAGACAATGAATAACTGTAGACAATGAATAACTGTAGACAATGAATAACTGTAGACAATGAATAACTGTAGACAATGGAGTTCTTTACATAGTCTTCTGTACTCTAGCTGTGTGACTGACTCACATGTTTAGTGTGCTATAGATTATCTAATATACTGTTTGTAGTTTGTCCTTGTGCATCTATTCAGAGCACAACGTAATCATACGATTAGTTTAAATATCTCTCTTCATATTTGAAATTATGTTTTTCATTTTCTGTATTGAATGGGATTTATTAAATGGGTGTATTTCAATAAGGTTGAATTAAAGTTCTCTTCTCACTGAGTTGTGGCTCTGGACGGCATGGAGGATATTTGATCAGAAGGTAAATAGAATATTTAGAGAGTGTAGATCATGAATAGGGTCTCATTCTCTTGGTGAGGGTTTAAAATGTAGCCCTCATGAACTAGATGACGAAATGAGAAGAGAAAAAGAGAGATAAATGGTGGAAGAGGTGTGAAAGAGAGAGAGAGAGAGAGAGAGAGAGAGAGAGCGAAGTGAAAGAGTATCAGTCAAACGCCAACAGGGCTGACAGTTCAGATAAATCAGATAACAAGAAAACATAAAATCACCATTTCCCAAATGTGAGCTAAAAGCTGGTGTCAAACCCTGATGGGAGGTCTCTGTATCTGACACGGGGTCAGCTTGGTCCTCAGTTATAAATGACTGTACCCCAGCCGGACTGGGACTCCTACTTTTACACGTTCTGGCTACAAGAGGTAGAGTACTCCTCATCCTGAATAGCTAGCGTTTCGGTGGCACAACTGGCTGAGAAAGTTTCAGGAGGGAGGTCACGTGTGTTTGCGAGGCAGAAGTCCCAGGTTCTAGTCTCTGGATCTGGAGTGGGAGGTAATGGTGTAGGAGGAAGCTAAGGAAGCAGTGACGTTCATCACAATAGCATCCACAAAAGTGGGGACTATTGATAGGTTGCTTAGTAACCAAACAATGTGTTSAGTATTTTTTTTTTATACCATTCTGTGGAAACTAGATACGGAAGATGCACTGAAATCATTATTTACAATTACATTGAACTGTGCAGGGAAAGGAATGGCTGCTGTTGTTCGATATTTACATTTCTGTTTCGACCAGTCTTAATAAGGCCATGTTGAGAACATGTCCTGTTCTGTTCCATATACAAGAGTATGTTTTCTGCTATAATTATTGTGAGGCTTTGTTGTTGTCATTTATTCTTAGGCATCATTTGTCATTTGAGGCTGTTGTCAGGTATTGTGGCTATGCCAGGGGCAGGGGAGGAGTCCAAATTGCCTTCCTTAATTGAGTTACCTCATACATTGCAGACGTGTCCCATCTATCCCACCATTTTACCATTGCCTCCTTTCCTCCCCCTCTCATCCCTCACCTCGCCCGGGCTTGGCAATTTGGTTTGTCAACTGTTGATGTCCTCATTTTCATGTCAAGCCATTCCAGCAGCACAAACACTTCCAATTCCATTCAGAGGAAGAGGCAYAGAGAGAGAGAGAGAGAGAAAGAGAGAGAGAAAGAGAGAAAGAGAGACAGAAGAGAGAGAAAGAGAGAGACAGAGAGACAGACAGAGAGACAGACAGAGCGGCAGACAGACAGAGAGAGAGAGACAGAGAGAGAGACAGAGAGAGAAAGAGCGAGAGACAGAGCGAGAGAGAGACAGAGCGAGAGAGAGAGACAGAGAGAGAGACAGAGAGACAGAGAGACAGAGAGAGAGAATAACCTTGACCTCCAGGCCCAAGGAGACAATGTGCTAAAATTGCATCCTTGTCTCAACAGGACCCAAACTCATAGATGAATTTTCAAGCCCCCATGCTAGTCCATATATTGTTGAGGACAATACAAAAATCCAAACACAAACACACACACACTCACATGCACGCTCACATGCACTCACACACAACCAGGCTAGCACATAACGTTCTCATCACCATATGTTTCTTAGAGCTTGGTGAGAGTGTGGTTGTCCTATGGTTATTTTTCATACAACCTTCCCACAACGTTCTGGGAATGGTGCAGGATGGTTTCTTAGCCTCGGTGCATTCTCATGACATTTAAGGAACTTCATTACTTCAACAGAACATTTCCTAAAAGGGTAAACACGGTTGCATTTKATTTCAATTTTGGTAATGTTCAAGGAACATTCTCCAACTGGGTTGGCATTGGGAACGTTTTAAAATAATGTTTTCAGGTGTGTTGGCCACACCCACTAATTGGCAACACCTGATCTTAATGAGTGCTTGTTTCCTTTGAAATTGGGTCTGTTTGAATAGACAAAAATTAATAGCTTTGTATGTGTTTAAAAAAAACATGGCATGCTAGCTCTATCCTGGTAGCGCAGTGGACTAATTCCATGGATAAAGAACAAGGAGATCATCATTTTGAATTTCACTGATGCCATGCCACATTAAAAAAAGAAATGTGTTTGCATGATGAATGCCTAAGCAAATTCAGTTTTATCTTTGCTTGAAGTGGAAAAAGTACCCAATTTTTATACTTGAGTAAAAGTAAAGATACCTTCATAGAAAGTGAAAGTCACCCAGTAAAATACTGCTTGAGTAAACGTCTGAAAGTATTTGTTTAAAATATACTTAAGTATCAAAAGTAAATGTAATTAATCAAATATGCTTAAGTACCAAAGTAAGAGTAAAAGTATCAATTATTTCAAATTCCTTATATTGGAAGGTACCATTTTCGTGTTTTTTATTTATTAACGGACAGCCAGGGGCACACTACTGTACAACATTCAGAGATAATTTACAAACGAAGTCTGTGTGTTTAGTGAGTCCACCAGATCAGATACTGTAGGGATGAACAGGGATGTTCTCTTGATAAGTGAGTGAATTGGATCATTTCCTATCGTACTAAGCATTCAAAATGTACTTTTGGGTGTCAGGGAAAATGTATGGAGTAAAAAGTACATTATGTAGGAATGTAGTGAAGTTAAAATAAAAGTTTTCAAAAATTTAAATAGTAAAGTTACCCCAAAAAACAACTTAAGTAGTACTTTGAATTATTTGTAAGGTCATAAGTACTTTACACCACTGCATATTCTCAGAACATTATTTATTTACCTTAAAATAACCGTACTCAGAACGTTAATTAATTCTCCCAAGAAAACTTTTAGGGAAATAGTTGTAAAAAATTCTGAACTTTAACACAAACCTAAACATGTACGTTTCCATAGCAGGCAAAATTTTCACCTCCGTTCTCAGAATGTTAAAAAAACATATTCTGCTTTACTGGCCAGGAAACGTATGGCTTCGTTCACAGAACCAATGGGAAACCAGAAACGTACGATCCCACAACTTCCAAGGAACCATATGTGCTAGCTGGGAATCTCTCTCTCTGTCTCGCTCTCTGATAGAGGAAAGGCCAAAGACAAAAGGAGTGTTCCTTTCCTGTCTTTGCGATCATTAGTACACAGCCTGTCTGTATCCATACTGGGGTCTACTGAGACAGTAATAACTGATCCTGTGGTAGGAGAAGATGGGTCGATAGTGTGATTAGTAAGAAAGGAGGAAAACACCAGTATAAGCATCAGAAGCTGACCTGAGGGAAGATCCACAGAGCTGTGAATAATGGATGTGTGTGTTTTTGTGTGTATGTGTGCACATCTGCTTGTGTCTCTGCGTGTGTGTGTTTCAGAATGCTCCCACTGGGCACACACTGGTTGAATCAACGTTGTTTCCATGTCATTTCAATGAAATGAATGTTCAACCAACATGGAATAGACGTTGAATTGACGTCAGTGCCCATGGGCTGTAACCTCTGTCTGAGAAGCTGGCCTCGGACGAATGGAACAGACTTAATGGAACTGTGGTCTGTCTGTCCGGCAGCAAGGTCCTCCCCTCTGCCTCCCGCTGAAACACAACAACATAACAACACTGTGTTTACTTTACACCATCATCATCACTACCACCAGATGCTGCCCGGCGCTACCCAACATCAACCCTGAGCACCAACCCCAGCTAATTACCCACACATTTAACATTTATCTTAATTACCCCCCTGACTTAATTAATTTAATCGATGATTAATTTAAATATAGTTTAGAATTAATTATTGTTGCATTGGTYATAATTAGCATTGTTAATTAACTGGATGGGTTCTGTATTCCTCTGGTGTTCCAGGATCAGATTTTACCGAACGCTTGAACTCTTGTTTATCACAAAACCCTCATTAGCTCATCTTGCTAACTCTTTATGGCACTTTTCAGATGTTAGCCTATTTGTTTTTAAACCGGGTAGGAGTTATGACCAATCTGCCCATAGATTTTTTTATAACTGTCTACAGTCACAATAACCCCCCTTGGATCTTTTTTCTTCACATTTTGTTGCGTTACAAAGTGGGAGTGAAATAGATTTAATTGGGGTCATTGATCTACATAAAATAGTCCATAATGACAAAATGGAAAGAAAATTCTGCAAATGAAAACTTCTACTAAAATATAGTCGTTACATAAGTAAGTATTCACGCCCTTTGTTTAGGCAAGCATAAATTAGTTCAGGAGTAAAATGTGGCTTAACAAATCACATAATAAGTTACGTGGACACACTTTGTGTGAAATAATAGGGGTTGCCCAGATGTTTGAATGACTAACCCATACAACATCTGTAAGGTCCCGCAGTCAAGTATTAGAGAGCTTTTCAAAAGCCTCATAAAGAACGACAATGATTTGTAGAAGGGTAACTAACAAATCAGACATTGATTATCTCTTTAAGCATGGTCAAGTTACTAATGATGCTGTGGATGATGTATTAAACCACCCAGACACATCAAAGACACGGTCGTCTTTCTGAACTGAGCTGCAGGACAGGAAGGAAACTGCTCAGGGATGTCACCATGAGGCCATTGGTGATTTTAAAACATCTACGGAGTGATGGGTTAAAACTGAGGATGGATCAACAACATTGTAGACTCCACAATAATGACCTAAATGAGTGAAAATAAGATAAAAAATATTCCACTTTTTGGGCTAAATGCAAAGCCTTATGTTTGTGACAAATCCAACACAACACACCACTGAGTACCTGCGTCCTTATTTTTAAGCATAGTGGTGGCTGCATCATGTTATGGGTATGCTTGACATCTCCAAAGACTGGGGAGTTTTTCAGGATAAAAATAAATGGGATGGAGATAAGCACAGGCAAAATCCTAGAGGAAAACCTGCTTCAGTCTGCTTTATACAAGACAATGGGAGAGGAATTCACCTTTCACCAGGACCATAACCTAAAAATACTGAAATCTACATTAGAGTTGCTTACCAAGACGACAGTAAATGTTCCTAAGTGGCCAAGTTACAGCTTGGAAATCTACACAAAAAAAAATGGGTATTTGGCTGTCCTCAAAGGAGAACCCTTTGAAGAACCCTTTTTGGTTTCAGGTAGAACCCATTTGGTTCCAGGTAAAACCCTTTTGGGTTCCATGTAGAACCATTTCAACAGAAAGTTCTACATGGAACCCAAAAGGGTTCGACCTGAAACTAAAAAGGTATCTCCTGTGGGGACAGCCAAAGAACTCTTTTGGAACCATTTTTCTATGAGTGTATGGAAAGACTTGAAAATTGCTGTCGAGACATGATCCCCAAGACCTTGACAGAGC
Organism: Salvelinus sp. IW2-2015; assembly: GCF_002910315.2. NCBI lineage: Eukaryota > Metazoa > Chordata > Actinopteri > Salmoniformes > Salmonidae > Salvelinus > Salvelinus sp. IW2-2015. The sequence continues at coordinate 4,925,087 of NC_036846.1, forward strand.
TTGACMAATTTTGAAAAGAATAATGGGCAAATATTGCACAATCCAGATGTGCAAAGCTCTTAGAGACTTACCCAGGAAGACTCACAGCTGTAATCTCTACCAAAGCTGTTTCTAACACGTATTGACTCAGGTGGGTGAATACTTATCTAGTCAAGGTATATTAGTGTTTCATTTTTCAATAATCCTGAAAAAATCTTTGAATTTTTCTTCTGCTTTGACATTACAGAATATTTGTGCAGATRATTGACTGAAAAGGTCAATTAAATGCGTTTTAAACCCACTTTGTAACACAATAAAATATGAAAAAATCCAAGGGGGGTGAATACTTATGATACACACTCTATTACCATTTTAATTGTTTTCAAGCATGACATTTCCCTTTTCTGTTGCGGTTCGGTATGATTTATAGGTTTTATTGACATGACAAAACATTGATTTTGTTAGTGAACGACTCTCCCAACTCCCTCCCTTCCTGCCTCACTCACTCATTTACTCATCCCAGTCTTCTCCTCTTCTGAGACACCTCATTCTCTCCCCGCATGTCTCCTCTCGCTTCGTGGTTCGTCTCTTGACATTAAGTCAAGGAGTTATATTAATAATGGTTTCCCAGCTGTCTCCTGACAAACTGAGAATGAGAGGTTTAAAAAGAGGAGAGATCAATAGTGTCACCTTTCCACTGCACATCAGGGGAGAATAACAATGCAGCGGGCTTCACAGCAGACACCTGGAGGTAGAGCAGGAACAGAAGAGGAGCAGTAGCTTAGCATTTAGCTGATGTGATGCACACATGGTGGTCCCACGCCTTTACATGAGCAGTGTGAGCAGTACTCTGAGTCAGTGGGTAGCTGGGGGTAAGGCCTCCTATAGGGCCCCTAGCAAGGCGGGGGGGGGGGGACGGGATATGTTACATGTGTTACGAGTACGTGTGTATTGTACTCTGAATAGATGGTCTGACATGTCCTCTATGATTAGACCTCTATTAGCAGCTTAGTTTAAAGGCCCAGACTTCAGCTCGACTGGTTAATCATCTCTCTAGTCTGTGAGCTGCCGGTTGGACTCCTAGCGGGGTGGAACTGACTCTACAGTGGGCTGTGTGAGTGGGTTGCCCCTGGATACTGCCATTGCTGTATTAAAATGTGTGAATATGTGGCACAATACTACAAGCACACACACATACCGCCTGTTCTCCACAGTCCTATGCTGCTGGATGGGTCCTGCCTGCAGAGCTGTCTCAGTGGCTCTGGATGGCCTGTGAAGCGGAGCGAAAAACCAGGCTGAATTTAATGACATGTATGACAATTATTGTGCGGCCCGTGGAGACAGACACAAATTTAATAAGTTCTGCATGTGTCTGCCTTCCAGCCTCATCAGTGGGAGAGTCTCGGCGGGCCTCCGACAGACTCCACACTCCATCCTACCATTACGATAAACTGTGACTTAATTAATTTAATAGGGTCAGGAGTTATTACCACCACCGTAGCAGCCCTTTTATTACTAGGAACAGCCCCTGCCTTTATGAATCCCCGACRTTTTTCAATTCAAAGGTATTTTTAAAAGATTTTCTATTTTCTTTCGTCCGTTGGTTCTCTCCTAGGTATGTGTGACGCATGCAGGCTGTGAGGAAACATTCAGGATTTAGATCGAGGTTAGACTTTAATACCATGATTCTGATTGAAATTTCTTGAATAGGAATGAAGATTTAATATGCTCCATGTACAGGAAAATCACGTGAGATTATGCACCTGTATCTGCTTGAAAAGCGTTAGAAAGTTGACCTTCACATTTCACCTGATTACTGTGGGAGCAAGTGTTAGTTCATGTGTTCTATTCACCATATTAGAGATCGGCCTAATTGTACCTGTAAGTTAGAGTGTGGTATGCACGGGATGAGTGTTCAATCTCTACATTTTCCTCCTCCTTCTCCAACTTCATATTCACAGTCTTCTCCGTGTTGCAGGCCAGATATCAAACACTACAGGAAGTCAATATTGACACGGGAATGCACATAGACCCTTACAAAACAGCTGTCAGAGGGCCTGCTCGGGAGCGGAAGGAAGAAACAAATGTTCAAATGAGAGCCGATAGCGTTATTCCTCCTGACTCTTCTCTGGCTACGGCCTGCCATCACAAACAGGAAGTGTTTGATCAATGCAATGAGAGGACAATCAAGTTCTCTCCTCGCGTCCTCTCACAGATAAACATTCCAAAATGTGTTCAGTCAATGGACTTACACGGAGTGTACAAAACATTAAGGACAACTGCTCTTTCCATGACATAGACTGACCATGGGAATACAGGTGAAAGCTATGATCCCTTATTGATTTCACTTGTTAAATCCACTTCAATCAGTGTACATGAAGGGGAGGAGACAGGTTAAAGAAAGTTTTTTAAGCCTTGAGACAATTGAGACACTCATTAATAGGAAGGTGTCCTTAATGTTTTGTACACTCAGTGTATATGCAGATGCATGAGGACATGTGAGGTTGGTTGAAACAGGAATGAAAGAAGACAGAGGTCTGGACTATTATAGGCTGCTCATTATTTACATCAGATACACTTTGTTTACCTCAATGTGTTTGGGAGAGAGAAAGGGAGAACTGCTCAGGAAAAATGTACCATAACTCTATCCCCAGGAGATGAATGTCAGGTACATCACCAACAAATGTAACCAAACTATGCTGAAGTAACTCTAATTAACGTCTCCTAATCAGATGCCTGATACTGTAGAGATGTACCATGAAAACTTGAGCAGTACAGCATCTACAGTGCATTCAGAAAGTATTCAGACCCTTTAACTTTTCCACATTTTGTTAAGTTACAGCCTTATTCTAAAATGTATTAAATAGTCCCCCCCCCCCCCCCCGATCAATTTACACACAACACCACGTAATGACGAAGCAAAAACCAATATTTTTTTTGCAAATGTATATAAAAAAAAACGTAAATGTTACATTTACATAAGTATTCAGACCCTTTACTCAGTACTTTGTTGAAGAACCTTTGGCGGTGATTACAGCCTTGAGTCTTCTTAGGTATGACGCTAAAAGCTTGGCAAACCTGTATTTGGGAAGGTTTTCCCATTATTCTCTGCAGATCCGCTCAAGCTCTGTCAGGTTGGATGGGGAGAGTCACTGCATAGCTATTTTTAGGTCTCTCCAAAGATGTTCAATCGGGTTCAAGTCCGGGCTCTGGCTGGGCCACTCAAGGACATTCAGAGACTTGTCCTGAAGAGACCTCTGCGTTGTCTTGGCTGTGTGCTTAGGGTCGTTGTCCGGTGAACCTTGGCCGCAGTCTGAGGTCCTGAGCGCTCTGGAGCAGGTTTTCATCAAGGATCACTCTGTACTTTGCTCCATTCATCTTTCACTCAATCCTGACTAGTCTCCCAGTTCCTGCCGGTGAAAAACATCCCCTCAGCATGACGCCGTCACCACCATGCTTCACCGTAGGGATGGTGGCAGGTTTAGTCCATACGTGACGCTGGGCATTCTGGACAAATAGTTAAATCTTGGTTTCATCAGAACAGAAAATCTTGTTTTTCATGGTCTGAGAGTCCTTTGGTGCATTGGCAAACTCCAAGCGGGCTGTCATGTGCCTTTTACTGAGGAGTGGCTTCTGTCTGGCCACTCTATTATAAAAGCCTGATTGTTGGAGTGCTGCAGAGATGGCTTTCCATCTGGAAGGTTCTCCCATCCCCACAGAGGAACTCTGGAGCTCTGTCAGAGTGACCATCGGATTCTTGGTCACCTCCATGACCAAGGACCTTCTCCCCCGATTGCTCAGTGTGGCCAGGCGACCAACTCTAGGAAGAGTCTTGGTGGCTCCAAACTTCTTCCATTTAAGAATGATGGAGGTAACTGTGTTCTTGGGGACCTTCAAAACTGCAGAACTTTTTCTGGTACCCTTCCCCAGATCTGTGCCTCGACACAATCCTGTCGTGGAGCTCTACAGACATTTCCTTCAAAATCATGGCTTGGTTTTTGCTCTGACATGCACTGTCAACTGTGGGACCTTATGTAGACAGGTATGTGCCTTTCCAAATCATTTCCAATCCATCTAATTTACCACAGGTGGACTCCAATCAGGTTGTAGAAATATCTCAAGGATAATCAATGGAAACAGGATGCATCTGAGCTCAATTTCAAGTCTCATAGCAAAGAGTCTGAATACTTATGTAGATAATATATTTTTTGTTTTGTTTTAATACATTTGCAAAAAATTCTAACACAACTAGTTGTGGAAAAAGTCTATGCACTGTATAGGCTGCTATTTCACAGTGAATTGGCAAGCTGTGACCTCATCCTATACAGATGTAGGATCTTAATTTGCTAACTTTTTTTTTGTTGCTGAGAATTTCCTGCACAGCAGAAAATGCAAACTTGTTATGTACTCAGGGTTTAAAAAAGGTTGTAATTTCCACTTAAAAATTTGCTGTAACAAAAAATGTATCGATCCCTCCAAAAACATGTCCATTAATTATAATCCATATAATAATTCACATTTCCTGTTGCTGCAGGATTATTTTCCTGCTGTAGCAAACTGGCTCAAATTAAGATCCTACATCTGTATTACGAAGAAGGAGAACAATGTGAGGCTTGAGTGGTAAGACGCTGTGTGTGAATGTAGATGGCATGCAGGGTAGAGGACGGCCCCTTCCACTCTGAGGGTCACCAATCATTTTTGTGTCTGAAGTGGAGCAGGGCGAATGCTATTCATGGCGTTCATGCATGAATTATTAGCAGCTCAACGCCGGTTTGACTGAAGGATATGACAAAAGGGCAAGGCAGGGGAGTTCTTCTCTCTACTCTCTCTCTTTCTCTCTCTTTCTCTTATTTCTACATTTCCCCCTTGCACTAACCTGAAATTACAGGTTAGGGACAATGTACAAAATGGAACTATTGAAAATGTACTCCAATACATGTAAGTCATATTTTGATTTGATTAGTAGGGCCTTGCCTAATTATCTGCTTATAGGCAAGACTTGTAAGAAAGGCTACACTAAACTCACTAATACACAGAGTTACTAGAATGTGTTTTCTAAAGCTATGGGAAAGCTAACCCTACCATCCAACCACAATTCCTGTCTATTTGGAAGTGGTCTTGTTTGCCACAGGATCTCCCTCCCAAATGTGACCACAACTGCCACCACTGGAGCCTTCATAACCACAGCAGATTTGAATGGCATTTGTCTACGACCTTCGGGCAGGTCGGTGTGCAGTGCTATGGATGAGAAATGGAATAAAGTAATTATAAGAACACATGGCAGTCTGCCCCTACATGGCCTCAATGTTTCAGTGAGAGAGGAGGGTTAGAGGAGGAACCATCTTTATTTTTGGGGTGGGGGAGTCTGGGTATTGTAAGAGGTTTACTTATAGCTTTGCTCCTTTCCAACCGTGCGAAAAGATGCTAAGACATTTTTCGCTGTGAAGTATGAGGTGGTAATAATACCGCTAACACTTCAGTAGAGGCCTGTCATCGCTGCATTCTACCGTAAGGGTATTGACCAAATGTTAGTGCTGTGAAAATATGGGAAGCTCAAAGAGAGAGTGTGCAGGAGTTTATTTTTGTGTCAGTAGTATCTAGCTTAGCCTGTCATTTTTATTGGAGGGTGGTAGAAAATGTCTTATTTTTCTCATTATCTAGACTGACTTTCCTGCCTTCTCTTCAGACTTAAGCACAGAGACGTCCATAATATACAATCTAACACTCTGACATAGACCATCTCCTTCCCCTATCACACACACACACACACACACACACACACACACCACACACACACACACACACACACACACACACACACACACACACACACACAACACACACACACACACACACCACAACACACACACACACACACACACACACACACACACACACACACACACACACACACACACACACACACACACAATATAAACCATAACGAGGGCTGGCAGCTCTGCGTTGGGCATATGTGAGACTGAATTTACAGCTTCATATTCAATTAGCGTTACTGTAGGGCTCACCAGGAGAGCCCGGGGCTGCGAAGAGAGTGAATGAAATAATAAACAACACCACAACATCAACATCTCTAATTGCATCAAATATACACTGACCAGGGCCCAGCTTCAAAGTACAGACGGAGCCACAGAATCACGTCCAAAGGGTAGGAACCATGTATTATTGCTTATCAAAACAAGGTTTAAGGAATGGATCGATTGGCTCAGGGATATGTTACTTGAATCAGATCCTAATTCATCATCTTCACGTTCCACTCAGCAAAGCTGTGTACTGCCCAGTCCAGGACATATTACATCTCAGAGTGTATGAGCTAGTGTTGATTAAAGTGTTCATCCACCCCGCGTTTCTCTCAGCCTCCACACTAATAAACTATGAGTGCTTATTCTTCCCTAAATTTCACTCTGAAACCGTCTCTGTGATCTCTTCGAAAGTGAACATTTAGCTGGACATGCTCCTCGGTGTTTCTAGCACTTCAAGGGCAGCGGTGAAAGGTGTGCTTGTGTTTAGGAAGCATTTTATTTTTTCTTCCCTTAGTAGSTCGTCTGGAGAAAACCCTCTGTCACTGTTCCCATTACCCAACTGACAAGATTCATAAGAGTTTAGCCCCCCTGTTTTTCCCAATCCCTGTCCCATGTCCGTCCCCCCAGTCCCTCGCCATCCCAATGATTGTTTGTGAATTGGTTCTTAGTTGGACGTGTATTAAGGGGGATGTGTGACCTTGGCCCTGCTCTGCAACACCCTCTCTGTTTACTCTGTAGCAGCACCTGACTACTGGGCCGAGACCTGCTCTGTGGTTTGGCTGGTCAGGAACAGGGTCATAGGGCTGGGGGTGGGGAAAGTCATACTCAGTCAGAGGGACCATACTCAAACGCCCCGGACCTCGAGGTCCAACCGCAGCACTGCTGGTTTTCATTCTGTCTTGCCCTCGAATTAGGGACTGATTCACTTAGATGAATTGAATCGTATGTGGCCAATAAGTTATAGTAATGAATCAGCGAACTACCATGGAGAAAAGACACACAGTAGCGCTGCTGTGCAGACCTTGGGACTTGGACTTGAGTGTGCATGGCAAGGAGAACCCCAATCTGGTGTCAAAGGCTAGAAGGAACGGCTGCAATCAGCGTAAGGAGGAAACTTGAGGTTAAGTTTTCCGAATGGGACTTGGATGAACGCTTCGAGACAAATAAATTATCCTTGTCTTTCCTTTAATGCGTGTGTGTGTGTGTGTGTGTGTGTGTGTGGTGTGTGTGTGTGTTGTGTGTGGTGTGTGTGTGTGTGTTGTGTGTGTGTGTGTGTGTGTGTGTGTGTGTGTGTGTGTGTGTGTGTGTGTGTGTGTGTGTGTGTGTGTTGTGTGTGTCGTGTGTTATTTATGCGCATGCGCATGTGTTTGTGTTTTGTGTGTTCAGGGAGGGGGGGGGAATTTCCCCTTTGATGGCGGAATACTTATCTCTCTCTCTCGCTGCTTTTAGATTCCAATCCAGAGAGCCCGTGCTCACTAAATCCATCACTTTCCACTTGGCAGAAAAGAAGGAGAGAGAAGGAGAGAGAGAGAAGGAGAGAGAGAGAGAGAGAGAGAGAGAGAGAGAGAGAGAGAGAGAGAGAGAGAGAGAGA
>NC_036846.1:4938999-4966255 GCF_002910315.2 Salvelinus sp. IW2-2015
TTGCTTTGAGAGAGAGAGAAAAGCTCCATACTTAGCTTAAACCTTGAAGGACATGCATAGAATCAACCCCACTTAAATCAATCCGCTGGTGCGAAATATAATTCCTGCTTCAGAAAGTTTTTGAAATATGTGCGTGGAATATGAAACCTTGGCCAGAATCTGGGTGCCTGCTGTTCTGCACTCCTGACCGGTGTGGCAGCTGAAAAACAACGCTCTGGGATCGAAAGGGGTGTGGGGGGGGGGGGGGCGGTAAAACAGCAGCATTTCCCACTCAGTCCTGACAACATTTTTTGGGAATGTATGATACATGCTGTACATAAATGAAATATGATTACTAACACAATATTCAGACCCTACAATATTCAAGCCCTGTTGGTTTCTTATTATATGCCAACATAAGATTGTAGTACATATCAATGATTGATCTAAAGAATAAGTAAATGTCCTCCCTCTCATGTATCTCTATTCTCTGCAGGGCTATTTCTATTTATGTAGAAAAATGATCTGCATGGATTTTGACTAAAGCTACAAAGCATATTGGCCCTAATGGATAACAACCATAATCTCTCCACAAGAGTCTCCAACCAAAGACCACAGACCAGTTCAAATCTATCACAGACCCCAGGCCTGGAAAAGCCAATGCACTTCTTACCAAATGACCTATTATTCAGTTCAGAGAGGAAAATAGCCGCAATCTGCCATTGTTAACATTACCCCTGCACACCCTAAAAGGGTTCCAAAAATGGTTATTTGGCTGTCCCCATAGGAGAACCATTTTTGGTTCCAGATATAACCCTTTTTGGTTCCAGGTAGAACCCTCTGTGAACATGTTTCTACATGAAACCCAAAAGGGTTCAACCTGGAACCAAAAAGGGTTCTTCAAAGATTTATCCTATGAGGACAGCCAAAGAACCGTTTTAGGTTCTGGATAGCACCTTTTTTGTGTGTGTCCCTTGCCAACAGAAAGAAAATGGAGAAAGAGAAAGGGCATTTAGATGATAAGAGGTTGTGGTCTAGGGGGTAATTCTCTTTCCATTGTAATCTGTGCATTAAGCTGAGGCTGCCTGCCAAGGGATGCTCTACTGTTTAGAGAAAGAATGGGAGGAATAGAGGAAGGGAAGGGAGAGAGAAAGGAAAGGAGACAGGGGAGAGAAAGAAAGAAGGGGGTGGATGAGAGAGAGATTTCCAGGGTTTAAATTAAGGAAGTCGTTCAGGGAAAATTGCTTGTGTCCTCACTTTGATGCTCTGGGTTGTGTGTTGTGCTGATATCTCCAAAGGACCCCTTCATATGATCCGCTCTGAGAGAATTGTTCTGTGATAGCGTGGTGTTTACTCTGTGTGTGTGTGTGTTTATTTATACTATCCTTGTGGGACCAGAAGTTCTTACAAGGATAGTAAAACAAGGAACACTTGGGTTAGGTTTAGGGATAGGGTAGGTTTAGGGGTAAGGAAGGATAGGGTTAGAGTTAGGTTTGAGGTTAGTGTAACAGTATAACTTTAAACCGTCCCCTCGCCCCGACACAGGCGCGAACCAGGGACCCTCTGCACACATCAACAACGGTCGCCCACGAAGCATCGTTACCATCGCTCCACAAAGGCCACGGCCCCTGCAGAGCAAGGGGAAACCCTACTTCAGGTCTCAGAGCAAGTGACGTAACCGATTGAAATGCTATTAGCGCGTACCCGCTAACTAGCTAGCCATTTCACATCGTTACACTCACCCCCTTTCAACCTCCTCCTTTTCCGCAGCAACCAGTGATCCGGGTCAACAGCATCAATGTAACAGTATAACTTTAGTACGTCCCCTCGCCCCGACACCGCGCAACCAGGAACCCTCTGCACACATCACACAACTGACACCACGAAGCGTTTGTACCCATCGCTCCACAAAAGCCGCCGCCCTTGCAGAGCAAGGTGCAACACTACTTCTAGGTTTCAGAGCAAGTGACGTAACTGATTGAAACCGCTAGTAGCGCTACCGCTAACTAGCTAGCCATTTCACATCCGTTTACACTCACCCCCCTTTCAACTCCTCCTTTTCCGCAGCAAACCAGTGATCCGGTCAACAGCATCAATGAACAGTATATAACTTAAACCGTCCCCTCGCCCCGAAAACGGGCGCACGAACCAGGGACCTTCTCCACCACATCAAACACAGGTCGCCCAAGAAGCATCGTTATCCATCGCTCACAAAGGCCGCGGCGCTCTTGCAGAGCAAGGGGAAACCTCCTACTTCAGGTCTCAGAGCAGTAGTACGTAACCGATTGAAATGCTATTAGCGTGGGTTACCCGCTAAATAGCTAGCCTATTTCACATCCGTTACATTAGGGTTAGGTGTAGTGTTAGGTTTAGGTTTAGGTTCAAGGGTAGGTAAAGGCATAGGGTGGATGGGTTTGAGGTTAGGTTTAGGAGTTAGTTTTGTTAGGTATAGGGGTATAGTTAGGGTTAGGAAAAGGGATAGGGTTAGAGTTAGGTTTAGGGTTAGGCGTTAGGTGTGAGTGTGGTTTAGGGTATGTTAGGTTTTAGGGTTAAAGGCGTTAGGTTAGAGTTAGGCTTAAGTGGACGCTTAGGTTAGTTTAGGTAGTGTTAGGTATAGGGTTCAGTTTAGTTAGGTTAGGGTCAGGTAAGCGGGTTACAGTGGTTTAGCTTAGGGTTTAGGTTTTGGGTTAATGGAGGTTTGGATTTAGGGTAGGTTTAGGGGTTAGGTAAAGGAAGGAAATTAGGGTAAGTTTAAGAGTTTAAGTAATTAGTTTAGGCATTATGGTTAGATTCAGGTTGTGGTATAGTATAGGGTTAGGTCAGGGGTTAGGTTAGGGGGTTAGGTAAAGTGGAATAGGGCTTAGAGTTAGGTTAGGGTTTAGGCGTTTTAGTTGCGTTGAGATGTTTAGTTTAGGTTTAGGGTTAGGTTAGCGGTCAGGGTTAGGTTTAGTTTTAGGATTAGAGGTTAGTTATGGGTTAAAGGTTTATCGGGTTATAAGGTTAAGGCGTTAGGTACTAAAATAGTATTTGGATATAGCGAATATTCTAATTTGCGATGCGTAAAACAATGTGTGTGTAGTGGTGTAGTTGCTAGTAATAAATATGTTAGTAGTTGTGTGCTGCTAGTGCTTATGCTGTGGCTATGCTAAAATCAATTACTAATAATTCTCATGAGGAGTGTGCTTAGCGAATGTGTGGTGGGATAAGAAGGCTGTTGTGTAGTTGTGCATGCTGAAAGTATAGCTCTGGAGTGTGTGCGTTGACCTAATAAACCTTGCAGTCCCCAAGACCTAACGCCTAACTATGGACACCAGTCTAATGAGCCTTACAACAGGACAGAAATGACGTTTCTTAGTGATATAATGCTACCTGTCTACTAAGAAAATACCTCAGTTGAAAGTCGGCTGAAGTTTGCATACACCTTAGCCAAATGCATTTAAAATTCAGTTTTCACCCAATTCCTGAGACATGGTTATCCTGAAGTAGATTTCCCTGTCTTGGGTCAGTTAGGATCACCACTTTATTTTAAGAATGTGAAATGTCAGAATAATAGTAGAGAGAATGTTTTATTTCAGTTTTATTTCTTTCATCACATTCCCAGTGGGTCAGAAGTTTACATACACTCAATTAGTATTTGGTAGCATTGCCTTAAATAGTTTAACTTGGGTCAAATGTTTCAGGTAGCCTTCCACAAGCTTCCCACAATAAGTTGGGGGAATTTCGGCCCATTCCTCCTGACAGAGCTGGTGTAACAGTCAGGTTTGTAGGCCTCCTTGCTCGCACACACTTTTTCAGTTCTGCCCACAAATGTTCTATAGGATTGAGGTCAGGGCTTTGTAATGGCCACTCCAATGCATTGACTTTGTTGTCCTTAAGCCATTTTGCCACAACTTTGGAAGTATGCTTGGGGTCATTGTCCATTTGGAAGACCCATTTGCGACCAAGCTTTAACTTCCTGACTGATGTCTCGAGATGTTGCTTCAATATATCCAAATAATTGCCCTGCCTCATGATGCCATCTATTATGTGAAGTGCACAAGTCCCTCCTGCAGCAAAGTACCCCCACAACATGATGCTGCCACCCCCGTGCTTCACGGTTGGGATTGTGTTCTTCAGCTTGCAAGCCTCCCCCTTTTTCCTCCAAACATAACGATGGTCATTATGAACAAACAGTTCTATTTTTGTTTCATCAGACCAGAGGACATTTCTCCAAAAAGTATGATCTTTGTCCCCATGTGCAGTTGCAAACTGTAGTCTGACTTTTTTATGGCGGTTTTGAAGCAGTGGCTTCTTCCTTGCTGAGCAGCCTTTCAGGTTATGTCGATATAGGACTTGTTTTACTCTGGATATAGATCGTTTTTCAACTGATTTCCTCCAGCATCTTCACAGGGTCCTTTGCTGTGTTTCTGGGATTGATTTGCACTTTTCGCACCAAAGTGTGTTCATCTCTAGGAGACAGAACGCATCTCCTTCCTGAGCGGTATGACGGCTGCGTGGTCCCATGGTGTTTATACTTGCGTACTTTTGTTTGTACAGATGAAGGTGGTACCTTCAGGCGTTTGGAAATTGCTCCCAAGGATGAACCAGACTTGTGGAGGTCTACAAAAATGTTTCTGATGTCTTGGCTGATTTCTTTTGATTTTCCCATGATGTCAAGCAAAGAGGCACTGAATTTGAAGGTAGGCCTTGAAATAGATCCACAGGTACACAACCTATTGACTCAAATGATGTCAATTAGCCTATCAGAAGCTTCTAAAGCCATGACATACTTTTCTGGAATTGTCCAAGCTGTTTAAAGGCACAGTCAACTTACTGTATGTAAACTTCTAACCCACTGGAATTGTGATATAGTGAATTATAAGTGAATAATCTGTCTGTAAACAATTGTTGGAAAAATTACTTGTGTCATGCACAATGTAGATGTCCTAATCGACTTGCCAAAACTATAGTTTGTTAACAAGACATTTTTGGAGTGGTTGAAAAACGAGTTTTAATGACTCCAACCTAAGTGTATGTAAACTTCTGACTTCAACTGTATATCTGCTCCGTCTGTCAACACCTCGATGCAGGTAGGGGGTTCTGTTCGCTCTCTAATATTTCTTCACATCCTGTTGTTCATCACTCCATTTACCTTTGGTCCTGAGTGGAACAGTGGTGCTGTTTCATCCAGCTTTGACAGTGGTTGCAGAGATATGGGAAGGCTGAGTGATGATGCTTATGTGTAATTATGTAGTACATTATGACACTGTCCCCTCCCTGTAAGATAATGGAAGATCATTGAGCATTCTACGTATCGCTCTCTCCTTTCTGTGTCTCTATCTCTTTTTCAAACAAACACACACAACACACACACTTACACAAATGCACACACTTAATAACAACAGGGTTTGTGTTAGCTGTGCCAGCGTAGGTGGATATCGACGGGACTCTGATCTATGTTTGACCGACTGAATACACAGAGAGAGGAGGTGTGCTCTTTAAAGCCCTGAGTATTTATCTCACAAAGACTTCCACCCTGGCAATGAAGAAATAACTACAATGTCTCTTTCTCCCTCCTTTTTTCCCAGGCAAAGCGGCACAGAGGATAGAAAGGGCCTGATAGGTTTCTTATCTTGATTTCATAGACCAAATAACCAACACAAAGGGTACAGTCCGATTCGTTCAATTTATTTAGGATTGATTTGATATATTTGACCCATTTTGTGAGTGAGGAGTGGGAGCAGTTTAAGTATGGATTGGCTGGGGGTTCCACGAGGCAGACGGAGAGAGAGAGAGAAAAGCAGAGGGTAATTTTCACCTTCCCCCTTCTCTGTCTCTGTCTCGCAGAAATTGTCCTCCGCCGCCCAGGGGCATGCCTCACATGATATTTGTGTTTGTTTTGTTCACATTTTCTGAGGAAGGTAACCTGTTGACAGATAATCTGTTTCTCTGAGGTGCCAGCCCTGGAGGCAGCCATTTTGAAAGGCCTTATCGTCATTCCCAGCACCTCTGGGTAGAAATTCCTTACCCAGTTAAAAAATAAAAGACACGGTGATGGAATTTGGCAATGCTGTCTACTGTGGCTGAAATTCTTTTTAGGGGGTGTTAGTGTTAGTCTCTGTCACTCTCTCTTTCTGTCTTGTATTGTATGAGAAATATTAACATAAATATTAAAGGTGCAATATGCAGAAATTGCTCTCCTGGTTGCTAAAATTCGAATAGTTCGCCTAATTTCAGATTATGTGACAAAACAAGCAATGCATAGTGTAGGGATTGTACCATCATTGTACCATCTAAACTGCTGTGAAATACAAGATCCCCAGAATGTTCCACATGCACAAAAAGCAAATTTCTCTTCAATTATGTGCACAAATATGTTTACATCCCTGTTAGTGAGCATCTCTCCTTTGCCAAGATAATCCATCCACTTTACAGGTGTGGTCTATCAAGAAGGATCATTACACAGGTGCACCTTGTGTTGGGGACAATAAAAGACCAGTCTAAAATGTGCAGTTTTCAAACACAACACAATGCCACAAATGTCTCAAGTTTTGAGAGAGTTTGCAATTGACATGCTGACTGCAGGACTGTCCAACAGAGCTGTTGCCAGAGAATTGAATGTTAATTTCTCTACCATAAGCCACCTCCAATGTCATTTTAGAGAATTTGTCAGTACGTCCAACTAGCCTTAGACCACATGTAACAGACCACATGTAACCATGTCAGCCCAGGACCTCCACATCCAGCTTCTTCTCCTGCGATATCGTGTTGAGTCCAGCCACCTGGACAGCTGATGAAACTGAGAAGTATTTCTGTCTGTAATAAAGCCTTTTGTGGGGAAAAACTCATTCTGATTGGCTGCCACCCATGGCATCGCCCGTGCCCAGTTATGTGAAATCCATAGATTAGGTCCTAATGAATTTTCATTGACGGATTCCCTTATATGATATGAACTGTAACTCAGTAAAATCATTAATTGTTGCAAGTTGCGTTTTTATTTTTGTTCAGTATATTTTCAATAAACAAAAATATTGTATTTTCAGCTGTTTGAAGCTGGTGCACAAAACCGAAAGTAAAATAAGCAAAAGCTAAACTTAAAACAGGGAAGAATAGAAACACATAGAACAGATGTACCTCTTCTTAGAATTGTTTTGAATGAGAATGACATACCTATAACTCACATTTCTAGTAACATATTGCAGACTGTGAAAGGTCAGCGACTCCAAGGTTAATTAAAGGGCCTTGAGGCATTGAGCATGCACTGTCGGCTCACAACGCTATTCATAATCGGAAGCAATGCAGTGGATAGTCCTTCCTCCAACCCTATTCGCTGAAAGCCAGATGAGTTTAGTCAAATGTGTGTTTCTCTAAACGGCCTGCCCCCTCTGGCTCACCCCATGCTCACAGCCTGTGGCGGCTACCACCAGCCGGTGACCTCATGTAAATGCTGCTCGCTCATGTGTGAAACGATTGGCTGCCCTCAAAACCACCTGTGTGCCATCGGACAGGAGACAGCAGCTATAGAGGCCAGCAAACCATTGACCTAATACATCTGTACTACTCTGAAATGTTTTGTGCATTAGTCCTCCGTTCACTGTAACAGAGGGTGATGACTGTGTTTTCGGGGTGTTGGAGTTAAAGTGATTACCCTGTGATGCCACTAACACCCCGTGCTGGATGGAGATGGGGTTGGGGCGGGTGCCAGGTGTAAAGATGGCCGTAGGGGCTTAGGAGATGGTGAAGAGGGATTGGCAGATTGAACGTCCACACATCCTGCACTACAGAGACCGGACCAACATATGGTACAGCAGTTGTGTTGTTGGCCATCCTTAGCAGAAAGAGAAGGATACTGTTTGGTGTTCTCAGAGGCTGAATCATGTTGGAAAGGAAAGAATTCAAAACCGAGACAGGCTGGGACGGCGAGGAGGATAGATAGGAAATACTGTATATCAATGAAAAACAGACAAGCACCAAAAATGTCAGATCGAGGAGCTAGGAAATAAGGATGAGAAATGAAATAATGAGTGAGAGAGAGAGAGAGAGAGAAACACAACTGAGAGGGAGTGTGTATGTGATGGAGAATGAGGGAGAAGGATAGGGAAATATTGGGAGGCATACACAGAAAGAAGGAGAGCTAGGCAGAAAAAGAGCGGAAGACAGAATGAGACTCGCTTATGAAGAAAGAGAGAGAAAATGTAGAAAGAGGGAGAAAAAGGGAGAGAAATGTGGAGAGAAAGAGAAAGCTAAGAGTCAGAGGGAGAGAGAGCCATCAGGCATCAGTAATTTGAGCTCTCTAAATGGATGGCAGGCCCAGCGTGTTGCTGCATGGCCGATGAGGGCTTTGACAGCACAGCATTAATTTGGGACCAACTAAAACAAGCTGGGGAATAATGAAACAGTATGGGAGAGTGGAAAGAGGTGGAGAGGAGGAGTGAAGGAGGGGGTGACTCAGCCACATGTTTTAGTAGGAGGCACCAGCGTAACAGTGTAATGGCCATTTATACATAGAGACAGTACTGACAGTGCAGGCGTGTGTGTGCGTGCATGTCTCGGCCCCTCAGAACAGCAGGTAGGCATTAGCAGTCTGACATCCTTTACACAGCCAGCTCTTTGCTCTGGCCTGACGAAGAAACGAGGCCCTAATGGCACCTCTGCTGATCTCACAGTAAACACACGTAGGATCCAAAACTGCCATCACAACATCACAACCAGAGGGGCCATGGCCCACAGCCTACAATATTGCTGAAGTTTCAAGCAACCAAGTGTCTGTGTCTGGTCTGTGGGTGTTAGTCTGGTGGCAGTGTATGAGTGTGGGGGTGGGTGTACGGATGTGCGAGAGACAGACAGACAGAAAGGAAAACACCAATCTAGTTGCTGGTGTTAGTTTTCTGTGTGTGGTCTGTGTGTTCACATGTTCCGGTGTTGGAGCACCTACTAGTCTTTTATCTCCTTCAACGCCATGTAGACGAAAGCTGATAGAGAGTCTCGGAGACAGACAGACATACAGACAGGGTGTGTGTGGTGTCTCATCTGCTGTTGGTAATGAACACTGTGTTGGCACACACCACAGTAGCTGTGATACATGTCATATTAACTAATCAGCACACACACGCACACATACGCACACATACACACACCACAGTCCCTATCACCCTATCAACCAACTAGGAGCAAGTGACAGCATCCCTCCCTCCCTCCCTCCCTCCCTCCCTCCCTCCCTCCCTCCTCCCTCCTCTTGCATCCTCTCCTGTCCTCCTGTCCTCCCTCCCTCGCTCCTCTCCTGTCCTCCCTCCTCCATCCAATCCCTTGCTCCTCTCCTGTCCTCCCTCTCTGTCCTCCCTCCCTCCCTTGCTCTCCTCTCCTGTGCTCCCTCCCCTTCCCTCCATCCCTCCCTTGCATCTCCTCATCCTGTCCTCCCTCCCTCCATCCCTCCTGTCCTCCTTTTTCTGATCTCCCAGTACAAAAGACAGGCTGAATGAGAGAGGGAGGAACTAAGCCCAGCCATCAAACACCAATAGATGGGATGGAGGCAGAGAAGAGAGGAGAGGGGTTGGGGAAGAGAGAGAGGGCAGAGGGGGGGTGGGAGAGGAGGGAGAGAGCACGGGTTGGAGAGAGAGAAAGAGGGGAGCGAGAGGGGGTGGGGAGAGGGGGTGGAGAGAGAGAAAGAGAGACAGAGAGAGAGAGATGGGGGAGAGAGAGGGGTGGGGTAGTGATGAGCGATTAGTGCTTTTGAGGTTAGTTCGGGTTCGGTTTATTATAAAACAAAAAATTGATTTTTGATTTTGTTATTTGGTTGAACGCTGTTACACACAGAATAAAACAATGAAAAAATAGTCCATGATGGTAGTGACTGCCTGTTACTGCTTATCACTATATTAACCATCATCTCTTTCACGATGACTTTAGTTTAATACAATATTTACGTTGGTGTGTATATTGCATTTGTTTTATTGGATGACTATTATTTCATTCCAAGTCATCATCTAATCTCTATAGAGCTGCTGACTAAGCTGTCTGACAAAATCACTATTTTGTTGCTCCTCAAAGTAAATAAGGCATACTTTTTATGACTGCTGAATACCAACTATCAATCACATAGATCATGTATTTTCAGGTAGAGATACCTCGCAAAGCAAAGGATGCTCTCTATATCCCCTCACGATCGCGCATTCTTCTGCCTCTTCCGAAGCAGGCGTAAAAGAAACACGGAACGGACAAGTAGATGCACAATGGCTTATGGTCATTGTAGTTAACTTCCACGTTTTATGCACTACAATATGTATATTATTGGCCTGTTGGAAACAACAACTCCCTTCTACATTGCATAGTTCAGGCTGGATCCGATATATGTCAAAAAAATTATGAAATTGAATTTAAATCATTTAAATAACCGAAATGTTGGTTAATTGCTCAGCACTAAGGTGGAGAGAGAGAGGAGAAGAGAAGGGTTGAGGAGAGAAAGAGAGGGAGAGAGAGGGGGTGGGGAGAGAGGGGGGTGGCGGTAGTGATGACCGATTAGTGCTGTTTGAGGTAGTTCGGCGGTTCGGGTTTATTATCACAAACACAAAAAATTGATTTTTGCAATTTTTGGTTGATTTGGGTTTTGAACGCTGTTACGACACAGAATAAAACACAAATGAATTAAAAGTCCCATGATGGTAGTGAGCTGCCTGTTACTGCTTATCACTTAATAACCCATCATTCTTTCACATGACTTTAGTTTAATACAATATTTACGTTGGTGTGTATATTGCATTTGTTTTATTGGATGACTATTATTTCATTCCAAGTCATCATCTAATCTCTATAGAGCTGCTGACTAAGCTGTCTGACAAAATCACTATTTTGTTGCTCCTCAAAGTAAATAAGGCATACTTTTATGACTGCTGAATACCAACTATCAATCACATAGATCATGTATTTTCAGGTAGAGATACCTCGCAAAGCAAAGGATGCTCTCTATATCCCCTCACGATCGCGCATTCTTCTGCCTCTTCCGAAGCAGGCGTAAAAGAAACACGGAACGGACAAGTAGATGCACAATGGCTTATGGTCATTGTAGTTAACTTCCACGTTTTATGCACTACAATATGTATATTATTGGCCTGTTGGAAACAAACAACTCCCTTCTACATTGCATAGTTCAGGCTGGATCCGATATATGTCAAAAAAATTATGAAATTGAATTTAAAATCATTTAAATAACCGAAATGTTGGTTAATTGCTCAGCACTAAGGTGCCGACCGAACGAGAGAGGGAGAGAGAGGGGGTGGGGAGAGAGAGAGAAGGGGTGGGGAGAGAGAGTATGAGAGAACGAGAGAGATGTCTTACTTACTTACTTACTTACTGACTTTATTGTCCCCATGGGGAAATGTTGTTGCAGTGTCATGTACACATTTAAAGAACACATTTAAAGTGGCGTTTAAATACAAAACAAAATTGACAATACAACATTCATAACAGTTACGTACCAAGAAATAAGAAATAAAACATTTWAAAAAAAGAAAAGACTAGCCTGCTGGCCTTACGGAGTCGATGGGAACATTCGCCCGAGCTATTTAGGAGGGATATCACACCTGGCACAAATGATTGTCTTGTTCTGTTTTTCCTGCTGAGGGGTGCCCTATACCTGCGCCCAGAGGGAAGTAGGACAAAGTCCAGGTACAGGGGGTGGCTTGGGTCTAAAATGATTTTGTGAGCAAGAGGAACATAAAATTCGACATACCAATTAGGATCTGGAAAAAAATAATCAAATCAGTTATAGAACCCATTGCCCTTTATGGTTGTGAGATCTGGGGTCCGCTCACCAACCAAGAATTCACAAAATGGGACAAACACCAAATTGAGGCTCATGCAGAATTCTGCAAAAATATCCTTAGTGTACAACATAAAACACCAAATAATGCATGCAGAGCAGAATTAGGCTGATACACGCTAATTATCAAAATCCAGAAAAGAGCCGTTAAATTTTACAACCACCTAAAAGGGAGCGATTCCCAAACCTTCCATAACAAAGCCATGACCTACAGAGAGATGAACCTGGAGAAGAGTTCCCTAAGCAAGCTAGTGGTCATTGTAGTTAAAGAAGTTGGTCCTGGGGCTCTGTTCACAAACACAAACAGACCCCACAGAGCCCCAGGACAGCAACACAATAGGACCCAACAAAATCACGAGAAAACAAAAAGATAATTACTAATTAGAAATTTGTAGAAATGTTTTAAAAAAGACTGACAAAACAAACAAAACACTCAAAAGATCCAACAACTAAAGGACTAGGCTTACAGTATAAGTAGATACTGTGCCTTCAGAAAGTATTCACACCCCMTGACTTTTTCCACATTTTGTTGCATTACAACCTGCCTTTAAAATTGATTAATTTGAGGCTTTGTGTCACTGATCTACACACAATACATGCATAATGTCAAAGTGGAATTATGTTGTTTTTCTTAACAAGTTATTTGAAAATAGCCTAAATAAGTTCAGGAGTAAAAATGTGCAAAACAATGCCTCGCAAAGAAGGACACCTGTTGGGAGATGGGTAAATATTAAAACAAGCAGACAGTGAACATCCATTTAAGCATGGTAAAGTTATTAATTACACATTGGATGGTGTGTCAATAGACCCAGTGACTACAGAGATACAGGCGTCCTTCCTAACTCAGTTGCTGGAGAGGAAGGAAACCACTCAGGGATTTCACCATGAAGCCAACAGTTACAGAGTTTAATGGCTGTGATAGGAGATAACTGAGGATGGACCAACAACATTGTAATTACTCCACAATACTAAGCTAAATGACAGAGTGAAAAGACGGAAGCCTGTACAGAATAAAATTATTCCAAAACATGCACCCTGTTTGCAATTTGGCACTAAAGCAATATTGCAAAAAAATGTGGTCAAGAAATTAACTTTTTGTCCTCAATACAAGCGTTATCTTTTGGGCAAATCCAACACAACACACAACACAAAGCTAAGCACAAGCAAAATCCTAGAGAAAAACCTGGTCCAGTCTGCTTTTCCACAGACTAATTTCATTTTTTTCTATTGGTGTCAGCCCAATGTGGACGTGACAGAGACAATGGAATATTTTCAATATTTTGGCAATAATTAGATGTTCACTATTTTTGGCTTTGGAATTTCCATAAACAATCTCTAAAATAATGTGTATGTAATTATTTCAAAATGCATTTAATCTAAAAAAAAACTAGACTAAAACTGAAATCGAAATCCCTGATAATTATTTTAATAATCTAACCGAAACCGAACCGACCTCAAAAAGCACTAATCGCACAGCACTACTATCGCATCAATTATAATTTCTCTGTGGGTCCTTATCATGATAAGACCAATATATTCATGTTTGAATATTAGAATTCATAAAGTGTCTATGTGCATAATGATTTGGAGACTATTTGAGTCCATTTTCTATACTGGTTATTCTAGTTTCCCCCATTAGTCCATTCTTTAGTATGAAGACACTGTGGAGTAGATGCTTCTTCATTTGACATGTTTCTAACTACCCCTGTCTGTCTGTCTCTGCCCCTTAATGAACTAAAGTTTGGAAGTGCGGACAGAGATTTTCGGACGAGTGTTTGCTTGCCCCCCAGAAGACTTATTAGTGCCTGAGCCAACGTTTTCCCCTCCTCTCGCTCTCAGGGGTGTAATTTGAGTTGGCAGAGAGCGAGAAAGAGCGAGAGAGAGAGAGAGAGAGAGAGAGAGAGAGAGAGAGAGAGAGAGAGAGAGAGAGAGAAGAGAGAGAGAGAGAGGAGAGAGAGAGAGAGAGAGAGAGAGAGAGAGAGAGGAGAGAGAGGGAGAGAGAGAGAGAGAGAGCAAGAGAGAAAGAGAGAGAGAGGGAGAGAGAGAGAGAGAGAGAAGAGAAGAGAGAGAGAGAGACGAAAAGAGAAGGAGCGAGAGAGAGAGAGAGAGAGAGAGAAAGAGCAAGAGAGAGAAGGAGCGAGAGTGAGAGAGAGAGATGAGATAAACGAACGGGATCTGGGATGCTTTGGAGAAAGAGAGAGGACAGTTGTATCTAGCTTGCAGTGAGCCTCGTGGCCAATCACAAATGACAGCTCTGTGTCTGTTTGGATGTCTAATAATTGAGAACTGGTGGGACCTCTCTACTCTACCATTCCACAATCAACACCCGCATTATTGTCTTTCTGTTGGCGTCTTCTCTTCCCCTCTTCTAAGACTTGAGTTCTGTTAGGCGAATGAATTATTAATGTGTGCCCTCGACGGGGGGTATTCATATAACTTTAGTGTCAAGTTAAATCCACCGTACCTGTTTTGAGTTTAATTGAGTAGAAAATGCACCAGGCGTTGGTTGGATTGATGCCTGTACGGTATACTGCCACGGTGTGTTAATAAACCATTACACTAGTGGAAGTGCATACCGTAGGGGAGAATATGTCTGTTTAATCTACAGCCTCTAAAGTGGGCCCACAATGAGAGAGAGAGACATGTACAGTGCCTTCAGAACGTATTTCATTATCATTTTTTTGTCAATGATCTACACAAAATACTCTGTCAAGTCAAAGCAGAAGAAACATTCTAACGTTTGTAAAACGTTTATGAAAAACAAAACACTAATATATGTTGATTAGATAAGTATTCAGTGAGTCAATACATGTTAGAATCACCTTTGTCAGCAATTACAGCTGTGAGTCTCCTAGAGCTTTCCACACCTGGATTGTGCAGCATCGCCAATTATTATTTTCAAGATTGTTCAAGCTGTGTCAAATTGGTTGTTGATTGTTGCTCGACAACCATTTTCAGGTCTTGCCATAGATTTTCAAGCAGATTTAAGAAAAAACTGTAACTCAGCCACTCAGGAACATTCACTATCTTCTTGGTAAACAACTCCACTGTAGATTTGGCCTTGTGTTTTAGGTTATTGTCCTGCTGAAAGGTGAATTCATCTCCCAGTGTCTGGTGGGGAAAAAAACTCCCCAGTCCTTAAAGATTACAAGCATACCCTTAACATGATGCTGCCATCACTAAGGTTGAAAATATGGAGACTGGTACTCAGTAATGTGTTGTACTGGGTTTACCCCAAACATAACACTTTGTATTCAGGAAAAAATATATATATTTTGCAGTTTTACTTTAATGCCTTTTTGCTAACAGGATGCAAGTTTTGGAATATTGTTATTCTGTACAGGCTTTCATTTTTTTCACTCTGTCAATTAGGTTATTATTGTGGAGTAACTACAATGTTGTTGATCCATCCTCAGTCTTCTCCTATCACAGCCATTAAACTCTGTAACTGTTTTAAAGTCACCATTGGCCTCATGGTGAAATCCCTGAGTGGTTTCCTTCCTCTCCGGCAACTGAGTTAGGAAGGACGCCTGCATCTTTGTAGTTACTGGGTGTATTGATACATCATCCAAAGTGCAATTAATAACTTCCCCATTGGTATCTATCTACCAATAGGGGCCATTCTTTGCGAGGCATTGGAAAACCTCCCTGGTCTTTGTGGTTGAATATGTGTTTGAAATTCACTGCTCGACTGAGGGACCTAACAGATATTGTATGTGTGGGGTACAGAGATGAGGTGTTATCCCACGAAGAGTCCATGCAACTTGTTTTGTGACTTGTTAAGCAAATTGTTACTCCAGAACTTATTTAGGCTTGTCATAACAAAGGAATTGAATACTTATTTACTCAAGACATTTCAGCTTTACATGTTTTATTAATTTGTAAAAATGTTGAAAAACATAATTCCACTTTTACATTATGTGGTATTGTTTTTAGGCAAGTGACCTACATTTTAAATTTAATTCTCAGGCAGATACACAACTAAATGTGGAAAAAGTCAAGGGGTATGAAAACTTTCTGAAGGCACCGTATGAGATAGAAGGGCAAAGAGAGAAAACAGTTGTATGATAAAGACAGGTTAAATTTTTGAAAAATTATTATTTTACCTTTATTTTACTAGGCAAGTCAGTTAAGAACAAATTCTTATCTTCAATAACGGCCTAAGAACATCGTTTTTTTTACCTTGTCAGCTGGGGATTCAATCTTGCAACCTTTCGGCTACTAGTCCAAAGCTCTAACCACTAGGCTACCTGCTGCCCCATATGTAAGGAGTGGCTGCGGATCCAACTTTTATGGACCCCTCTTCCCGACAGCTAAAGGTCCCAAAACTTCTGCACATGTGCAGGATTATTTACTTTACGCAAGGTCTCTGCTCTACTCATTGTAAACACGCTACTCTGGCAAATTATGCTCATTTAATAAAAATTTGATCTAAGATGAATTAATGTCTGCAAGATCACATGATGATAGTATTCTATATCCGAACTGAATATACTGTAATTGTCTTAACTTTACTGTAAGACAAAAAACACCTAATTTCTTATGAGATTTCAGGACGATTGTGTGAATCTTTGCATTTTTTTAACACAGGTAAGCTATGCTACAGCTCCGCTACAGTTTGTATTCAGATGCTGCATGGACGTTTACCAGGGAAAACTCGAAGAATTATCATTTACAATTGACAGTGAGAAATGTGAAGGGAGGGTGATCACAAAAATGTATGGTCCCGTGTGGCTCAGTTGGTAGAGCATGGCGCTTGCAACGCCAGGGTTGTGGGTTCATTCCCCACGGGGGGACCAGGATGAATATGTATGAACATTCCAATTTGTAAGTCGCTCTGGATAAGAGCGTCTGCTAAAATGACTTAAATGTATGCTTAAAGTAGAGGTAATGAAACACACGCTCAGAACCTGATTCAGATCTTCAGCTCTGGGGAAAACGTATCCAGGGAGACGGGAACGTGGCGGTTACCTGTGGATCCGCAGTTTCTGATTTGTGGATTTGGCTATTTCAGCCACACCTTTGCTGACAGGTGTATAAAATCGGGCACACAGCCATGCAATCTCCGTAGACAAACKTTGGCAGTAGAATGGCCTTACTGAAGAGCTCAGTGACTTTCACCATCATAGGATGCCACCTTTCCAACAAGTCAGTTAGTAAAATTTCTGCCCTGCCTGAGCTGCCCTGTCAAATGTAAGTGCTGTTATTGTGAAGTGGAAARGTCTACGGGCAACAACTTTGCAACAATCACTTCTGAGTTCCAAACTGCCTCTGGAAGCAACGTCAGCACAAGAACTGTTCGTCGAGAGCTTCATGAAAAAAGGTTTCCAAGGCCGAGCAGCCACATATAAACCTTAGATCACCATGCGCAATGCCAATTGTCAGCTGGAGTGGTGTAAAGTTCGCTAGCCATTGGACTCTGGAGCAGTGGAAACGTGCTCTCTGGAGTGATTAATCACGCTTCACCATCTGGCAGTCCAACGGACGAATCTGGGATTGGTGAATACCAGGAGAACGCTACCTGCCTGAATGCATAGTGCCAAATGTCAAGTTCAGTGGAGGAATAATGGTATGGAGCAGTTTTGCATGGTTCAGGCTAGGCCCCTTAGTTCCAGTGAAGGGAAATCTTTATGCTACAGCACACAATCACATTTGAATTCTGTGCTTCCAACTTTGTGGCAACCGTTTGGGGAAGGCCCTTTTCTTGTTTCAGCAAGACAATGCCCCCTGTGCACAAAGCGATGCCCATGGCAACAAAAAACGATATAATATTGGATCGTGACTGAGACAACCTGGTTCAATTTAGGTCCAGAGYKAAAACCAGTTGAGACCCACTGCTCTYCTACAGCCTGGAATGCACTGTATATTATTAGGTTAAGCCAAATGAGCTGGTCTCTTCTTTCCTTTATTCTATATGGTCCCTACAGGGTTATGAATATAACCATCTGAGCTGAGCCACAGACAGACAGAGTGTGGCTAAAATTAGAGGGAAATAACCCAATTCATTACAGTTACAGTCTCTGTTTATGAAAATACTTATTTCCTCCAATCTAATTTTAATTGCATTGTTGATATTAGCCCTGCCTGCCTGATCACATCTGGGACAAAACAATTATTATTATTTGTTGTTTTGGTTTGTTATTTTGAACCCGACTTTCTCTGTTAGCTAGGCGAAATGGTTCAAGTGTGTGTACGTGTGTGTGTGTATGTGTGTGTGTGCGTATTGTCTGACAATAGCATGCGTTTATTGCCTTTTTAAAATCATGAGCACAAGAATTAGATTCTGCACACAGAACTGAATTAGGAGAACAGAGCAAAACGAACCCCTCCAACCCACCCACTGAGCACTGATCTATGTGATCTATCTCTTCATATTGGAGAAGAGGAAAAGGATTTGGATTGGTACAAATCCGCATATCTGAGGAAAGGCCAGGCTGAAATTTTACACAGCTGCTACATTTTATTACTGTGTGTGTGTGTGTGTGTGTGTGTGTGTGTGTGCGTGTGTGCGTGCGTGCGTGTGTGCGTGTGTGTGTGTATAATTGAGCCTAAAGTGGAGGATAAAGTAGAGATGGTTTAGATAAATCTGAATTGTGGAGACCTTTCCTCCAGTTTAAAGACCTATAGCGTGGCAGCCTACAGTCTAATATCACTCCACTCTTCCATCATATAGCCTACACACATCCCCACCTCTCAGTGGTTGAAGGTATCTTTTTACAAAAGGTGTTCAGACAGTAGTAAATGTACTGTACATGCATTATGTCGAACAACAAGCGTTCACTGTCTCACTGCAAAATGAGACGTTTGTCCACATTTCTCCAAATGTTAATATTCGAAGTTGCCCCAAATGTCAAATTTCAAAGTCCCCCCTACCGGAGTCTGCGGATTATGCCCATGACCATCCCCGCCGTAGCAAAACCCAAGCCTACTTGATGGCGCTCACCATTCCCGGGGTTGGCCGGTTTTGACTTGCTTTGATGTAGGTATTACAGAACTTGGTTAATTGAAACAGAAAGGCATTAAAGAAGTGCTCTGGAACTTTGGCGACTAGTCAGAATTTTTGAAACCTTCCGCTTTGGGCTGGATGTGTCATTGTGAAGTTCATACACAAATAATCTATTAGCAGAATTACTGTACTCCCTCAATTAGCCACGAAATCTCTAGCTTGAAAATGACTGTTTTCTGGAAGCTGTACAGCGCCATTTTCTCAAAATATTCCTCCACGTGGGCCAGCCCGCTAGCAATTCGAGTTCAGGTCAATGAGCTTCAGCCCTACGCAATTTGAGTGACAGCTAGCAAGATGCACACACAGCAGAGCGAGAGAGAGCAATGACGTGGTGCACATATCTGTACTTGCAGTGTAAACCATGGCATTGTTGAATACTTGTTTCTGATTGGCTTGAAGGGCAGTCTAGACCGTGCGTTATTTCCCTATAACGCACGGTATATCAGCACGGTAGAATTCTATGGCTATAGTTAATCCTTACATGTTCTATGTTTGAGCTGCTTTTGAAAACATAAGTCGAATTGAAAACATTGGCATTGTCAAATTCGATTTTCATAATAGCAAGCTAAGACGGATGGTTTAGTTAGTTAAACTGTTTGGTTACCAAGGCAAATACTATAGCTATCTAATAAACTTGCCAGCTACTTCAGTTGGTGGTGAACACTTTTCTACCTACAAATGAACACATTTCTAGCGGCAAATGTGTTAAATTATAGCCATTGTACAGAAGGGATAATCAACTCTGGGCTCTATGTGTTCTCTGTAAAATAATGCAACTCCGTGGAAAGTGATTTCTACGTCGTTCATTATTTTCCAGACAACGCATAGCCCCTCATTTACTTTCCTTTTCAAGTACAGTATGTGTTACTTTCAGAAGTACTGACAAAAAATATACAAAAGCACCAGAGAAGCTCTTTAATACCGATTGGTTAACAGTCAGGCATTAATTCCGATTGGTTAGGGTTAGGCGTAAAGTTTGGGATAGGGCCAGAGTGTGAATTATACCATGACATTTGGGGGGGGTCTACATTTTGTTACACAGGACCTCCTATGTGTCACGATCTATCACAAGGATGACGCTGGAGAGACGAAGCAGGTACGGGGAGTAACATTTAATAAATCACGGACATGGAACGAGACATAAACAGCTTAGCAAACAGAAAAACAATCAATGCAGAAGCAGGGAACAGAGCTGGGGAACTGACACATATAGGGGAGGAAATGAACAGGTGATAATAGAGTCCAGGTGAGTCCAATAACGCTGATGCGCGTGACAAGGAAAGGCAGGTGTACGTGATGGATGGCAGGAGTGAGTGATGCAAGGCATTCTGGCGCCCTCAAGCGCCAGGGGGAGGGAAAGAGCGGGAGCAGACGTGACACTATGTATGTATGCGCCTGGGCCAGATAGTAAAGACATGTATTTTTTTATTACCTTTTAATTTTTGTCATGAACACAACCACTGATGATGTTTTCATCTTATTGTCAAACGAATCTCTTCAAAAAGTAAGTTACCTGAGCATGTTCATCCGCTCCAAAATAGTTCCAGCATCCAAACAGTGCACTATACACTTTCGCCATTTGATGAATGGAAAGAGATCTTTTACAAAACCACCAAAAGTGTAATGACATTCGCCGATTGTCATTGGGTCTACACTCTTGTAGCCTGAATTAATGAATTTGTCTTGCTGACAAAAGGAAAACATTTTTGTAGAAAGAAAAGTTGGGAAACTGAAAAGGGGCTGAGATACAGGACTGTCCCAGAATGGTAAGCGCAGCCAAATTTTTTAAAACCATGACACAGAGGTGGGMGTGTTCGTTTAATTTGGAATAAGGTTTTATTTTAATATTTACCACTGTAGCAAGTACAAATTGCATTCTAAACAAATAGGAGAATGGTTCAATTAAAATGATCTAGAGACAAACATACCTCCCCTCCCCTCCCCCGCCCCACCCAAGGTTTGGGATAGGGTTCATTCAATTCGGGTATTAATTCCGATTGGTTAAATTGAGAAAAACAACATTTTAGTTTGGCAGCATTGGTCATTTTATAGACCTGGGTTCAACCCCAGCCCCAGTCACTCATTATTATTTTATTTCCTAGTGGACGTTCTTTGGACCTACAAAAACGTCAAATTTCACCTTGAGTCTGGCGCGATCTCCCTGTGTAGAACACTGAAAAATAATTCAAAAACTCATGTCAGTATGAGAACTTTCAAAGTAATGACTTTTGCATGGATAACATAACCTTCATCTGTTATTCCCTTTTGCAGACCTTGTTGTGTAGCTCTGGTGAAATAGAAAGTAATCCGCCTGTGTGTACCTCTGTTTCTTTGTATTTTATGATGTGGTGGCTTCTCCTATGGTATTAAAGTCTTTGACTGTTTGGTACTGAAGATTTGTTTGATAGCAAAACAATACAAAATCAGTCAATTCCATACAATGTAGTATACATGCATGTAGCAATATGGTTGTTCAATAATGCAAACCATTGTGAGTCTATTGAGACCTGAAACATTTCAGCAACATGAAGAAAGTGTGCATGTGTGCGTGGCCTTGTCTGTGTGTGTGTGCGTGCATGTGTGCGTGTGTGTGTGATGGTGTGTGTCGTGGCATGACTGTATGGGCTAACAGATAGAGCCAGCGGCAGATGGCTTCTTCAGACTCAGACATGGCCGTAGATGGAGGAGAGCAAGTCAGATGCCATGATACACCACCAGAAAGGGGAGCATACTTACAATGGGAACAACAGACAGTGTTTTAAAGGGGGAATGTTCTGATATCTCCCGATAGAACAAAGAAGGTTTTGTGTGTATGGAAATAGGGCAGTGCATTGTGAGGGTCCTGGGAGAGACTTCAATTATGAATAGAGAGAGCGAAGGAACCAGCTTGGAGCTGCTGTACGGTGACGACAACACATAGGAACACTGCACAAGTGTCCTGAGTTTGCTCACGAAAGTGTTACAACTTCTGTAATGGGAAAAAAACGTGATAGTCTTCGATAAGAAGTCGTATAGTATTGTAAACCCACATTCACAAGATRTTTGGATACTCATTAAGAAAATAGAAAATAAACAGGAAATAAGATATAATTGGATGTGAGTGTGGCTTACTGGTTGGTTGACAAGTCAGTGGGTAAGAACATGATCATGGTTCAATCGTGATTCAGTTTTTCGATCGTGAGTTTACGATTGTGTGTGTGTGTCAATAAGAAGCAAAAAGACACAAACACGAAACATTCGAGTTGTTCTAATTTAGGTTAGAATTAAATATTAAATCCTAACTGTGCCATGTTGTGTCCTACCTCAGTTTCTCGACAGGTATAGTGTTCCCTTCTTTCTTTTCTGCATTCTAAAGTGGATCTGCTCCCTATAGCGTCCCAAACGGGAGGAACACTCCTCCACAGCCAGATGGCCATCTCTCCCGAACATCCAAACCCAGATTAAAAATGTAAGATTGAGTTGAAATCTTTATGATTGTTTAAAAATAGGAGGCACAAGATAAGCAAACACCTGTTTCTGAGTTTCACTTCCGTCCAAAACGAAGATTTGTTGTTTAATTTCTGGATATTCATCTAGCATTGTCCTGATACCAACATTATGCATAGAGATCCTACTGTCCTGTTACCAACATTATGCATAGAGATCCTACTGTCCTGATACCAACATTATGATGTCATAGAGATCCTACTGTTCCTGTTAATCGCCAACATTATGCATAGAGATCCTACTGTCCTGATACAACATTATGCATAGAGATCTCTACTCTGTCCTGATACCAACATTATGCATAGAGATCTACTGTCCTGTTACCAACATTATGCATAGAGATCCTACTGTCCTGATTACCAACATTATGCATAGAGATCCTACTGTCCTGATACAACATTTATGCATAGAGATCCTACCTGTCCTGATACCAACATTATGCATAGAGATCCTACTGTCCTAATACCAACATTATGCATAGAGATCCTAACTGTCCTGATACCAACATTATGCATAGAGATCCTACTGTCCTGTTACCAACATTATGCATAGAGATCCTACTGTCCTGATACCAACTATTATGCATAGAGATCCTACTGTCCTTGATACCAACATTATGCATAGAGATCCTACTGTCCTGATACCAACATTATGCATAGAGATCCTACTGTCCTGTTACCAACATTATGCATAGAGATCCTACTGTCCTGATTACAACATTATGCATAGAGATCCTACTGTCCTGATACCAACATTATGCATAGAGATCCTACTGTCCTGATACCAACATTATGCATTAAGAGATCCTACTGTCTGATTACCACATTATGCATAGAGATCCTACTGTCCTGTTACCAACATTATGCATAGAGATCCTACTGTCCTTGATACCAACATTATGCATAGATATCCTACTGTCCGTTACCAACATTATGCATATAGACCCTACTGTCCTGATACCAACATTATGATAGAGATCCTACTGTCCTGTTACCAACATTATTGATATGAGATCACTACTGTCCTGTTACCAACATTATGCATAGAGATCCTACTGTCGCTGATAACCAACATTATATGCATAGAGAATCCTACTGTCCTGTTACAACATTATGGCATAGAGATCCTACTGTCCTGATACCAAATATGCATAGAATCCTCTGTCCTGATACCAACATTATGCATAGAGATCCTACTGTCCTGATACCAACACTTATGCATAGAGATCCTACTGTCCTGTTACCAACATTATGCATAGAGATCCTACTGTCCTGATACCAACATTTGCATAGAGATCCTACTGTCCTTGATACCAACATTATGCATAGAGATCCTACTGCTCCTGATACCAAATTATGCATAGAGATCCTACTGTCCTGTTACCAAACATTATGCATAGAGATCCTACTGTCCTGTTACCAACATTATGCATAGAGATCCTACTGTCCTGATACCAACATTATGCATAGAGATCCTCCTGTCTCGTTACCACATTATGCATAGAGATCCTACTGTCCTGTACCAACATTATGCTCATAGAGATCCTACTGTCCTGATACCACATTATGCATAGAGATCTACTGTCTGATACAACATTATCATAGAGAATCCTACTGTCCTGATACAACATGTTAGTATGAGATCCTATTGTCCTGATACCAACTTTTATCCATAGAGATTACTAGTTAGTGTCCTGATACCAACATTTATCCATGAGATACTATTGTCCTGATACCAAATTATCCATAGAGATACTATTGTCCTGATACCAACATTATTATAGAGATCCTATTGTTCACTGATACCATCATTATCCATAGAGATACGTAATTTGTCCTGATACCAACATTATCATAGATGATACTATTGTCCTGATACCAACAGTATGTATAGAGATCAACTATTGTCCTGATTACCATCATTATCCATAGAGATACTATTTGTCCTGATACCATCATTATGTATAGAGATCCTATTGTTCAGACACCATCATTATGTTAAGAGATCATATTGTCCTGATACCAACATTATGTAGAGATCCTATTGTCCTGACACCATCATTATGTATAGAGATCCATTGTCCTAATACCATCATTATGTATAGAGATCCTACTGTCCTGATACCAACATTATGCATAGAGATCCTACTGTGCTGTTACCAACATATGCATAGAGATCCTACTGTCTGTTACCAACATTATGCATAGAGATCCTACTGTCCTGATACCAACATATGCATAGATATCCAGGTTACCAAACATTATGCATATAGACTACTGTCTGGATACAGTATGTTAGAGATCCTACTGTCCCTGTTACCAACATTATGTATAGAGATCCTACTGTCCTGTACCAAACATTATGATAGAGATCTACTGTCCTTGAATACCAACATTAATGCATAGAGATCCTACTGTCCTGTTACCAACATTATGCATAGAGATCCTACTGTCCTGATACCAACATTATGCATAGAGATCCTACCTGTCCTGATACCAACATTATGCATAGAGATCCTACTGTCTGATATCTCAACATTATGCATAGAGATCCTACTGTCCTGTACCAACATTATGCATAGAGATCCTACTGTCCTGTTACCAAATTATGCATAGAGATTCTCTATGTCCTGATACAACATTATGCATAGAGATCCTACTGTCCTGATACCAACATTATGCATAGAGATCCTACTGTCCTGTACCAACATTATGCATAGAGATCCTACTGTCCTGTTCCAACATTATGCATAGAGATCCTACTGTCCGCTGATACCAATTCATTATGCATAGAGATCCTACTGTCCTGTATACCAACATTATGCATAGAGATCTACTGTCCTGATACCAACATTATGCATAGAGATCCTACTGTCCTGATACCAAATTATGCACATAGAGATCCTACTGTCCTGATACCAACATTATCCATAGAGATCCTACTGTCCTGATACGAACAGTATGTATAGAGATCTATTGTCCTGATACCAACATTATCCATAGAGATACTATTGTCCTGATACCAACATTATCCATAGAGATACTATATGTCCTGATACCAACATTTCCATAGAGATACTATTGTCCTGATACCAACATTATGTATAGAGATCCTATTGTCCTGATACCATCATTATCTCATAGGAATACTATTGTCCTGATACCAACATTATCCATAGAGATACTATTGTCCTGATACCAACAGTATGTATAGAGATCCTATTGTCCTGATACCATCATGTATCCATAGAGATACTATTGTCCTGATACCATCATTATGTATAGAGAGTCCTATTGTTCAGACACCCATCATTGTATGTATAGAGATCATATTGTCGCTGATTACCAACATTATGTAGAGATCCTATTGTCCCTGACACCATCATTACTGTATAGAGATCCCATTGTCCTAATACCATCATTATGTATATGAGATCATATTGTCCTGTTACAACATTATGTAGAGATCCTATTGTCCTGATACCAATGTTATGTATAGAGATCCCATTGTCTTGAAACCAACATTATGTATAGAGATCCTATTGTCCTGACACCAAAGTTTATGTACAGAGATCCCATTGTCTTGAAAAACAGTATGTATAGAGATCCTATTGTCCTGACACCAACATTATGTATAGAGATCCCATTGACCTGATACCAATGTTATGTATAGAGATCCCATTGTCTTGAAAACCAACATTATGTATAGAGATCCCATTGTCCTGATACCAATGTAACGTGTAGAGATCCCATTTTCCTGATACCAATGTTATGTATAGAGATCCTATTGTCCTGATCCAATGTTATGTATAAAGACCGCCATTGTGCGTGCATATGTGTGTGTTTTTCTAGATTCATTATTCCCTAGCTTACTATAGGACAGATACATATGAACACACACTCTCTGCCACTCGTTCTCTCACTCTGCAGCTTAGTCCCTGTGTCTTGTCTTCCCAGTGAGTTTCCAACAGTGTCTACTGTCTACTATGATTTTTACTAAGTACTTGTAACAACACGCTGCATCCTCAAGAGAATAGCACACTTCAGAAGATCTGCTCTGAGTCTCCATGCAAAGTTAATTGCCAGACTTCAAATCAAGTCAAATCAAATTGTATTTGTCACTGCGCCAAATACAACAGGTGTAGACCTTACAGTAACATGCTTACTTACAAGCCCTTAAACTAACAATGCAGTTTAATGAAAACACCCCCAAAATAAAAAATATGTTAAAAAGAATAAAGAAGCAGCAGTAAAATAACAATAGCGAGGCTATATACAGGGCTACCGCGGTACATAGTCAATGTGCTAGGCACCGGTTAGTTGAGGTAATTGAGGTAATATGTACATGTAGGTAGAGTTATTAAAGTGACTATGCATAGATAATAACAGAGAGTAGCATGAGCGTAAAGGGGGGGGGGGGGATTGCAAATAGTCTGGGTACGCTATTTGATTAGATGTCAGGAGTTCATATGGCTTGGGGGAAGAAGCTGTTTAGAAGCCTCTTGGACCTAGACTTGGCGCTCCGGTACCCTTCACTTGCGTGCTGTAGCAGAGAGAACAGTCTATTGACTAGGTGGCTGGAGTCTTTGACAATTTTAGGGCATTCCTCTGACAACGCCTGGTATAGAGGTCCTGGATGTCAGGAAGCTTGTACTGGGCTGTACACACTACCCTCTTTGTAGTGCTTGCAGTCGGAGGCTGAGCAGTTTGCCATACCAGGCAGTGATGCAACCCGTACAGGATGTTCTCGATGGCAGGCAGCTGTAGAACCTTTTGAGGATCTGAGACCCATGCCAAACTCTTTTCAGTTCTCTCTGAGGAGAAATAGGTTTTAGTCGTGCCCTCATTACGCTGTCTTGGGATGTGCTGGACCATGGTTAGTTTGTTCTGGTGATGTAGGATGCCAAGGAACTTGAATCTCTCAACCTGCTCCACTCATAGCCTGTAGATGAGAATGGGGGCGTGCTCAAACCTCCTTTTTCCTGTAGTCGC
>NC_036846.1:4966280-4971195 GCF_002910315.2 Salvelinus sp. IW2-2015
GGATGGTGTGTGTGTGTGCAATTAGAAGCACCAAAAAAGACACAAACACGAAACATTCGAGTTGTTCTAATTTAGGTTAGAATTAAATATACATCCTAACTGTGCCATGTTGTGTCCTACCTCAGTTTCTCGACAGGTTAAGTGGTTCCCTTCTTTCTTTTCTGCATTCTAAAGTGGATCTGCTCCTATAGCGTCCCAAACGGGAGGAACACTCCTCCACAGCAGATGGCCATCTCTCTCCGAACATCCAAACCCAGATTAAAAATGTAAGATTGAGTTGAAATCTTTATTGATTGTTTAAAAATAGGAGGCACAAGATAAGCAAACACCTGTTTCTGAGTTTCACTTCCGTCCAAAACGAAGATTTGTTGTTTAATTTCTGGATATTCATCTAGCATTGTCCTGATACCACATATGCATAGAGATCCTACTGTCCTGTTACCAACATTATGCATAGAGATCCTACTGTCCTGATCCACATTATGTATAGAGATCCTACTGTCCTTTACCAACATATGCATAAGATCCTACTGTCCTGTTACCAACATTATCTTTAGAGGATCCTACTGTCCTGTTACCAACATTAATGCATTAGAGATCCTACTGTCCTGTCTACAACATTATGCATAGAGATCCTACGTCCTGATTACCAAACATTATGCATAGAGATCCTACTGCCTGTTATACCAACATTATGCATAGAGATCCTACTGTCCTATTACCAACATTATGCATAGAGATCCTACTGTCCTGATACCAACACTTATGTGCATAGAGATCTACTGTCCTGATACCAACATTATGCATAGAGATCCTACTGTCCTGATACCAACATTATGCATAGAGATCCTACTGTCCTGATACCAACATTATGCATAGAGATCCTACTGTCCTGATACCAACATTATGCATAGAGATCCTACTGTCCTGTATACCAACATTATGCATAGAGATCCTACTGTCCTGATACCAACATTATGCATAGAGATCCTACTGCCTGATACCAACATTATGCATAGAGATCCTACTGTCCTTTACCAACATTATGCATAGAGATCCTACTGTCCTGTTACCAACATTATGCATAGAGATCCTACTGTCCTGATACCAACATTATGCATAGAGATCCTACTGTCCTGATACCAACATTATGCATAGAGATCCTACTGTCCTGATACCAACATTATGCATAGAGATCCTACTTGCTGTACCAACATTATGCATAGAGATCCTACTGTCCTGTACCACATTATGCATAAGATCCTACGTCCTGAGACCAACATTAATGCATAGATATCCTACTGTCCTTACCAACATTATGCATATAGATCCTACTGTCCTTGATACCAACATTATGTATAGAGATCCTACTGTCCTGTTACCAACATTATGTATAGAGATCCTACTGTCCTGTTACCAACATTATGCATAGAGAATCCTACTGTCCTGATACCAACATTATGCATAGAACTCCTACTGTCCTGATATACCAACATTATGCATAGAGATCCTACTGTCCTGATACCAACAGTATGCATAGAGATCCTACTGTCCTGATACCAACATTATGCATAGAGATCCTACTGTCCTTGATACCAACATTATGCATAGAGATCCTACTGTCCTGTACAACATTATCATAGAGATTACTGTCCTGATACCAACATTATGCATAGAGATCCTACTGTCCGAGTACCAACATTATGCATAGAGATCCTACTGTCGCTGATACCAACATTATGCATAGAATCCACTGTCCTGTTACCAACATTATGCCATAGAGATCCTACTGTCCTGTTACCAACATTATGCATAGAGATCCTACTGTCCTGATACCAACATTATGCATAGAGATCCTACTGTCCTGTACAACATTATGCATAGAGATCCTACTGTCCTGATACCAACATTATGCATAGAGATCCTACTGTCCTGATACCAACATTATGCATTAGAGATCCTACTGTCCGGATACCAACATTATCCATAGAGATCCTACTGTCCTGATACGAACAGTATGTATAGAGATCCTATTGTCCTGATTACCAACATTATCCATAGAAGATACTATTGTCCTGATACCAACATTATCCATAGAGATACTATTGTCCTGATACCAACATTATCCATAGAGATACTATTGTCCTATACCAACATTATGTATAGAGATCCTATTGTCCTGATACCATCATTTACCATAGAGATTACTATTGTCCTGATACCAACATTA
Organism: Salvelinus sp. IW2-2015; assembly: GCF_002910315.2. NCBI lineage: Eukaryota > Metazoa > Chordata > Actinopteri > Salmoniformes > Salmonidae > Salvelinus > Salvelinus sp. IW2-2015. Next base: position 4,968,511 of record NC_036846.1, read on the forward strand.
TCCATAGATGATACTATTGTCCTGATACCAACAGTATTGTATAGAGATCCTATTGTCCTGATACCATCATTATCCATAGAGATACTATTGTCCTGATACCATCATTATGTATAGAGATCCTATTTTCAGACACCATCATTATGTATAGAGATCATATTGTCCTGATACCAACATTATGTAGAGATCCTATTGTCCTGACACCATCATTATGTATAGAGATCCATTGTCCTAATACCATCATTATGTATAGAGATCCTACTGTCCTGATACCAACATTATGCATAGAGATCTACTGTCCTGTACCACATATGTAAGAGATCCTACTGTCTGTACCAACATTATGCATAGAGATCCTACTGTCCTGATACCAAACATTATGCATTAGAATCCTACTGTACCTTTACCAACATTATGATATAGATCCTACTTCCTGATCCAACATTTATGTATAGAGATCCTACTGTCCTGTTACCACATTATGTATAGAGATCCTACTTCTGTATACCAACAGTTATGCATAGAGATCCTACTGTCCTGATTACCAACATTATGCATAGAGATCCTACTGTCCTGTTACCAACATTATGCATAGAGATCCTACTGTCCTGATACCAACAGTATGCATTAGAGATCCTACTTCTCTGATACCAACATTATGCATAGAGATCCTACTGTCCTGATACCAACATTATGCATAGAGATCCTACTGTCCTGTTACCAACATTATGCATAGAGATCCTACTGTCCTGATACCAACATTATGCATAGAGATCCTACTGTCCTGATACCAACATTATGCATAGAGATCCTACTGTCCTATACCAACATTATGCATAGAGATCCTACGTTCCTGTTACCAACATTATGCATAGAGATCCTACTGTTCCTGTTACCAACATTAGCATAGAGATCCTACTGTCCTGATACCAACATTATGCATAGAGATCCTACTGTTCCTGTTACCAACATTATGCATAGAGATCCTACTGTCCTGATACCAACATTATGCATAGAGATCCTACTTCCTGATACCAAATATGCATAGAGATCCTACTGTCCTGATACCAACATTATCCATAGAGATCCTACTGTCCTGATACGAACAGTATGTATAGAGATCCTATGTCCTGATACCAACATTATCCATAGAGATACTATTGTCCGTGATACCAACATTATCCATAGAGGTACTATTGTCCTGATACCAACATTATCCATAGAGATACTATTGTACCTGATACCAACATTATGTATAGAGATCCTATTGTCCTGATACCATCATTATCCATAGAGATACTATTGTCCTGATACCAACATTATCCATAAGAGATACTATTGCTCCTGATACCAACAGTATGTATAGAGATCCTATTGTCCTGATACCCATCATTATCCATAGAGATACTATTGTCCTGATACCATCATTATGTATAGAGATCCTATTGTTCAGACACCATCATTTATGTATAGAGATCATATTTTCCTGATTACCAACATTATGTAGATGCATCCTATTGGTCCTTGACACCATCATTATGTATAGAGATTCCCATTGTCCTAATACCATCATTATGTTATAGAGATCATATTGTCCTGTTACAACATTATGTAGAGATCCTATTGTCCTGATACCAAGTTATGTATAGAGATCCCATTGTCTTGAAACCAACATTATGTATAGAGATCCTATTGTCCTGACACCAAATTTATGTGTACAGAGATCCCATGTCTTGAAACCAAAGTAGTATAGAGATTTCCTTATTGTTCCTGGACACCAACATGCATTATGTATAGAGATCCCATTGACCTGATACCAATGTTATGTATAGAGATCCCATTGTCTTGAAACCAACATTATGTATAGAGATCCCATTGTCCTGATACCAATGTAACGTGTAGAGATCCCATTTTCCTGATACCAATGTTATGTATAGAGATCCTATTGTCCTGATACCAATGTTATGTATAAAGACCCCATTGTGCGTGCATATGTGTGTGTTTTTCTAGATTCATTATTCCCCTAGCTTACTATAGGACAGAAACATATGAACACACACTCTCTGCCTCGTTCTCTCACTCTGCAGCTTAGTCCTGTGTCTTGTCTTCCAGTGAGTTTCCAACAGTGTCTACTGTCTACTATGATTTTTACTAAGTACTGTAACACACGCTGCATCCTCAAAGATAGCACCACTTCAGAAGATCTGCTCTGAGTCTCCATGCAAGTTAATTGCCAGACTTCAAATCAAGTCAAATCAAATTGTATTTGTCACATGCGCCAAATACAACAGGTGTAGACCTTACAGTAACATGCTTACTTACAAGCCCTTAAACAACAATGCAGTTTAATGAAAACACCCCCAAAATAAAAATATTTAAAAAAGAATAAAGAGCAGCAGTAAAATAACAATAGCGAGGCTATATACAGGGGCTACCGGTACATAGTCAATGTGCTAGGGCACCGGTTAGTTGAGGTAATTGAGGTAATATGTACATGTAGGTAGAGTTATTAAAGTGACTATGCATAGATAATAACAGAGAGTAGCATGAGCGTAAAGGGGCTAGATTCCTGGTTACCGGGCGCCATGCTTCTAGGTCCAGGGCTTCTATCAGCTTCTTTCCCCCAAGCCATATGACTCCCTGAACATCTAATCAAATAGACCCAGACTATTTGCATGCCCCCCCCCC
>NC_036846.1:4971740-4972763 GCF_002910315.2 Salvelinus sp. IW2-2015
ATTTGATTAGATGTTCAGGAGTCATATGGCTTGGGGGAAGAAGCTGTTTAGAAGCCTCTTGGACCTAGACTTGGCGCTCCGGTACCACTTGCCGTGCTGTAGCAGAGAGAACAGTCTATGACTAGGGTGGCTGGAGTCTTTGACAATTTTTAGGGCATTCCTCTGACAACGCCTGGTATAGAGGTCCTGGATGTCAGGAAGCTTGTACTGGGCTGTACACACTACCCTCTGTAGTGCCTTGCAGTCGGAGGCTGAGCAGTTGCCATACCAGGCAGTGATGCAACCCGTCAGGATGTTCTCGATGGAGCAGCTGTAGAACCTTTTGAGGATCTGAGGACCCATGCCAAATCTTTTCAGTCTCCTGAGGAGAAATAGGTTTAGTCGTGCCCTCATTACGACTGTCTTGGTGTGCTTGGACCATGTTAGTTTGTTGGTGATGTGGATYCCAAGGAACTTGAATCTCTCAACCTGCTCCACTACAGCCCTGTAGATGAGAATGGGGGCGTGCTCAAACCTCCTTTTCCTGTAGTCCACAATCATCTCCTTTGTCTTGATCACGTTGAGGGAGAGGTAGTTGTCCTTGCGCCACACGGTCAGGTCTCTGACCTCCTCCCTGTAGGCGATCTCGTCGTTGTCAGTCATCTGGCCTACCACTGTTGTGTCATTGGCAAACTTAATGATGGTGTTGGAGTCGTGCCTGGCCATGTAGTCATGAGTGAACAGGGAGTACACGAGGGGCCTGAGCACACACCCCTGAGGGGCCCCCGTGTTGAGGATCAGCGTGGCGGATGTGTTGTTACCTAGCCTTACCACCTGGGGGTGGCCTGTCAGGAAGTCCAGGATCCAGTTGCAGAGGGAGGTGTTTAGTCCCAGGGGCCTTGGCTTAGTAATGAGCTAGCTGTGTGTGAAATGGTGCTAGCATAGTTCCTTTCCTCTAGACATGTCCTAGCTGTGTGTGAAATGATGCTACCATAGTTAATTTCCTCTAGACATGTCCTAGCTGTGTGTGAAATGATGCTACCA
>NC_036846.1:4972788-4988097 GCF_002910315.2 Salvelinus sp. IW2-2015
TTACATATTCATATTCCTCTAGACATGTCGCTGCCTGTGTGAAAATGATGCTACCATCAGTAATATTCTCTAGAAAACTTTGTCACTAGGCTAGTAGTTGAGAGATAGGATGCTAACAATAGTTAATTTCCTCTTGAGACATGTCGAGGGACTGCTTGTGTGAAATGAAAATGTGACATAGGTTAAATTCGCATATCTAGACATGTCCTACCTGTGTGTGAAAAATGTATGCTTAAACCATAGTTAATTTCCCTCTAGACATGTCTACGCTGTTGGTGAATGATGCTTATCCATAGTTAATTTCCTCAAGACATGTCCTCACTTGTGTGAAGTGTATGCTTATCCATCAGTATAACTTCGTCTAGGACATGTCTAATAACCATGTGTGTGAATTGCTAACCTAGTTAATTTCTCTCTAGACATGTCCCACTATTAGTTCTAAAATCTCAAAACACAATAACTACCAAAAAACTTAACAAAACATGTATGGTGAATGGCCATCAACCGAGTCCGAAGTGCAGTAGTCTAACAGGCACATGCCATCACAGTTGCTAGCTGTGCCCTAGAGATCCTGGTCGAGTCCAGATGCTCTGTCGCAAACGGTCACAAACCGGAGATCCAGGGGCAGCGCAACAATTCCCGCCGTTGATTCCGTATAGGGGAAGTGACTGTTCTGTTCCATCGCACACTATGCGAATATCGTCATGGTATATGACGTGGCTCAGGACGCGAAAAATGCCGTCCCATAACCCAATACGTGGCCCCACTGCAGCTGCGCCGATGTGTGTGTGCCATTATAAGGTCCATATCGTTGACGTGACAGGGCGTTGATTAGCATACTGAACATCATCAATTTGTGAGTAGCGGCACTGCTTCCCCGAGGTTAGTATTGCGACAGGACAATTTGGTTGGTGCACATTATGTCATCTCCATGCGACTTTAGGTCAGTGTCATTTAGCCACTGAGTATATGTTTCGAGAGAGATGCACGGCTCATCGAACCCTATCGGTCCTCTCCCGGATCGCACAATATGAAAGAGAAGACCAGCATAGAAGGGTTGCGCGTTAAACGGGTCGATTATTTACTGCCATCCCAAGATTTATTCTATCAAGTCTTTGTAAACTACAATAATTGCTAGCATGCCACAAAATAATGGGTGTGAGAAAAATTGTGATGTAGTCATTTTGGTTTTTAGCAAATAGGCTGAAAAAGAATTATTGAATAAAATCATATGCATGAGTACATAATCGGAAATGATGCAGGATAGTGATAAAGAAGCACAAACTCTAGCCTGCAGTTATGAAGCTGACAAATCTTACCACCTTCTAGCAATATACTATATCCGAGTCCATATCTAAGTCTAATCCTTTAGCATAAACTGTCGCAAGTTCCTGACCTTGGATCGTCTGACCAGAAACGAAATCCGGAATGCGCTCAAGCAATATACATAATATATTTATCGTGAGGAAGAAATCTAAACTCAGTCTAAGTGTAACACAAGAATTTCTATGAGCAGTAAATTTCTGACGACTGTCTGAGGTGATCCCTACTAGACTGTTTCACACTTCAAAATTCTGCTTTTATAAAAGAGTATAGGAAGGCAAGTGGTCACGGTGAAAAAGGAAGATCTGAGATTGCTTTGCGTTAGCACCTCAATCTGCAAGCACTGCAGACCTGCGTCTACATACTGAACACTCAACGGTGCTAATGCTAACTTCCCTGGAAGTCTCATATCTTGATACACGAGAGATAGCGATCCCACACATCAGTCTTCCGCCTTTAGAGTCCATCTTGCATAGTGAAAACTCTTGTGTTGTTAGTGGGTTATGTGTGTGATGTGTGTGAGCAGAGTTTTGCTACTTCTCGGCGTGTGTGTCGTGTGTAGTTGTGATGTGTGTGTGATGTGTGTGATTAGATGTGTGTTGTAAGTGTGGTGTGTGTATGTGCGTTTGGATGTGTGTTTCTGACGTCTCTGTGACTCTTGCTGTACATCGTGATGCGAGAGGTGTGTCAGTAGCAGTGGTGGTTAGTCTTTTGTGCTTGTGTCATTGTGCGTTGAGGTGGGATCGAGTTGTCTGTTGTTCGTTTGCGTTTTGCCATCATTTATAGCTGAGCTGTACTGAAACAGAATGCAGCAGATAAAATGAAGTTCCTTTATTCTACCCCACTGAGAGGTTGTCTTTCTCTGAATGTCACCAAGTGTACTACATAAATTCTCTCTGCTGGTTCCTCTCTATACCTAACTCACCTCACTTATCGCCTCCTTTCTTCCCTCTCCTCCATACACCTGTGCTCGTGCTGCTTCGCCTCTTCTACACCATTCTCGTGGACCAGGCCTCACACTGGAACATCCCAGCGTAGCGCTACGGCAGCGTGACATAACCACTCTATGAATCTCACACTAGTGACATCTGCCTCCCAAGATTACAGATGGAGTTTACATCTCTATATAATACAGCAACACTATTACTATTCTACTCTGACTCCACGGTGTCATTGAAAATCAATGGCTACACACATCTCATCACCGATACCTCGACAATTCATCCTCCCGTTCTCCGACAGTACAACACGAGACAGACTTTTGTCCAAGTTCATGCCTAAGTATCTTCTTACTGAATTGGAGAAGGAGCCTTGTCATTTCTAGTAACTTTGCATATGGTTGGCTTGTTTCTACAGCTACTTCGCTAGGTCGATTCACATGACAAATAAGTGCACAGATTATGCACATCAATTTAATATATCACTCCCATCAGTGTTGTCGCCTCTCAGTGTCGGTCAACAGACTTAAACCAACAGTAAGGATGTTTTATTAATGTGCGACTAGCCAATGCTACTACCTCTTCTCCATAATAATGGACTGTATTTAGTTGTCCAATCTGCTAAAATTTCTATAGTCTCGCCTGTTTGTAAACAAGTTTCTCTAAGCGCACTGCACTTAACGCCACGCGATTAATCTCTCTGTCAATGCACGAGCTCTGTTGCACGAGATCACAAGCAAGAGCTAAATTTAACTCATCGCGATATCGACCCCTTGACACCAACACAGAGGCTAACTCAACATATAAATACTCCGACAGAATCAGGGAGCAAGTTGGACTCTCCAGTGAATAGATAACCTGACTCAGAAATCTTATTACACCATACGCTCACATGCACTCGATGATCGACAACTGCGTTAGTTTCACCTATCGTAGAGTACCAACTCTCCGATCATCTCCTCTCATTCTCTCCTATCAATCATCTCTTAACATCCAACTCAATCGTGATTCTAATTACATCTCTCAGCCCTATCATATCTATACTCTTACATGCTCTTCTATCATTAGCCCACTTTCCACTCTTCTTCTCCTCTTCACATCCTCTCTCTCCGCTCCACCCCTCTCGCGCATTCTCCCTTCCAACCATTCTTATTTTCCCTTCCTTCTCTATACGCTTCAACCTCAGCCTACTTTGACTCATCCCCCTCCCCTCCGCCCTCCTCTGAACCTTCTCCACCAGCATAGCCTGAGGCACCGAACAGCAACTGACCTAGTCACACACTCCGACCCCCTTACCCATAAAGTCTGGACACGTATCATCCCCCCTCAATACAGTAGACTCGAAGCTCCCATGCAGAGGCAGCCCTCGTCACACAAACCGCCCAACTAGACGGGACGAGGGCACAGCGCCACCCTGATGAGAATGTAACGGCCGCAGGCCGACGGCCTGTTGGTCTCATACAGGCAGCCAGGCTCATTATGCTACCACACAGACCAACTCCACCTTACCCACCATCCCTTCCCCAGAATCATGACCCTTCAGATCATTGTGCATGACCGACGTGCCACAGTACACCCACAAGCGATACCATGTTCTGGAGAGCTCTAGGCGCCTGACACACCACAACCAGTCACTGGCCAACATTCCAGGCAGCTTCCCGCTTCCAGGACTGTGCTGTGGCGTAATAGAATAGACTCTGACCAGACCTAGCTCCGTCAGCGATTAGAAACACACCTACACCGACAACCAACAGAAAACCCATAAGCAGGCCGTAGCCAAAAACCACACACACGACCCCAACCATCCCCCTATACAGACGACCACCCTCTCTCTATCTTCCCTTCATCATCCTCTTAATAATTGACACCACTGTGAGACAAGACCAAAAGGAAAGACCCATCGGTTAAACCACAAGCCCAGAGACTTAACAACACCACCTACATTCCAATTCCATCCAACATTATTCCTCACATTTATTACTCCAATACTTATAGACCCTCATTAGGCCCAACAAGAAACTCTACAACTAACAAATCACATGAAGCCGGGCAAGAGGAGAGCACATGGCTGGTTAGAACAGGCTGTCGCGGTACATCCGAGCTCGCTTTTGTCCTGCATCGCCGGCCCTTGGGCATAGCGCCATAAAGGCACTGCGCGAGGAACTGAATAGTTAGCTGCAGGCCGAGAACACCTACACGAACTTTTTTAATTGACAATACATTCAAAACAGACCCACAAAAAACAGAACTGATCCACCACACACTCCAGACCCAAATAAGAACAAACAGAGCTCGCAAACACTCCCAAAGGACCACCTGTGAAACCACTCTCCTTCTCATTTGTCTTCCTCAGGATCAACTTTTATTGCTCTGTTACTTTAAGCTCAAATAACAGAAAAACTTAGTCACCTGTCCCTACGGAGAAAGAAAGTTGATGTACTCTCCATAGGAAGACCAACCAGACAGTAGTTATAAGTAGAGGAACTGTAAGACAGACACCAGCCCGCCATCAGTGAAACACTACTTTGTAATAATCAACCATGCAAATCATACAACCACCCTCTAACCGCACACTGTAGTTGAAAATTGATACATTATGTGACCCACTACAATATGACTGCAACACAAATAAAGCACCACTTTTCCTTTGATCCCCTACACATTCACCAGCAGAGCTTGTTCCGATTCGCGTCATAGTGGAAACACAATCAGCAACAGAGATCTAGAGTCCATCAAGGACCCCTATGATGTGCCTGTCCTTAGTGTTGTGTATAGCAATCGTAGTAATGCACCTACAGTCAGAAATGAAGAAAAAACCTGGTAGTAGCTCACAGTCATGACCGAATGTAAGTTAAGAACACCATCCAGAGCCTAGCTAGCGTAATTTAACCCAACAAGAGAGAGGCAAAAGCATGACTTGTACATCTGGCATGGGACAAATTAAACAATGACAATTATGCCTCGCATTTGACAATCACTAACGAAGACCCACTCGCAGGGCCGACACATAAAACCCGAACCCAATAAATTAATTAACTTATACTTATGCCGCTAGACCATAAAATACCTCCGGCTTGAGACACACTGAAACAACAAGAGAGTGTTAAACACAACCAGCCCCAATCAATAACAGAAATAATTAAACCATATAGTGTGTCGCCAGTTACCGTGATCTGTGTGTATCGTCTCGCGAACGGAACACGGGGAAGTTGATATGTGTGTTGATGAGAGGCAATGGACACTGATTGGCGCTGGTCGTGCTGATCTGTGGTCTCGTACACTTCTCGAGAATTACGCTTACAGAGAGCTATCAGTGAAAAATACGACAATACCAAGGCAAGACCAATTTACCCAATTCTGATTAACGCTCCAACAAGCATTCGTGTACATGACTGATCGAGTACTCCAAGTAGATCTCCTGTCATGCTCTATAAAAGGAACATCTACAAGCAACATCTGAGTACACATACCAACTCACAGTCTAACCTAGCGTTTCATCAAGACAGAACTTCTGGAGCACACATCGTAATAAGCTGAAATTCCGATTTCGCGGATATCGCTGATATCTCCACAATTGATCTGGAGCAAGCAACAACATCACTAGCACCGAGCCAACAGTGCGCTCACTCACCTACACCCACCACAAAAGCTCACACGCTAACATATTCGACTTTAAACCTTAACCATCGACATCACATAAAAACACGGACTCATCACACACACGGGAGTTAAACTGCTGGAGCATATAATAGCCCACATTGAAGCCAACTGCCACATAGCACAAACCACCATCTGATCCATAAAGGAAAACATGTACCCCTAAAGAGAAGAAAACATACACACTGATCACCAGGACTGATACCTACGCAAACCGATTGCCCTTAAACTAATGAAACACCATATGCATAAAGGCCTATGTAAATAAAGACCCACCATTCGCGAGTAAAATCAAAAATCCCATCAAATCTTTCCTTGTCTCACCACTACACAAAACTGTAACCAATGTAATAGCCGGAGTTAGTGAACATGCTTCGATGCTTTCTAAGTTCTGACAATGCCAGTAAATAACCAACGAGTAATCTAACCAACAATTTCACAAACATTACTATACACCATCAAGTGTAAAGGAATGAATAAGAATATGTAACCATAAAAAATAGAAACTAAAAAAAATGAGAGTGAATGCAGTATAGAGACGGCACTATCGGCAAGATGGCAGTGGATAGGATATAGAGTAAAGTACTATATAGCATGAAGATGAGTATGATAGGAGTATGTAAATATAAAAAGTGGCATTGTTTAAAGTGGTAGTGATTCATTATTACATCAAATTTATTCCAGTGAGCTGGAGTTGAGTCAGTATGTTTGGCAGCAGCCACTCAATGTTATGTATGGCTGTTTACAGTCTTGATGGCCTGAGATAGAAGCTGTTTTTTCAGTCTTCTCGGTCCCTGCTTTGATGGCACCTGTACTGACCTCGGCCTTTCTGGATGATACGGGGCGTTGAACAAGCAGTGGCTCGGGGTGGTTGTTGTCCTTGATGATTTTGGCCTTCCTGTGACTTCGGGTGGTGTAAAGGTGTCCTGGAGGCAGGTAGTTTGCCCCCAGGTGATGCCGTTGTGCCAAGACCTATACCCTCTTGAGAGGCCCTTAACGGTTGCCCGTACCAGGCGGTATACAGCCCGAAGGATTGCTCTCGATTGTGCAACTGTAAAAGTGTTTTTGGTGACAAGCCACATTTCTTCAGCCTCTGAGGTTTGAGAGGCGGCGTGCTGCACCTTCTTCACCAACGCTGCTTGTGTGTTGACCCTTTCAGTTTGTCCTGATGTGTTCGCACGAGGAACTTAAAACGTTCTACCCTCTCCCGCTAACTGTTTACAGTCGTATGTGGAGTGGGGGGGTGCTTCCTCTTCTGTTTCCTGAAGTCCCCGATCTCTCTTTGCTTTTTGTTGACGTTGAGTGTGAGACTGTATAGAACACCATTGTATAAGACTGTATATAAACACCATTGTATAGGACTGTATAGAACACATGTAAGAACTGTAAATGACACCATTGTATAAGGACTGATATTAGAACACCTTGTATAGGACTGCTATGGAAACACCCCAATTTGGGTTTATAGGTTTGGTCTAAAAGATTTCTTCACAATGGATTATGCTGGAGAACGAAGCAGGTACGGGGAGTAACAGTTTAGATAAATTAACGGACATGGAACGAGACATAAAACAGCTTAGCAAACCAGAAAACAATAATGCAGAAGCGAGGGATAGAGCTGGGGGAACGACACATGATACGAGGGAGAAATTACCACAGCGTTGATAAGAGAGTCCAGGTGAGTCCAATCAACGCTGATGCGCGTGAAAGGAAAGGCAAGGTGTACGTTGGATGGGATGGCAGGAGTGAGTGATGCAAGCATTCTGCGCCCTCAAGCGCCAGTGGGAGGGAAGAGGGGACGAAGACGTGACATATAGCATAAGTATAGATAATTGTAATACATGATAAAGAAGACACCATTTATAGGGCATGTATAGAACATCACTGTTATAATACTAGTATAGGACATCACTGGTATAAACACTGATATAGGAATCACGTATAAGACTGTGTAGACACCATTGTTATAGGACTGTAGAAACACCATTGTATAGGCTGTATATGAACACACATGTATAGGACTGTATAGAACAACATTGATAGGGCTGTACATGAACACACATGTATGTGTAATAGGCACCATTGTCATAAACAAGTAGACTGTATAGAACACCATGTATAGGACTGTATTAAAACACCATTGTGTGTAGGACTCGTATAGAACACCATTATATAGAGACTGTAATAAAACCCATTGTAATAGGCTGATATAGAAACACCATTGTATAGGGCTGTTTATAGACAACCGCTGTATGGATGTATAGGAACCAATTGATTGACTTATAGACACTGTAATGATAGAACACCATATGATTAGGGCTGTATAGAACAACCATTGTATACTGTATAGAACACCATTTGGTATGGACTGTATAGAAACCATTGCTGGCTATGAAAAGTTGTATGGGACTGTAATCGGAAAACCCACATGGACTGATAACGCATATAGAGACTAAGACCATGATTGGACCTGTACCCAATTTAGTGGCACTATAGGCTTTAATTACATGGTATGACAGTTAGGAACTGTATAGGTTTATAGAACCCATTGTATGGGACAATGTATAGAACACCATTGTTAGAGGACTGTATAGAACAACCAATATGTAGGGAATGTAATAGGAACACCCATTCATAGGGCATGTAATAGAACACCTGTTGTATGGACCGTATAGGCACCATTGTCATTAGGACTGTATAGAACACCATTGTAAGACTGATAGAACCCATTTTAGGACTGTATAGAACACCATTGTATGGAACTGTATAGGACAGCCATTGCATAGGACTGTATAAACACTTTGTATGGACTGTATTAGGACCCCATTGCATAACGACTTATAGAACACCATTGTATGGGACTGTATAGGACACCATTGCATTAGGACTGTATGAACACCATTGTATAGGACTGTTATAGACCACCATTGCATAGGACTGTACTAGAACACCATTGTTATAGGACTGACGTAGACATCACTGGTAAGACTGTATCAGGACATCCACTGCTGTAAGACCTGTAAAGAACACCATTGCTATAGACTGTATAGCAACACCATTGTGGTAGGACTGTCATAGAACACCATTGTATAGACTTTATTAGAACACCATGTATAGGGCTGTATAGAACACCGCTTGTGGTTATGGGACCTGTATAGGGACACCATTGTTATGGACTGTATAAAACACCTATTGTTATAGGACTGTATAGACACCATTGTGTATTAGGCTGCTAGTGAACACCATTGTATACTGTATAGAACACCATGTTATGGGACTGTATAGAACACATTGCATAGGACTGTATAGAACACCGTTTGTATGACTGTATAGGACACCATTGCATAGACCCTGTATAGAACCCATTGTAAGACTTTGTATAGAAACACCATTGTATAGACTGTATAGAACACCATTGTATGGGCTGTATAGACACTTATTGTATAGGGGCTGTATAGAACACCGCTGTATGGACAGTATAGGGCACACCATTGTATAGGACTGGTATAGAACACCATGTATTAGGGACTGTATCGAACAACCATTGTATAGGACTGTATAGAACACCATTGTATGGACTGTATAGGAACACCATTGCATAGGACTGTATAGAACACTGTTGTATGGGACTGTTATAGGACCCATTGCATAGGCTGTATGAACACCATTGTATGGGCTGTATAGACACCATTGCATAAGGGAACTGTATAGAACACCATTGTAAGGACTGTTACTAGACACCATTGCATAGGACTTTATAAACACCATTGTGATAGGACTGTATAGACATCACGTGTAAACTTATAGGACATCACTGTGTTAAGACTGTAAAAGAACACCATGTATAGGCTTATAGAACACCAGTTGTATAGGCGCTGTATAGACACCATTGTTATAGGACTGTATAAACACCGTTGCTATACTGCTTATAGTAACACCATTGTATATACTGTATAGTGACACCATTTGCATAGGACTGTATAGAACCCATTGTTTAGGACTGTATTAGAACACACATTGTATAGGACTGGTTATAAGAACACCATTGTATAGGACTGTATGAAACACTTTGTATGGACTGTATGAGGACACCGATCTAGGACTTATAGAACACTGTTGTTATGGACTGTATAGGACCCATTGCAGTAGGACTGTTATAGAACACCATTGTTACTGTATAGACACCATTGCCATTAGGACTGTATAACGAACACCATGTATAGGGGACTGATAGGACACCATTGCATAGACTGTATAGAACACCATTGTATAGGACTGTACTAGACATCACTGTGTCAAGACTAGCACTATGAGGACCAAACCTACACGAAAGCAACCTGTAGACACTGATCAATATAGAACACCATTGAAAATTTAGGACATGTAAACTAGCTAACCCACCATCTTATAGGACTGATAGAACAACCGTATGTTACTGCTGAATAGAACCACCATTGTAAATTATGACATTACTGCAATAAATTAGGAACACACTGCCCATCCGGACTGTATATACGGAACACCCTCTGTACTAGGACTGATTATAGAACCACCGATTGTATATAGACGTGAATATAAGGCACCATTGCATAGACTGTATAAACACCATTGCTATAGGATGTATAGAACATCACGTGTAAACTGTTATAGAACCCATTGTAATAAGGACAATGGGATTATAACACCAAATCCTATATAGACTGATATAAGAACACCACTTATTAGGCTGTACAGAAACACCACTTATATAGACTGTCATAGAACATCCACTGTATGGACCTGTATAAGAACACACCAGTAATATGGACCTGTATGGAAACCAATTGTATCGGCTGTAATAGAACAACAACATTGCTATAAGGAACTGATAGCAACACCATTGCTATAGGACTGTATAGAACACCATTGTATAAGACTGTAATATGAACCACCATTGTACTAGGCTGACTATAGAAGCACATCGATAAGGACTGTATAAGAACACCATTGTATAAGGACTGTTAAGAAACACCATTGTAGACTGTACTAGAAACCCATTGTATAGACTGTATGACACATTAATATAGTCCGGAGTTCCATATAAGCAGCAAGCAGCTGAAAGAATGGCTCCTCAAACTATTGAAATTTAATATGGTTTTTTTAGAGTAATCCACGAAAAAACAATCAAAAGAAAACTTCAAACCTGAAATAGGCAGACAAGAGCAAACAAGAAGGAAAGGCTTTATGAAAAGTAACCATCTTTTCAATAAATTATAGATATCTTAGTACCTAAGGTGCTTAACCTGTTGCTAGGCAGTTGCTGCGGACATTCCTGAAGACAGCTAAGCTAGCTAACAGAGAGTGTCTAGTATGGCAGAAGACGAAAACAGGGACAAACGAAGGACAAAGTGGCACCAAATAAAGGAAGAAGAACACAAGAAAGAACAGGAGACATTAAAGATGGAAGGCGAGTCTCTAAAAGACACAAAAAACAATAATACAACAGAACAGACCTTCTATATGGCCTTCTACCACTCTACCGATATACCGCAACTCGGGTCTCGAGCAGTAGTGCATTCCAAGCTTTATGCTCCACAGTAGTATTACATTCCAATATTCAATTACAGATACAACAGTATGGATTTGATTTTATCTTCCAGCTGGCATACATGACCGTCTGTAATCCAAGTAAATTTGATAGTCTAAAGTAATGGTGTCAGAGGTTAAATACGTGTGAAGTGATGCTACCATAGTTAATTTCCTCTAGACATGTCCTACCTGTGTGTGAAGTGATGCTACCATAGTTAATTTCCTCTAGACATGTCCCACTATTAGTTCTAAAATCTCAAACAACCAATAACTACCAAAAAATATTTAACAAAACATGTATGGGTGAATGGCCTCCCGAGTGGTGCAGTGGTCTAAGGCACTGCATCACAGTGCTAGCTGTGCCACTAGAGATCCTGGTTCGAGTCCAGGCTCTGTCGCAACCGGTCACGACCGGGAGATCCATGGGGCAGCGCACAATTGTCCCAGCGTTGTTCGGGTTAGGGGAGGGATGTTCTTGTTCCATCGCACACTAGCGACTCCTGTGGCGGGGCGGACGCAATGCACGCCCACACGGTCGCCAGGTGTACGGTGTTTCCTCTGACACATTGGTGCGGCTGGCTTCCGGGTTAAGCAGGCATTGTGTCACGAAGCAGTGCGACTTGGCTGGGTCATGTTTCGGAGAATGCGCGGCTCTCGACCTTCGCCTCTCCCGAGTCCGTACGGGTGTTGCAGCGATAGGACAAGACTGTAACTACCAATTGGATGCCACAAAATTGGGTTGAAAAAGGGGAGATTTTTTTTTCAAATGCTAAAAAAATATTGAAATATATGGGAGATTGGAAATGATGCAGGCATTGATAGAAGCCACAATATACCTGCAATTATGAAGCTGATCTACCCCCTAATTTAAAAAATAAATACAATCCTTTCAATCCAATCTTAGATAAATGTGCATGTCCTTGAGGTGGATCTGACAAAGAAAAATGCCTAATTACCATTAATTATTAACGTGGAAGGAAAGCTACATGTCGTAATTAAAAAATTATTATGACAGTAATTATTGCGCTGTGAGGTGTCTGAGGTTGAATTAATAAGATTATAAAGGTGTGAGGAAGGAGGAGGAAGAAGAGAGATTGCCTGCTGGTTGCCTCTCTAGCATCAAGCAACCTCTCCACACAACACTCAGGTGGCTATGCTTATTCTGGAGTGTCTATTCTTGATCCAGTACATCACATTTGTCTTCTCCTGCCTTTGTCCAACTGAGATAGGAAAATGCTGTGTGTGTGGTGTGTGTTGTGTGTGTGTGTGTGTGTGGTGTGTGTGTTGTGTGTGTGTGTGTGTGTGTGTGTGTGTGTGTGTGTGTGTGTGTGTGTGTGTGTGTGTGTGTGTGTGTGTGTGTGTGTGTGTGTGGTGTGGTGGTGTGTGTGTGTGTGTGTGTGTGTTGTGGTTGTGCGTGTGTGTTGGTTGTGGCGTGGTGTGTTTTGCGTGCCATTTGAGTGTGTGTACGATGCAGTATGATGTTCCTTTTCTCCAGAGAGTTGTCTTTTGAATGTCACCGGGTACTAAAATCTCTCTCTGTCTCTCTCTCTCCCTCCCCCTTTCTCTCTCTCTCTCCCTCTCTCTCTCCTCTCTCCCTCTCCCCCTCTCCCTCCTCAGGGGAAGCCATTCTCCCCTGTGACTCTGCTCCCCAAGATTACGGGGATGAAAAACAACATCTCCCACCTGGAAAGTAGGCCACAGAGCAACACAATCTATCCTCCTTTGAATCAACTTTTGTTCAGGATAAATGAGAGGCTTTTATATTGGATTTTTGTATGTTTTTTCAGGTGAGAACAACACCACTTTCCCCTGTGGCCTTAATATTATACATGCTACTACCTCTCCATATAATGAAGACTGTATTAGTTGTCAATCTGCTAAAATAGATTTGTTCTGTATATGTTAGCATCACATTTAGGTATTGTCTCTGCTGACTCTGTGGGTGACAGCTAATTATCTAGCATGTTGACCTTCAACAGAGAAACACATTCATAATCACAGGAGCAGAGATGAACTAAAGGAATGTACTCTGCGGGGCTTATACACAAGAGAGATGTGGAAGGGGTTTATTACCTCTCATAACCCCAGTCTCTCTCTCTCTCTCTGTCATACTCCATCCTTATATCTCTCTCTCTGTCATACTCCATCTATCTATTCCTCTATCTATCTCGCTCTCTTTCTCTCTCTCTCTGTCATACTCCATCCTTATATCTCTCTCTATCTCTCTCTGTCACTCTATCCTTCTCTCCCATTCTCTATTTTCCCTTCTCTTTCTCTATCAGTCCCCAACTCTCCTTTTTGCTCTCCCTCTCCTCCCCTCTCTGACCTTCTGAAGCATAGCCTTGAGGCAGAGCAACTGCCTGTCACTCGACCTTACCATAGTTTGGACCGTATACCCTGGCAGTACAGTAGATAAGGAGTGTTGGCAGGCAGGCAGGCTCGTACACAACCCCACTAGACGGAAGGGTGTGGGTGGTGGGGGAGGTTGGTCATCAGGCTAGGGCTCATTATTGCTCCAGCCAACTCCCCTCCCTCCCTTCCCCAGAATGTGACCTTCAGATCAGTGTGCATGGAGACCGTGCCACGGTGTTCTGGAGCCTGGCGTGCCACAGCGTTCTGGCCAACATGGCGTCCGCTCCAGTACTGCTGCTGTGGGTTAGATTATGACTCTGAGGTAGTGTCAGCGATTAGAGCTCAGACACCCAGAGAACCCATAGCAGCCGGGCCACCCGCCCAGTCATTAACAGGTCCGCTCTCTCTCTCTTCCTCTCTCTTCTAATATTGACACCACTGTGAGACAAGACAAAGGAGTTTAATGGTTACTAGACCAGGAGTTTACAGCCCCTCATTTTGCTCAATTTTACTCACATTTTTCTCAATGATTTAGACKCTCATTGGCTAAATCATTGATGAGCGGGCAAGAGGAGAGGCTGGTGGTTAGAGAGGTCTGGGTACATGTGTTTTTGTTTGCATCGCCGGGCCCTTGGGGGGTGGGCATTAGGCATGCGAGACTGGATAGTGCTGCAGGCGGCAAACTACAGATTTTTTAATTGATACATTAAACAGACAAACAGATTGTACAACCTCAGGACATGAACAAAACAGGCTCGCAAAACACTCCCACAAGGGAACCTGTGAAACACTCTCTCCTCTCTTTGTCTTTTCCTCAGGGATCAACTTTTATTGCTCTGTCTACTTTAGCTCATGAAAAATAGTCACCTGTCCCTCGGAGAAAGAGGGTTGTGTACTTCTCTAGGGAAGCCAAACCAGTGCAGTGTTATAGATGAGGACTGTCAGACAGACACAGCCGGCCATGTGAAACCTACTTTGGTATTCACCTGCAATACAACCTCTCACGACACTGTAGTTGAAATTGTATTGTGTACAATGTGTACAATAAAGCACCTTTCATTTGATCCCCTGATTCAACAGAGAGTTGGTTGTTCTGTACATAGTGAAACATGAGAGATTTGAGTCCATCTAAGGACCCCTATGTGTTGCCTTGCCTTGTGTTGTGTTGTGTAGTATTGTGTTGTGTAGTAGTGTGTTGTGTTAACACGTCTGAGGTGTGTTGACACCTCCAGAGCCTAATGGCTGCGTAATTTAAACAGGAGAGCGAAGTGCTTCTCATTTGGCAGTGGGCTAATTAAAATGATTTATGCTAGCATGACATCACTACGAGCCCACTCGCAGCCCGCGAGATAAAAGGCTAAATTAATTAATCTATTTGCGAGAGACATAAATACTTTGTCGGCTTGGAATGAACAAGAGTGTAAACACCAGCCAATCAATAAAGATAATTAAAATATGGTGTGTGCGTACG
>NC_036846.1:4990159-5014701 GCF_002910315.2 Salvelinus sp. IW2-2015
GTATAGAACACCATTGTATAGGACTGTATAGAACACCATTGTATAGGACTGTATAGAACACCACTTCAGGACAGTTGTGAGTAAGGACTGATGATACCTTCAGTACAGTGCCTCTCTCAACGGTCTGTGACTTCTAGACCTGTCTATAACCAGGGTGGCATTTAGATGGAATTAAATGAGACGCAACATTTTGAAACATGGGAAATACAGCAGTACCTGAACTTGTCCAATACGAATGTACATTTTTGTTGTTTTGCTTTTAAACGATTCCTGTTTTGTGCCAACTGAACACAACCAGATGGGAAATGATTGGGAACACAAGACCAACAAGATAGCAAAAAAGAGAATATCAAAGTGTAGAGAAATACATGTTTGTGGCATAAGGCCTCCTGACTCAAATGGATGTAACATTTTATATTCTATTTTCCATATGTTTAAAAAAAAGAATTTGTGAACTGTTTCATGTACGCAACCTTTCTACTTGTCATAAGCCACAGGTGCATTTTTACCACAGCTTAAAAGCAAGCAATAATACCTCCTCATAAAAACAGGACATTCATTTATCCCTCATGCATATTCATGCTTTTTCTCACTCAGTGATTTACATATGGATGGGTGACAGTAGCCTACAGTCTGCTAACTATTCTTAGTCAGGAAACAGTGAAAGACAAATAAATACAACAGTATCTTAAACATATTTCATTTGAATGAATCCCTTCGTTTGAGTTTTTCACACTTTCCTCCAACAATGTGGAAATTAGAAAAGGGGAAAATCTCATTAACTACCTAGCTGCGTGTTGACATTTCATTTGCATCCTGCAAGACAAACTGCATCTCTTCATTTCACACTTTAGCCTTCCAATTTCCTCCTTCGATACTTTGGCAGCTCAGAAGGAAATAATGTATAATATTAATTTCCGTGGCTTTTTATTAATGTGCAAAACACAAATGTCAATTACGGGCAGCGTATTTTCTCTTATTTCCCTTTGTTTACTTCTGAGCATAACCCCCCGAAGCCTCTAACCCGAATCAGAGGGAAGGGTTTCTAAGTCGGTCGACAATAGCGGTCGATTGTGATATGGAGGAAGAATGTCTCTAGTGATTCTACCACTCGTTTCAATCATTCAGAGTATAATCAAGCTGTATCTAGCTACTAGATTCTAGGCAATCTAGATTGTCCTTGGTGGACCATTCTTGATACACACACGGGAAACTGTTGAGCGTGAAAACCCAGCCGTGTTGCAGTTCTTGACACAAACCAGTACTCCTGGCACRTACTACCATACCCCGTTCAAKGGCACTTAAATKTTWTSTCTTGCCCATTCACCCTCTGAATGGCACACATACACAATCCATGTCTCAATTGTCTCAAGGCTTAAAAATCCTTCTTTAACCTGTCTCCTCCCCTTCATCTACACTGATTNTCTGAATGGCACACATACACAATCCATGTCTCAATTGTCTCAAGGCTTAAAAATCCTTCTTTAACCTGTCTCCTCCCCTTCATCTACACTGATTAAAGTGAATTTAACAGAATTTAAGTGACATCAATAAGGGATCATAGCATTCACCTTGTTCCTAATGTTTTGAATGCTCAGTGTATATTTCTGTTGCCTTTGACAACAACACACAACCCATATGAGACTGACTAACACACAGGGACAAACTGAGCTAAACCAACCATCCGTAAAGCAAAGCAAAGAGAAGTGTACTACTGCTTTGCTTTTCCCAAAACTGGCCGGGATATCAGTTTCCACCATCTGGGCCAGGCAAATCTCAAATTCAGCTTTTCTTACTGCGCCCAGAAATCTAACAGGCAGATTCTGTTCAAGCTGAGGCATTACGTCGAGAGTGGAACAAATGGGATTTCTCCTTTCTTTGATCTTTATGTTCAGACGCCTGCCATCTGCACGCAAACGCACCAGCGCGGCCCACTAACATGTAGACAAACTAAATGCATTAATATTGAAATGATAGCAATTATCCAAAGGTGCAGTGTACACATGACACATGCCGGCATTGTGCTGTCGCTGCTTATGTTCAAATTCGATTATAGATATGAAAATCATATCGGAGGATGGGAATTGTATACTGGATTGTGGATTGGTGTGACAATCTGGGTGTTGGATGCAGGCAGCACTGAGCTAGAGTAACACAGGAAGTGAGCCTGCAGTATTTTTAGCAGACCCACCGACAGAATATACATAGGAAACAGAAGTCTAAATGACATGGTTTAGTGTAACGATGCTATTCCTTTCAGTCCTCTTATCCAGAGAGATTTACGCATAATCACATATAATTAGAGACTCTTATGATCAGACAGCAGTACAGGCAGACATGGAGCACAGGAGGAACATTGTGAAAAGGAGAGTAATCTGTAGGAAAAGGTGTTTATCTATTTCTCAGGAAATGTCGGATGTTTACCAGCCGTCTGAAAATCACACCCATTTTCCCGTATAAATGAAGTAAGAGCCTTGTGCGTTTAAAAGCGCAGAGATTTCATCCGATGACAAATGCCCCAGAATTAGTGCAATAGGATACGATCACAAAGTATTTCTCCATCTCCCTGACTACTGATTATTTCACATCACCGGYAAAAAAAGTTTGTCTTCCTGATAACTGCGGATGATAACTCATCCATCCACTCCTCCCATTTCCCCCTGTAGAACTTCACCATAACGCTCTCCCATAAAGCACTGCCCTCCATAATGACTCCCGTCCCATTCACCCCTGTCTCATCGGCGTTTGGACGTCGTAATTGGCCCAAATCATCATTCCCATCGCTCCTACTAAGAACAACCCTGCTAGGAACGTTTGCTTCTGCCTCCCTCCTGTGATGTAAATGAGGCCAGGCAGAAGCAAACGCTGGCAGATTGAAATGTTTCTCCCACACCTCATTAACCCTCCGAGGGCACGGGAAATAGAACCTTTGACAGGATGTCGGAGAGCAGTTAATGACCCAATCAGAGAGGTCGCCGTCAAGCAATTAGCATTAACCAAACGCCACAGGCAGCGGGGAGGATGCCTAAATGTGAGGCGACAGCCAGTTAGAGACAGGAGAGAAGAGAAGAGAGAAGAGGAGTCCCCTGTGGAATGGCTGATGGGAGGAGGATGTCACTAAAGTCATACATCATTAGGCCTCAACTTTAAAATGATATCTGACATCCCCCTATTGAATTGAATTGTCAGGGATTTATACCCACAGAATATTAATTTGTTCTCCTATGAATTTCCATTGAACAACCTGATATTACCCAAACTATTATATAGTCGTTAGCTAGCTTTAGCAACATTCCATTTGATATAACACTGTGAAAATCCCTTACAGGTGAATGAATGCATCATGATGCTAATTCAATGGACTCTTTGTTAGGTACAAGCCATCCTTTCCACCTCAGGCTGTTCATTCCTCTCCACTGTGTGGGCTTTGGAAACTTGCAGCACTATCCCCTCTCATCAGAACTCAGCCTACCCACTGTGTTGTTCACATGTAGCAGTAGTCTATTATGAGCCACATTAATATTACAGATACAATTTTCATTTTTCTATCCTCCTAGTCCGTCAACAGCTGTATTAGGTAACCTCCTCCACCCCCGTCGTCCCCTAGGCCCATGTACACCTTACTGATGCAAAATGTTTCCTTGCAACATTCTTTGCAGGTGTTTGTTTTCGTTCTGTTGACCTAAACCCTTTCTTTGTTCTCAGGGAGCAGAATAAGCCCTCGACGTTGCATTTATGTGTACACAACATTTCAGATCAATCACAACCTCAACAACAATGTATGTTATGCTAATGTCATCTTCTGAGGTGGGATGTAGCTCAGGATCTAAAGGTGGTGGTATGAAACTGGGTTGTCTACAGGTGGTGGTATGAAACTGGGTTGTCTACAGGTGGTGGTATGAAACTGGGTTGTCTACAGGTGGTGGTGTGAAACTGGGTTGTCTACAGGTGAGGTGCGTTGTGAAGTTTTACTGGTGGTATGACTTTGTCTACAGGTGTGGTATGAAACTGGGGTTGTCTGCATTGGTGGTGGTGTGAACTGGGTTGGTCGTACAGGTGGTGGTATGACACTGGGTTGTTTACAGTGGTGGGATATGACAAACTGGGTTGTTGTAAACGGTCGTACTGTTGAGAGGCGTGGACCAAAGCGCAGGTGTTAGTGTTCATGCTTTTTTTACAACTGAACACTAATAACAAAAATACACAAGAGAGATGAACGAAACCGAAACAGTCCTGTCAGGTCATGGAAACACAAAACAGAAAATAACTACCACAAAGCATCGGTGGGGAAAAGTACCTGTATGGTTTCAATAGAGACAACGATAGACAGCTGCCTCTGATTGAGAACCACACCCGGCCAAACACAAAGAAATACAAAACATAGAAAATGAACATAGAATGCCTACCCAAATCACACCCTGACCAAACCAGAATAGAGACATAAAAATCTCTCTACGGTCAGGGCGTGACAGTTGTCTACAGGTGGTGTTATGAAACTGGGTTGTCTACAGGTGGTGGTGTGAAACTGGGTTGTCTACAGGTCAGCTGAGCTCTATTCTTTCTCCCCCCCCAGAGGTAGAACTGTGTTAGTTTTACAGATATCAGGTGCATTGCTTTGTGATCTTGTAAATCATTCTAAGTATTACACCACCGACACGTTGAACCTGTGTTTCCCTCTGCTGTGCCGTAGATGAGGAGAGAACGTTACATCTCTAACCCCCTGCATCAGTCTCATTACACACGCACGCATTCACTCTGGCACACGCACACACACCAACCCCATTAGTCTCATTACACACAGCTGAAGAAACGTCTGTCTCTCTTAGCGAATCGTCGTCAGAATCATTTAAAAAATAACAGGTTAGCATAGATTCATTCACCTCATCGCAACCTCTCACAGCATTCTCCAACAACACAGTATTGTAACCCGGAACACAGAACCATGTCTGATCTGTGTACAAAACAATACTGTGCTCTGCAGAACACAACATACTGCTGGTCTGATTAACTGGTCCAGCTACAGACATGTTTAACCTGAATGACTAATATATCAGCCCATGAAGATATTACAGAGGTGACACCATGTGATGATCAGGGGACACGTACAGGCTTTATTAGTAGTACTCTAGGTTGTTATAGGAGAAGAGTTGTTGTTGTTACAGAAGAGGATGTGTTGTTATAGAAGAGGATGTGTTGTTATAGAAGAGGATGTGTTGTTATAGAAGAGGGTGTGTTGTTATAGAAGAGGAGGTGTTGTTATAGAAGAGGGTGTGTTGTTATAGGAGAGGTGGTAACGTTATAGAAGAGGGTGTGTTGTTATAGAAGAGGGTGTGTTGTTTTATTGAAGAGGATGTTGTTTGTTATTGAAGAGGATGTGTTGTTATAGAAGAGGGTGTGTTGTTTATGAGAGGGTGGTGTTTGTTATAGAAGAGGATGGGTAATGTTATAGAAAGAGGTGTGTTGTTTATGAAGAGGGTGTGTTGTTATAAGAAGAGGGTGTGTTGTTATAGAAGAGGGTGTGTTGTTTATAGAGAGGGTGAATGTTGTTATAGAAGAGGGTGTGGTTGTTATAGAAGAGGATGTAATGTTTATAGAAGAGGGTGTGTTGTTATAGAAGAGGATGTGTTGTTATGAAGAGGGTGTGTTGTTATAGAGAGGGTGTGTTGTTATAGAAGAGGGTGTGGTTTGTTATAGGAAGAGAATGTGTTGTTATAGAAGAGGATGTGTTGTTATAGAAGAGGATGTGTATGTTATAGAAGATGATGTTTTTGTTATAGAAGAGAGGAATGTGTTTGTTATAGAAGAGGAGGTGTTGTTATAGAAGAGGGTGTGTTGTTATGAAGAGGTGTTGTTATAGAGAGGGTGTGTTGTTATAGAGAGGGTGTGTTGTTATATGAGAGGTGTGTTGTTATAGAAGAGGGTGTGTTGTTATGAAGAGGGTGTGTTGTTATAGAAGAGAATGTGTTGATTATAGAAGAGGTGTGTTGTTTATAGGAAGAGGGTGTGTTGTTATAGGAGGGTGTAATGTTATAGAATAGGATGTAATGTTATAGAAGGAGGATTGTTGGTATACGAGAGGAGGTAAAGTTATAGAAGAGGGTGTGTTGTTATAGAAGAGGGTGTGTTGTTATAGAAGAGGTTTGTTAGTGTTATAGAAGAGGATGTAGTGTTATAGAAGAGGATGTATGTTATAGAAGAGGAGGTAATGTTATAGAACAGTGGGAGTTGTATAGAAAGAATGTGTTGTTATAGAAGGAGGTATGTTATAGAACAGGGAGTGGTGTTATAGAAGAGGATGTATTGTTATAGGAAGAGGATGTGTTGTTATGAAGAGGGATGGTAATGTTATAGAAGAGGATGGTAATGTTATAGAAGAGGTAGTGTTGGTATAGAAGAGGAGATGTTTAGAAGGATGTATGGTTATAGAAGAGGAGGTAATGTTATAGAAGAGAATGTTGTTGATATAGAGAGGTGTGTTGTTATATGAAGAGGAGGGTATGTTAAGAAGAGATGTGTTGTTATAGAGAGGAATGTAAGTAATTAGAAGAGGATGTTAATGTTATAGAAGAGGAGGTAATGTTATAATAGAGAATGTGTTGTTATAGAAGAGGGTGTGTGTTTATAGAGAAGGAGGTAACATTATAGAGAGAGGGTGTGTTGTTATAAGGAAGAAAGCAGAAGTTAATAGTTATAGAAGAGGATGTATGTTATAGAAGAGGATGTGTTGTTGAAGAGGGGTATGTATGAAGAGGAGGTGTTTGGATAAGTAGAGGAGTAAAGTTATTAGAAGAGGGTGTGTTGTTATAGAAGAGAGATGTAATTTATAGAAGAGAATGTGTTTGTTATAGAAGAGGATGTAAAGGTTATAGAAGAGAATGTAATGTTATGAGAGAGGAGGTAATGTAGAAGAGGAGGTAATGTTATAGAACAGGGGGAGTTGTATAGATATAGAATGTGTTGTTATAGAAGGGAGTAATGTTATAGAACAGGAGTGTTGTTAGAAGAGGGTGTGTTGTTATAGAAGGGAGTGTATGTTATAAGAAGAGGTGTGTTGTTGATATGAAGAGGTGTAATGGTATAGAAGTAGAGATGTAATGTTATAGAAGAGGATGTGTTGGTATAGAAGAGGAGGTAAAGTTAGAGAGAGGGTGTGTTGTTATGGAAGAGGATGTAATGTTATAGAAGAGAATGTGTTGTTATAGAAGAGGATGTAATGTTATGAAGAGGAGTATTTATGGAAGAGAGGTAATGTTATAGAAGTGGAGTGTTGTTATAGAAAGAGGGTGTGTTGTTATAGGAGAGGTGGTGTGTTATAGAAGAGGATGTGTTGTTACGAAGAGGATTGTTGTGTTATAGAGAGGGGGTAATGTTATAGAACAGGGAGTGTTGTTATAGAAGAGGATGTGTTGTTATAGAGGAGGTAATGTTATAGAAGAGGATGTGTTGTTATAGGAGAGGTGGTTTGTGATAGAAGAGGATGTGTTGTAATAGGAGAGGTAGTTGTTATGAAGAGGGTGTTGTTATAGAGAGGGTGTGTTTGTTATGGAGAGGATGTGTTGTTATGAAGAGAGTGTGTTGTTATGAGAGAGGTGTGTTGTTATAGAGAGGATGTGTTGTTATAGAAGAGAGTAATGTTATAGAAGCAGGGATGTTGTTTATAAAGAGGATGTGTGTTATAGAAGAGGGAGGTAATTGTTAAGAAGAGGAGGTGATGTTAGAGGGTGTGTTGTTATAGGAGAGGTGGTGTTGTTATAGAAGAGGATGTGTTGTTATAGAAAGGGTGTGTTGTTATAGGAGAGGATGTGTTGTTATAGAAGAGGGTGAGTTGTTATAGGAGAGGATGTTGTTGTTATAGAAGAGGATGTGTTGTTATAGAAGAGGGTGTGTTGTTATAGAAGAGGGTGTGTTGTTAGGAGAGGACGTGTTGTTATAGAAGAGGAGGTAATGTTATAAAGAGGAGGTGATGTTATAGAAGAGGGTGTGTTGTTAAGAAGAGGGTGTGTTGTTATAGAGGAGGATGTGTTGTAATAGAAGAGGATGTGTTGTATAGAAGAGGTGAGTTTGTTATAGAAGAGGGTGTGTTGTTATAGAAGAGGAGGTAATGTATGAAGAGGATGTGTTGTTATAGAAGAGGATGTAATGTTATAGAAGAGGATGTAATGTTATAGAAGAGGAGGTAATGTTATAGAAGTGGATGTGTTGTTATAGAAGAGGGTGTGTTGTTATAGAAGAGGGTGTTTGTTATAGGAGAGGTGGTGTTGTTATGAAGAGGATGTGTTGTTAACGAAGAGGATGTGTTGTTATAGAAGAGGGGTAATGTTATAGAACAGGGAGTGTTGTTATAGAAGAGGATGTGTTGTTATAGAAGAGGAGGAAATGTTATAGAAGAGGATGTGTTGTTATAGGAGAGGTGGTGTTGTTTAGAGAGGATGTGTTGTTATAGGAGAGGTAGTGTTGTTATAGAAGAGGATGTGTTGTTATAGAAGAGGTGTGTTTGTTATAGAAGAGGGTGTGTTGTTATAGGAGAGGGTGTTGTTATAGAAGAGGAGGTGATGTTATAGAAGAGGGTGTGTTGTTATAGAAGAGGGTGTGTTGTTATAGAAGAGGGTGTTGTTATAGAGAGGATGTGTTGTTAATGGAGGGATGTGTGTTATAGAAGAGGGTGTGTTGTTTAAGAAGAGGGTGTGTTGTTATAGAAGAGGAGTAATGTTATAGAGAGGATGTGTTGTTTATAGAAGAGGAGGTAATGTATAGAAAGAGGATGTGTTGTTATAGAAGAGGATGTAATGTTATAGAAGAGGAGGTAATGTTATAGAACAGGGGGAGTTGTCATAGAAGAGAATGTGTTGTTATAGAAGAGGAGGTAATGTTATAGAACAGGGAGTGTTGTTATAGAAGAAGGTGTGTTGTTATAGAAGAGGATGTAATGTATAGAGAGAGGATGTGTTGTTATAGAAGGGATGTAATGT
Organism: Salvelinus sp. IW2-2015; assembly: GCF_002910315.2. Classification (NCBI taxonomy): domain Eukaryota; kingdom Metazoa; phylum Chordata; class Actinopteri; order Salmoniformes; family Salmonidae; genus Salvelinus; species Salvelinus sp. IW2-2015. The sequence continues at coordinate 4,999,129 of NC_036846.1, forward strand.
TATAGAAGATGATGTAATGTTATAGAGAGGATGTGTTGGTATAGAAGAGGGGGTAAAGTTATAGAAGAGGGTGTAATGTTATAGAAGAGAATGTGTTGTTTATAGAAGAGGATGTAAAGTTATAGAAGAGGATGTAATGTTATGAAGAGGAGTAATGTTATAGAAGAGAATGTGTTGTTATAGAAGAGGCGTGTTGTAGAGGATGTGTTGTTATAGAAGAGGATGTAATGTTATAGAAGAGGATGTAATGTTATAGAGAGGAGGTAAAGTTATAGAGAAGAGGTAATGTTATAGAAGAGGATGTAATGTTATAGAAGAGGAGGTATGTTATAGAACAGGGGGAGTTGTTATAGAAGAGAATGTGTTGTTATAGAAGAGGATGTAATGTTATAGAGAAGGGATTGTGTTGGTATAAGAAGAGGAGGTAAGTTATAGAAGAGGGTGTGTTGTTATAGAGAGGATGTAATGTTTAGTAGAAGAGAATGTGTTTGTTATAAAGAGGATGTGTTGTTATAGAAGAGGATGTAATGTTATAGAAGAGGTGTGTTGTTATAGAAGATGATGTGTTGTTATAGAGAGAGGATGTAATGTTATAGAAGAGAATGTGTTGTTATAAGAAGCGGATGTAAATTATAGAAGAGGATGTATGTTATAGAAGAGGAGGTAATGTTTAGAAGAGAATGTGTTGTTATAGAAGAGGATGTAATGTTATAGAAGAGGATGTAATGTTATAGAAGAGGAGGTAATGTTATAGAAAATGGGTGTTGTTATTGTGTTCTTAATGACTTTTCTCTAGACAATGCATGGCTCAGGTGAAAGCTACACACTATTAGTGGAAGGGTTGATTTCACTTGAGAATATAAAGATGACAAAGCTGCTTTGATATAATCGACTTTCATTCATAACCTTTATTCATCATTTATTCATAATTTGACTGTTTGATTGCATTCCTTAGTGCTTGATCAGGTTATTGACCTGGTTCTGTACATTTTGGGGACTTATTCACTCCTATTCCCAATGTCTAAATTGATTACAAACTGCTCTGCATAAATTGTTTTGGTGTTTCTCTTGGTGTCTTGTGTTGATGCCCAATGCATTTCAATATGTTTGACTCAGAGCGTGAGCTTTGCGAGAGCAGTGACATTTGTGTTTTTAATTAAGTTAAAATACAGGAAATATCKATTTTGAGATGTGATTGATCAGTTTCTGCACCAAAGGCTAAATTAAATCAACAGACATCTTTTAATCCATAACATTGACTTTGGAGGAGTTTTAAAGTGTGTTTTACTGGGGAGAATGGCTTATTCTGAGGAGAGAGAGAGATTTCAGTCCACGCTGGCACTCAAAAGACAACTCTCTGTAGAAAAGAAACATTATCCACACACACACACACACACGCACACATGCGCACACTCACAAACACCATGGTTTTGAGGTTGTATCATTAAACATTCATACCTCTATCATTTCCATATCCCGAGTCTCATACTTTAAAGAAAAATATTATCACCATATTGTGTGTGTGTGTGTGTGTATGCGTGTGTGGACTGCCAAGCCCATGGAAAAGTGGGACAGACATAATGAATCAAATTGACTGGGGACACAGAGAAAGGGGTTCAGTAAAAGAGGCCATCTTCACAGATGCTGTATGAAGTGGGGAATAAATTAAACATTACAATAGAAAATGGATAAAACAAGAAAATAGCCACAAAAAGAGCACCTGGAAGATGCTAACATCCCCCCTGCTAGCTTGAATACACTCCCCATTGTATCRGTCAAAAATCTTTCAGAACACACCGACTGAAAGAAACACATAAGTCATATTGAATAATGTAAGGTATAGAGGCAACGGTTTGAGAGAACTCCGGAGATGGATCCTGATGGCTGAGAGGGAGATACAGTGATAGTGTCATGTGTTGATAGAGATAAATCCCATCGAAGTCAGGGAAATCCTCTGGACCTTTACTTAAATATACAGTATCTTAATCAAAAACAGTATGTATCCTTTTCTGTGTGAGGGCTAAGAGATTTTGACAGCATCGGGATAGCTTATAGACCACATGATCTAGGTACGTGTTTTATATACGGCTTTTTGTGGYTGTATAGTCCAGCTCATCTATATCCAGCTCAATACAATACACTTCAGCTGTATAATTGCTTTGGAACACATTGTTGGAGAGTTCCGGTGCTGTGGTCACTGGTAGTGAGGGGGAAGCGGTGGGGGTTGTGTGTGTTTCAGTGGAGTTGAGCAGAGATTTTGGTTGATCTCCCACTCTCAGCACTGGTGATTTATTCAATAGTAGCTAGCGCTCCGGAGCTAAGAGGGTTACGGATGAGGAGAAGGGGACTATTAGGTTAAGTACCTTGGAAAATTCAAATGAGCCATAATTGCACCAACCATGGGCTATTATACCCATTGGTGGCCTCACTTTTGCAAAGTCATTTAGAGATAATTTAGTGCCAGGGAGAGATATGTATCAAATGGGTTGAATAATGTGTAAGTGTGGGATTTCACTGATGGTGACCAGTCCTTGTGTGCACTTCAATTTCCACCACTCTCTCAATTGTTCCAAAGGGATAATAGGACTCCTGCTCCAGAAGAGCTCTATTCTCTTATAAAGTCATTATCGCATGGATGGAGAAACCCAGGCCTTTGCTACGTTTGACTTTGATCTGGGTAGGACTTAACTGGTCTTGTCACAAAATCATCTGTACCGTCCGAACACAAGCATCTTGGGATTAATCTGAAGTTGATATAGCCGATCTGCCAACTGTTGTCTGTGGCGTTCCGGCAGTTTGGGAGACACACTAATATGGCGAGACTCCCACGAACACATACGTGCCAGGTTCCTTTGAACCTAGGACGCCCACAGGCCTCACAAGACTCGCCTGAAGGTCCCCCGGTATCATTCGAAATAATAAACTGAAGTATATACGGAGACTGTTTAGTGCCACAAATAAGGGATGAAATGTGTCCTGATCTTTCAGATTAACTTCTTTTAGATGTGATTTTGGGACCATCTGTTGTTCCATGTAGTGAATCTGTTATGTAATGCGTTTGTATGGGCTAAAGGCAGTAAGGCCAAAGAACTAAAATAAATACTTCAAGGGTTCTTAAAATTCTAAATCAAATAGCTAAATGATCCTTTGTATGGCCTTTTTAAAACAATTCTACATAGCTTAGTAGAACCCCCCCCACACACACACACACACACACACAATCCATGTTTCTCACCATCATCCCTCTAGTGAACAAGAAACATGTCAAAATAATTTACAAAGTAATAAGAAAGTATTGGAGGGCTTTTGACCTTGTGTTTATAAAAATGATCTAATTTTGCTGAGAGTAACCTCTTGGCCCTGGCCGATGAACGCCTCACGCCTCCACCTTGCACCGCCTCGCACCGCGGCGAATCAACCAGGAAATTATTACTGCAGCTTCATCAGCGTAACAAACCTTGCACATCATCACTTCCATCCGCTCTCCACGGACTCCTTTAGCACACAGGCATAATTAAGACAGATCAACAACTGCAATAGCACATGCTCACCCTTCTCTGACTGTGTGGGTGTGGCCAGTCTAATTGAGAGGCAGTTTGAGGCAACATCCAGTTAATTTCTTATCTCCAAAGTGTGTGTGTGTGWGACTCATCTCTGTGGCCACCATGTTCCCCAGTCACACCATCAGAGCTTCCTTCACAGCTCTGGAAATATGGGTTGATCATTTATGTGATCAACACACACACACAAACACACACACAGATGACACAAGCTGTGAAGAGAGCGGGGCGTCAAGTTGAAGAGCTAGATTGAGTTGAAAAGAGCAAGGTGTCAATAAACATGTCTACGGCGAGTCATATGAAAGGCTCAATCAGTCCCTAAAATACAACACAATAACTTCAACATATTCTATATGACTCGCTCTCACACACATATATGCACACACACACTCACGTTTATGCTACCTACTGGGGCTGCTTGTTGAAGCACCACATTCTGAGGACACCACTTTCCTGACAGCCTAGAGACAAGCTGAAAACATCAACAACAAAAATCTATAATAAATACATCACTTCAGATGTAATTAATTAATTGAAATAATGGTAGATTGCATTGTGGGGACTGGAATGTGATCAATTTTGGGATGCAAGAAGAAACTCCTTATATGGGCATCAAACAGGAAGTCCCATCTGGGGACCAAGTTCCGACCAACTAGTGCCATCTGGGGACTAACTAGTGTAGGCCATTTTTTAGGGCACAAYGGGAAGATGGATTCTAATCTAGAATGCTGTAAAAGTTCGTATTAATAGTTAAAGCCCCTCAGTTATATTGGGTCGTATCAAATAAGGAAACAAACTTAAAATCATATTATGAAAATGTATGTATTTATCCAGCTCAACTTTAAGATACAATCTGAAGAAATGTAATTAAAAAGCCAGCAAGACACTCAGAAAGCTATGGACACGCCCAGACCAAGTCAGTTCAGGCTCTGAGTTTTGTAAATCAGCAGCCACTAAACTACACCAAAACCAGCAGAGAGGTCAACCACCTGATCCAGACAGCCATGAAGGTAATCGGTACGAGTCATCACCCATCCCTTCAGATTGTCTACGAACAGACAATCGGAGACATTCCAGTCATCATTTTTTGGGGGTCAGACCGCGATCTGGTCCCCTCCCCACAGAGGAAGTGCCCTTGGCAACATGTGGTCTTGTCAAGGGAACCTCCTCTGCGGGGAAGGGGCAATAAGCAGACCAGATCGCGGTCCCGCCCCATCGCCATTGGCTCACGTAGAGACCATTTTTTTCAATGGTAAACAGCCTGAGTGAAGCATCTTTGTTATCCATAATCTGGCCAATAAAACATCCCAGACCCCTCCCATATACTCCACCCAGAATTCCAGCCTCTCTCCTCGGGCAAAGACTATACCGTTTCGGAGAGTTAATACCATACCTTTGTCTGAGTGATAACGGCACTTTCATAGCGATATCTAGATTAAGYCCCATAATTCCTTAATTAGTATTTGATTGCGAGCAGTCAAATCCATGTGGACATAAAGGTGTAGGCTTAATTGGTCAATCTCGGAAGTCTAGATATTATTATGTAAGCTATGTATTAGGTACCTCATCTAGAGAATGCAAACAAATGCTGCCTAGAAGTTGTCCGTGCACAATTCAAAGTAGTTTAATTTGGCAACAATTTGTTAATGAAAGTTGATTTAATGAACTTTCTGGTGGTCCAATATGGTGCGTCAGCTTGCCTGCCTGTCATCCTTCTGCAGGTCAGTCGCTCTAGCTGATTCTTCTCAATGCTTTATGCTGACCAGGGGTTCTTATAGAGTGCCTTCTTGTTATGCTATTAATGTACTCTGGAAGATAAAACTCTGTGAAACCTTGAACACAACTGCAGTAGTGAATAACACATGGTAAGGTTAAATGTAAGCCATCATGTTTATTTGTACAACAGTTAACTAATTCCAACACTGCCTAGGATCAACCACCCTTAACAAAAAACAACAAACATATTTGATAAGCAAACAAACTGCAAATCATGAACTGTTCAATTATTGGGGGTAATTATGTGAATATTTAACATTGTACATATTATCCTATTTCGTTTTGATTACAACTAGGGAGGCTGAAGGCACTGCATTTCAGACAGGCAGAGGGACAGACAGACAAAGAGACAGGCAGGCAGGCAGAGGGACAGACAGACACAGACAGACAGAGGACCAGATAGACAGGCAGGTAGGCAGACGTACAGATAGAGGGGCAGACCGACAGACAGGCAGGCAGACAGATATGCAGACCGACAGACAGGCGAGGAGGCAGGCAGACAGACAGATATGCAGACCGACAGACAGGCAGGCAGGCACACACAGAGGCACACGCAGGCAGGCGGAGTGACAGACAGACAGGCAAGCAGATGGACAGATAGACACAGACATGCAGGCAAGAACGCATACACACACTTAGAAATAAGGGTACGGTATAGTTCCCTGGAGTACAACAAGATCAAAATACATATAATGTACCTTCAAAGGCCTTAATGTATTGTGTGTAATTCACAGTCAAATACTTTAATTATAATGATAATATATGCCTAGGATCTCACTTGGTGAAGACCAGAGGACTGAATTCAACGAACATGTTTCTGTTACTAACAAATACAGTCATGGGTGGTAACTTTACAAATTCACTAGAAAAGGCAACCTGGGAAATGATATTAGAAGTGTGACTTAGTGGAGGCAAGGCTTTCAGATAGTTATTTTTGGCCACCCATGAGTGGAAGTGTTGTACCAGTTTAAGTGTTCTATGGTAGAGGTACCTTTATGCCATTAACAAATAGGAGTGTAATGGTACATGTATTCTTACTGAACTGTTCAGTTCAGGAGCCTCGGTTTGGTCCCCAATGTGAACCTGAATGAAGATATAAAAAATAAAAACCTATGCCTCTTGAGGAAATCTGAGCTGAAAACTGGCTATTTCAAGCTATTCTGTTTAAACAGCTAGAGCCTATGCGCATGTTCTAATCAACATTTTATCTTAATTGGAGCATTTCAAACTCTCTTTTTGTGAGGTGCAGCCAGGAACTAGTTCTGTACGATGGCAAGTGGTGGGTCCATAAACCAGAATTTAATCCTCCATCATCGTTTAAATCTCCAGTTTGGGAACATTTTGGCTTCCCAGTAGATTGCAATGGCGATGGACAGAGAGTAGTGGATAAAACATTACCAGTATGTTACCATGCTCAACGAGAATAGTCTACCAGGTGCCAACACCTCAAATATGTTAACACATTTACGCCAACATCACGCAAGTATACCAGAGCAAAGACGCAAAGAAATATCAACACAACATCGTCTCCCCTCTGCATTCAAGCATTCTTTGGCAGCCGATTCTGACCGGGCCAAAGAAATTACAGGAGTGATAGGTAGGCTGTTTATATTTTTTTGCATTCAATGGTTTATAGCCGCGGATATGCGCCCATTGACAGCGGTTGAGAATGAGCCACGTTAGGAACTTCCCTCTTGCACCCATTTCAGCAAACCGATTGTATCCACTCTAAATTAGCACGCTAAAGCTGAAGTTTTTAATGACTTACAGCCCATCACATTATCCCAGAGTGGGAGATGTACTGTGTTACAGACACACCCCTTTTATGAGAGTCACAAGTACGTATCTGGCACTGAAGGAGGCAGTGTCATGGTGCGTTCGTAACCAAGTGGGAACTTATCACATACGACTGGGAAAAATCCACTTGAACGACCCTCCAACTGGTAATTACTAGTAGGAAACCCGTCTATCATCTTGAGTATCCACTTCTCCAACATAGTGACCTGTGACATCTACTACTAAGGAAATTACATCAATAACTGAATTTTCACCAATTAAAAGCCATTAACAAAAAATCTAAAATAAAAATTGATCTGTTTTTGAACTCTATAATTTGTTTACAAGCATGATAGCTGTACTTTTAGTTTGTGGTTTCTCAACAAGTTCAAATCAAAATAATTCATCCAACTGTTATTTACGACTGGTAAATTCCCACCTCCTACATGGTTACAAACTCATCATCCGAGTAGAAACTTGAGAGACCCAACATAACAATCCTGTCAACAGAAAATGCCAGGAACATTGTGAATGCTGAACATTGTAAAAGGCATTTCATTTTCCTGCTGTACCGAAACTGATACGTGACCCCAAAATCTCAATAGTTACCGTGGGTTTGGTGGACCGTTACATCCCTACTTAAAAGGAACCAATGGCTTTGTCACTGTGGTGGTACTATGTACTTTTGTACCTGTGGAGAGATATACTGTCTGAGGTACAGTATGTACAATTATGTACCTACAGTATAACTAAAAGAACAAAGGAGGACTTTACAGGTCACACACCCCCCCATCCCCCCCCCCCCCCCCCCCCCCCCCCCCCCCCCCCCCAGTGACAAGCAGTTGTACCCCTTTAGGAACAAATCTAAACCTACAGACAGACTACATACTTTTTGGGTAGTCCTTCTCACATGTTCTGTAATTCTGTTCTTGACATAATACTTCACTGCCCGCCAGTCCTGCTCTCTGAGGGCTGGTGGTGCTGCCTTGATGCATGCAAGACTGCTTCTCTGGAGTAGCTCCAGAGTGGATGAAATGAATCATTTGTTCTTCCACTTTCTCCTCAATCCACTTCCTCTTCTTAGAACCTTGGGACAAGTAAACACAATAATGGACAATTATTTCTGAGGCATTTAGCAGCTACTTGCCTAACCATACCTTGCTGCATTTGAATTCTATATGCTTTTGCTACGTGCTTTTGCTCTTTAAATAAAGTAATATGTTATACTGCTGCATGCTGTTTACAAACTGGATACTACACTCTTTTTACATTTTTTTCTTTTTTTTAAGTGTAGAAATGATAATGAAGTTACAATTTTTTATAATTTAATCTCTGAAAAATGTTTCTTCATTCACAGTGTTTTCAATATAGAGCTATTAGCCGCACTATTTTGGTTGATTTTGTGATCTCGTCTACGTTTTTAGCTTGTGGCTCACATGACCTTCCAGGAGTTTCTTCAGTCAAGTCTGTATCCCTCTCTTCACGTTCTATTTGACTAAAATGTTGGCATGGTGCCCATTCCACATCTGAAAGGGAGTCCCCAATATCGTGGTGTAAATCAGTTTTGTCACGAGACACATGAACGAGGCCACTGTCGTCAGGGAAGTTTTCCCTTGTCTTTTTTGGTTAAATACCATCATTTGTGACATAGCGACTTTAGCCAGCTGTGACCACATCTCTCTCCAGCATGCCTTATAGATATGTTTGAAGTCCACCTCTAACTTCTAAGGCTTTTTCTTGAAAATTCCCAAACATACACATGTAAATCCAGATTTTCTCTAAAATACAACAATATACAAACAATACAACTAATGAATAATGTGTGTGTAGATTGTGTTCGATAGAGTGGACATGTTTAACTATACTGGTGGGAACCAGAAGTCCCCACAAGGAAAAAGTCAATTTCTAGCAGGGTTAGGGTTAGAATTAGAGTTAAAATTAGGGTTTAATGGTTAGGTTTAGTTAAAGTGTTAGCGTTTGGGGTTAAGGAAAATAGGATTTGTGTGTATGTGTGTGCTGGGTGTTAGTGTGTATGTCATTTCACAGTCCCTATTGTTCCATGAGATGTTGTTTTATGAAAAATAATGTAAATGTAATTTTGCTGTTTACTTGAGTAATTAGAGATGGAAGGGGAGTTCAAATAAACAAACAATGTGAGTGGTGGGGCGACAGTGCCACTCTTTCACAGATCGCAGATTGTTGGATTATGTTATTTTTGAGTAAACCATTTTTTGTTGGATCGCACCTTCTTTTTTTATTACTATGAAGGAAATAGTAGTATTTAAGTAGTTAAGTGCCTCTTCCGTTTATTTTTTTTTGCCTTGTTTTACTGATTTCAGCTCATAAAAGCTTTGCAGAGTAATAAATCCAAACCCTTTCAGAACAACATGAACAAAGATGGATCCAATTCTAGTTCACAAGAGAATGCCAAGACAGTGCCAGTGTCTTCTAGCCCCAAAGTTTGAGAAGAAGCTGTTTGGCTTGCAGTCGGATGCATTGCTTTCAGAACAGAATAAAACTGTGCCACTCCCACAGTTCTATGACTCTCTCAATGAACAGACCTTTCCAGACTGCAAACAGACTCCACGTTGCCTTGTGCTTAAGAACAGCCCTTAACTGTGGTATATACTGTATATTGGCCATATAACACACCTACTCGGGGCTTATTGCTTAATTATAAACTGGGTGGTTCGAGCCCTGAATGCTGATTGGCTGACAGCCGTGGTATATCAGAACGTATACCACGCGTATGACAAAATATTTATTTTTACTACTCTAATTATGTTGTAAACAGTTTATAATAGCAATAAGGCACCTCGGGGGGTTGTGATATATTGCTAATATACCACGGCTAAGGGCTGTATCCAGGCACTCTGCGGTGCGTCGTGCTTAAGAACAGCCCTTAGCCATGGTAAATTGACCATATACCACACTTCCTCGGGCCTTATTGCTTAAAAATATCCCACACCTCCTCTGCCCTTTTTGCTTAAATATTGATAAAGTGTATAATTCTTTCCCAGCTAGCAATGAGGAATCGGCCCAGAAGCGGCCCTCTTCCGGGAGGCCGGAACTGATTGAATAGGCTCAGAATCGGGTGTCGGATTCGGCCCTGAATCAAAATGAATGACTGCCCAGAATCGGCCAAAGTACATCAAGCCATTTCCATCTACCGGAATTCAGCTGACTTTGCCAGCATCTTACCAGAATCCCCCAGAAGCGGCCCGATGCAAATTTAAGTAAATGTATACAAAATTACCCAATTTAGTAATTTTAAATATGAATAGATTTTACACATACAAATGATATCCATCCCCAAAAAATCATCCCGAGCCCAAAGTAATACATTTGGTCCAGATAACTGACACCGGAATCGGCCCGAGCTCAATCCCTGCATCCTAGCCATAAGTAATACTGCCGAAGGAGGCCCAGACTCGTGCCACATGACGTTGGCCGTGTCTGACTCTCAGCCGAGTGCCCCGACTCTCAGCCGGAATCGCCCCCAGATCCACTGTGCTAGTTTGTTTACTTCTAAGTCTTCCGTCTTTCCAGACTCCTTCTCCACCTCTCCGTCTTCTCCTCCTTCTTGCCATCCTTTTCCGCATCCTTAGTCTTTAAAGGATCGTCTGCTAGACCAACATAACATCATCGTCATTTTACACAGTAAACTAGCACTCGTATTCTAGGGTGGTTTCACAAAAAGCAGCATAGCAGTAGCAGTGCATGGGTCAGTGCAGAGTTTGACCCTGCAAGTCAGGGTCCTGTAACAGTGATAGGGTGTGTGGAGGTAAAAGGGGGAGAAAGGGAAGGGCAGTTTGTTTAACCCGGGGCGGGCGTGTTGGGATGGGTGTCTGCCGGTGTACCAGTTGAGGCCATTTTGGGGGCTGGGGAGGGAAAGCACAAAGAAGGGAGCATTATCGCAATCGAGAGTCTACACTCTGCAAGGCATCGGACGTGCTTAGAGGTTAGCAGGTGTTGACAAACTTTTTGGCACGTGACGCCACCGGGTAAAAAAAGTTATGTAATAAACTGATCATGTACTAAAAACTTTTTGGGCTATAACATTCTATTACAAATCATTCTGACAGTATTTTTTACAATATTTAAATCTGAAGACAGTGTGGTTTGAAGTGACTGAAATGCATCAGAAATGTATTGGGAAGGTCAGAAGACCGTCAGGCAATTATGTTTTATGATATTCTATGTAGAAAATAACATCATTGTTGATGATGTTCTCCCCCCCAGTCTGCTTGAGTGCCTGGTCTTGTTCACTCAGTCATAACAGCTTGTGGGCATAGTACGGGGAAACAGTACATACGTACATGTTCCTGAGAGTCTTATCTTTCAGTGATGGGTGACTATTTTTAAGCATAAAGGATTCAAAAGATAGAGCCACATTTGTAGAAAGAGCAAAAAACTGCTCTGTTTATTGCAACCGTATCTAGCGGTTACCGGAGGTTACTGACCCCGGTTCTATGACCATAGCGTGAATTTTCTCTGACAGGCCCATTTTCAAATCAGGCAACTCCATATGTGGTCGCGACCCCTAATTTGGAAAACCCTGGGTTAAAGATCAGAGGACTTGGTTAGTGGTCATAGGTCAGTACAACAGGGAAAAACAGATTAGCCATAGGAAATGCAAAAAGAGCAGGGATCAGGGAGAGGTTTGTAAAAGAGTGTGTAGTGTTCTGTACCTGTGGCGGTTGTGTTGGGCTGTGTCTCTGCAGGCAAGGACCACTGGCGTTTGACGTGCTCAAACTTCCGTACCTTGTCGAATCATGGTCAGAACGCGATCAGGACAGATGACGCACAAGGTCATACATTATCATAAGACCAGTATGGCTTTAAAATGTCACTTACACAACCTATTTGTGTCCTGAAGTGGAATATGCAGTGGTGTGACACTCAAGAATAAGAATAAAGCGTAAAGCAATCAAAATCATACTGGGGTCTGACTACACATATGTATCGCGAGTGATTCAGACCTAAATTAAGCTTAATGAAGCTACTGATACCTACCGCCAAGTCACCTAACATCTTCCTAGAGCCATAAACTACTGTCATGAATTAACATGGACTCTCAGTGGAGCCATTTTTTTTCCTTAGGCGTAAACTGCCGACGCGTTCATGTCACGTGACACGCACACGTCATGTAGACGTCACGTGTCAGTTTACTATTTAAGATCTTGCCACGAATACCTTCAGAACGTCTACATGGTGCTTTTTTAAAAACATATTTTTCATTGGCAGAGTAATCTAATCAATAAACTACTGTCAAAATATGTCGATTTATCTCAAATAGGCCTAACACCTCTATAAAAACAAGATTAGGCTAGTTGATTTGCAGCCAGACACCATTACTGTGTAGATATAGGCCTATTTCTAAAACCAATATGAGCACAAGGGCTTTGTTAGAGCTCTATTCAGAAATAAGAGGTACATTTACGTTTCCCTGTTTCACAAGAAGCAATCACTGTCACCATGCACTCTTTAGGCTATATGCTATCAATTTCTGTGGAGAGATTGATGTATTATGGTTAAAAGCAGGGCTTGAATTGAGGGGGTATGTGAGGATATAACCCTTGTTATAGAGAAGTGCAAAAAGCGTAGGCTACCCCTTGTTGGCTTATGAATTGTGAGGAAAAAGCCTAGGTCCAGATAAAACAATCTAGGCAAAAACAATGATTAACTCTGCAATGCTTTCTGTATTGTCTACCAGCCTATCTTGCTCAGCCTCAACATGGGTTCATAGGAGGCCCATAGGCCTATAAAAACATATCATTTTTTAATATAAATCAAGTATCATTATTGCTAAAAAAAGTGTTAGGCTATGCCTATAGCAAAATACCCCAAAAATATGAGTGGTAGGTCTATCCATAGACCTACCACAGTTTAACAGATAAACACATTTGAGATTTTCCGGAGGGGGGAATTGCATTAAATCAGTGCAGTTGCGTTCTTGCACATAACCTAAGTCAACAAAGACAAAACATCAATTAGACATCAATTGCATTGTTCTAGTTAGGAGACACTGTCAGCATTCCAACGTATTGCATGACAGGGTAGTGAATTACTCATCATCACTGCTCTTCCAAGATGGGTGGTAATTTCATCTAGTATCTTTAAAAAGGTTCCTCACTTGTGTCTCCACGGCCAGTCTGAATCACCGTCACTATAAGTCAACTCTTCGCCAGCTACAACATCTCGAGTCGTGAGGAGGCACAAGTGTGGCTCATCGTTGACTTATATGGCCTTCATTTTGAGGTTGTGTCTTTAGTGATCAACATTAACGAGTCTCTCAAGGGAGGACTCCTCTTCAGATGCATCTATGCTGCATAGAAACATACAATGGAAATCATCCCACAGTTTAATGAATATATTGCAGCGCAGGGTTTCTACTTCAGAAAAGGGGCAGAAAAGTCCTGTTAAACGGGCTGTTAAAAATAGAGTGCAGATGCTCTGATAGCAAACCAGTTCGTCTGAAGACTAATATTTTTCTCACTGTTGAGGTTAGGGACAAGGTCAGATTAGGATCTGAGCCTGAGATAGGCCAACATATTGTGCCACCAATCGTTAAAATGACAGTCTCCATTTGGATGTTGCTGCTGTTCTAAGACCTCAAAAGACAGTATTATGTTTTTTTTTTCACTCATCAATCTTACTTACCACCATTTTCTACCTGTCTATTGAAAATCTAAAAGAAACACCCTTGCAGAATCAATGTACAGATCAGCTCGGACTTAGTCCTTCTGCTGTGTAAGCAGTTCTCCTCGGTACTCCACAGTAAAATCTCCTTTGGATATGAATTCAGTGGCAAAAACTACTCGTCTTTAGCAGACATAAAATCAAAATATTAAGAGTTATTACATTGTGCTTGTCAATTATCACAGTGAATAATTACTGTAAGGAGCCCCTGGGCTGCTACCAAACTGTGATGTGGGTGTTGTAAAGTGCCTTGCTACAGGGCACAATGGCGGTTGGTAGCATACAGAGATATTGAAGCCTGGTGGGGTTACCAGCTTCCATATCCCTGTGTACCACCTACCACCATTGGGCAAGGGACTTTACTGCTAAGTTCTCTAGAGGCGCTGCTCTTCCGCAGTTTTTAAAAGCACTGAAAAATCACCTCAAATCAATTCAGACTTAATGTGAAATGTGTACTGTAAAACTCTACCATTCCAATTGTATTGGCTACAATTAGTTTATGTTAGTAGTTGCTATTTAAACAGATCTTAAAACTTCTCTAGGGTATGTGGGACGGTAGCGTCCCACCTCGTCAACAGCCAGTGAAACTGCAGGGCGCCAAATTCAAAACAGAAATCCCATAATTTAAATTCCTCAAACATACAAGTATTTTACATAATTTTAAAGCTACACTTGTTGTAAATCCAGCCAAAGTGTCCGATTTCAAAAAGGTTTTACGACGAAAGCACACCAAACGATTATGTTAGGTATGAGCCAAGTCACAGAAAAAGACAGCCATTTTTCCAGCTAAAGAGAGCAGTAACAAAAAGCAGAAATAGAGTTAAAATTAATCACTAACCTTTGATGATCTTCATCAGATGACACTCATAGGACTTCATGTTACACAATACATGTATTTTTTGTTCGGTAAAATTCATATTTATATCCAAAAATCTGAGTTTAGGCAAGACGCTACTGTCTCACTTGGTAAAAAGCCTGAGAAAATGCAGAGCGCCATATTCAAATTAATTACAAAAGAATTACTATAAAATCAAACTTTCATTAAATCACACATGAAAGATACCAAATTAAAGCTACACTGGTTATGAATCCAGCCAACATGTCAGAATTCAAATAGGCTTTTCGGCGAAAGCATACGATGCTATTATCTGGGTATAGCACAATAGTAAACAAAGAGAGAAGCATATTTCAAGCCTGCAGGCGCGACACAAAACGCAGAAATAGAAATATAATTCATGCCTTACCTTTGACGAGCTTCTGTTGTTGGCACTCCAATATGTCCCATAAACATCACAAATGGTCCTTTTGTTCGATTAATTCCGTCGATATATATCCAAAATGTCCATTTATTTGGCGCGTTTGATACAGAAAAACACAGGTTCCAACTTGCTCAAACGTGACGACAAAATATCTCAAAGGTTACCTGTAAACTTTGCCCAAAAATTTCAAACTACTTTTGTAATACAACTTTAGGTATTTTTTAACGTTAATAATCGATAAAATTGAAGACGGGATGATCTGTGTTCAATACAGGATTAAAACCAAATGTAGCATGCCTTCTGGACATACTTACTTACTTACTTACTTTATTGTCCCCATGGGGAAATTTTGTTGCAGTGTTATGTACACATTTAAAGTGGCGTTAAATACAAAACAAGATTGACAATACAACTTTCAATAACAGTCACGCACCAATAAAAATAAAAATAAATAATAATAATAATAATAGTAAGAAATAAGAAATAAAACATTTAAAACA
>NC_036846.1:5017533-5048660 GCF_002910315.2 Salvelinus sp. IW2-2015
TGGTTGGCAGAATGTTTGTAAACTAAGTGTACAAATTAAAAATAACGCCACTAAGTGTACAAATTAAAAACATAACATTAAAAACATAAGATAACGCCACACCAAACGTCACACACACTGCAGGTCGCAACAGAGCCGCGCCCCCAACAGAGACGCTGCGCTTCAATCAAACAGGACACCTGGAGTGACTCGACTTCAAGATGGCCGTATTTCTTCATTACACAAAGGAATAACCTCAACCTATTTCTCAGGACTGTTGACATCCAGTGGAAGCCGTAGGAACTGCAAGCAATTCGCTTAGAAATCTGGTTTCCCAAAGAAATCTCATTGAAAAGACAGTGACCTCAAAAAGCAAAATATCTGAATGGTTTGTCCTCGGGGTTTCACCTGCTAAATAAGTTATGTTATACTCACAGACATGATTCAAACAGTTTTAGAAACTTCAGAGTGTTTTCTATCCAAATCTACTAATAATATGCATATCTTATTTCCTGGGGATGAGTAGCTGGCAGTTGAATTTGGGTATGCTTTTCATCCAAACGTGAAAATGCTGCCCCCTACCCTAGAGAAGTTAACCTTTTTCCAGGCCCCTGACTACTTTCTGTTCATATGATCACCCCATTTAAAATGCCAAGCTCTTCCAAAAACAATTGTTCTCAAAAAGTGATCTCACACTGTCTAAAAGTGATCTCACACCGTCTAAATGTGATCTCACACTGTCTCACACATACCAGCAATCCGTATCAAAATTGGGTTCAGGTGTGCAGCAGGGTGTTTGGGGAGGGAGATGCACTGCACTGGGAGGGGAATGCACATTTTTAAAAAGTGCTTCATCAGAAGTGTCTGTACTTGTCTGTACTTGTACTAGAATTCTGCTCCTGCATATAAAGTTATAAACGTTGCCGAATTATGTTTTGCTGTGTTGTTTATGCTGTTTTTATGGTAGGGTAGCTAGAATGTGCTTTCTTTCTACTAAATGTCTTGGTAAGTCACGATATTTAACAAACTTTAAAGTACTTTTTTAGGAAAGAGTGTCTTCGCGCAGCAGCAGTTAGACTGTGATAGACAGTTCTGGTTGCCTAGTGATGGAAGTTGGAGACAAGTAAAATGCAGATCATGTCTCCAGAGAAGGTTTCGTGTCGGCGATTAAAAACCTGTAGTGTAGCCTACCCTAACAGACAAACAAACATGCCATAATGGTTTCAAGGGGCAACATACCACTATATCTGAAAAAGGTCATCGATAACAGGCTATACCAGTAGCCAGAGTTGACAGGTCAAGTTAACATTTTAAGAACAGTGACCACTCAAAACCTGCCCAAACGGCCTGAAAACTAGCTCAATTGTTTTTTTTCCCAGCAAAAGAGGAGCTGCCATATTTATACAATAAACCCTTTTTCCATAATGTTATCGAGCCAATTAAGAATGAATAATCGAGTAACTTGTAACGACGTTAGAAGCTAAATGTTTTTCCTCAAAATAATAATTATTGCGAGCTATGACCTGACATAATAAAGGAATTTTAATATGTCGCAAGAGAAAAGATAATTCGCCATTATTAAACTTGCCAGATAATGTTCCATCAATAGATGTCGATTTAACTCGTTTTACTGCTATGATTAAGCTATAAGGCACAAGTGGGTATGCTACATGGCCAATATAACACGGCTATGGGCTGTTCTTAAGCATGCCTGGATACAGTCCTTAGCCGTGATATATTGCCATATACCACAAACTCCGGGGTGCCTTATTGCTATTATAAACTGGTTACCAACGTAATTAGAACAGTAAAAAGTATGTTTCTGTCAGACCCTTGATATACCACGGCTTCAGTCAATCAGCAGATTTGAACCAGATTTATAATTGTAAATAAATCCCCTTGGCGCCTGTGCATAACTATAGATAAATCCGACAGGAGAATTCTGGCAATTATGCTGTTATTATGTGCCAGATGTTGAGACTACAAACTGTTATAAATGGCCCATTTGCGAGATTGACTTGTCATTTCAATAGGCATAAGCTACAGACAACAATATGGGTTTATGATTGTAATTGAACGTTTGCTTAGATAAAGGCAGGTAACCTACAGCCCCTGATAGGTCTACATCTCATTTCAGATTGTCTACAGTAGCCTTGACAAGATGTAGGCAATATGTAAACTGAACAATTTAGCAGCTTGCTTAGCGAGGCAATTTCGAAATATATTATTCTCCCAGTGGCGATTTTAGAATGTCAATTTTGGTGGGGCAACAAAAATCTAAAAAGTGGGATGCATGCCAGCAAAGCCACTACACAATACAACACTAAACAATACAGTAATTGCACTATAATGGTGACAGACGGTGCCCACAAACTGTTAAGGCCTACATAAAGCTGTCCCAACATCTTACCACTGCTTCACCTGGCATTCAGCGGAGCCTTGTCTGGCAGCTAAACAATTCATTCAGCCTCATTTACTGCCTTTAAAAAAAAACATAGCTGATATGGCTGACTTGCTTAAACAAATGTGGTTTCTACTGACAATTGAGATGTACAAACTATAGCACAAGGGGACAACAAGCAGATAAGAGGCCATCTGTAATTTCGATTAAGACATTAGTGAGCGAGCTAGGACGGACGTAGTCAATATAACTATTTGTTTAGCACTTTTGAAATGTACAGCGACAGAATTCAGAACATGGGCTGTTCTTACAGTGTTCTCCCTGTACACCAAGTCAGAACCGTAGGATAAATAAAGGGGGCATATAAGCAGACAATGAAAGCTCTTACAAAATTTGATTAATACATTTCTCTAAAACAGGTTTTGAGCTACATGTGCACCACCAAGTCAGAACAGTAGGCGAAATTAAGAGGGGTAAATAGACCAAATTATTAAGGTAAGGCACATGGGCTCCTAACAGCTTACTACACAACATACACTTAGTATTAATTTCTTAGCTACAGTATACATATCTCCCTGGCATATTCAATAATTTATGCAGCAGCATACGATACATTTTTGGACACCTTGTTGTGCTGTGCTCACTTGAACAGGAAGGTGGCACGGCGGTCCTTCGTGGGCAAATTGCATCATCAAAGTCTGGCATTCTCTGGATTTATGGTGCTTTCAAGACAACTGGGTACTCGGGGAAAAAAACAAGATTGAATCATGATGACGTCATTGATCTTCAGGTCGTAGGTCTAGAAAGAGGCCCGAGTTCCCAATTTACAATTCAAAACCTATTTCCCAGTCAGGGCTAGTTTTTTTCCGGAATTCCCAGTTGTCTTGAACTCACTGAAGTCAAGTTTTTGCCGTTCCGAGTTAAGTTGTTTTGAGCGCGGCACAAATCATGCTTCATTGACACCATGGCCAATGTTGAATGTTTATAATTTTAAACTTGGAAAAGAAACACTTAATTCCAGATTTGGGACCACACAGTCACTCCACTGAATAGCAGGCTAGTATTTGCTTTGCAATGCTTGCAGTTAGCCACTGTCACTGATTACTTCCAAACTACTCATAGTTGAATTTGCGATTTCCAACTTGTTGTGTAATGTTTATGTCCAATGGCCGATGAGCACTGATACGTTTTGTCTATAATTACTCTCCATTATTTAAAAAAGGATTTGCCAGTAGATTGTCAACTTGATTCATGATGATGACTGCTAGCTAAGATTTAGAAAGTCCAATCAAAGCTACTGAAGATATAACGTGATTTGACGTCATTTTATCTGGGGCCTTCTTGAGCCTTCTTGGATAGGCACTTCTAACTATGGCAGCACCCAAGGGTCTACCCTTAGACTTGCCGGTGACGTACTGTCCCCACGAGTGACAAAACACTGAGCTAATCATGGCGCAACTAGAGAACAACTACTATTTTCTGCTGGCTGCCACCACATCACCACAGAAACCACCACAGAAAGCACTGAGCTAGGCTGAAAAACCTGCATTTTGGAGCTGCCTTACTCAAGAAAGCAAAAAAGAGACCATGTTTGTATGCTGTTTTATTAACTAAAATGTGTATTTATTTTTACATTGTTTGCAAACTGATATGTGACACATATTAGTGCCAAAATAACATGCAGAATAGGTAAGCCCCCCAAAAACAGGTGTGGCAGAGCCCTGAATGACAGGTCGCCACTGCATTCTCCACATTTCATTGAGGACTGTTCCGTACCATGGGAGTGAGTTCAATAACTTCAATATCAAATTTCCAATCGGGCAGCCCCCGAGACCCAAGAACTGTGCATGCATAAAACACTTCGCTTGATACCTTTAAGCAAAGTCAACATTAGAATGCCGTTTAAACCACCTCTGAGCGAATGTATGTAATGAGCTCTAGTGCGCCCAAAGTCGTTATATCCATGATTTATTGATGTGCATCAGTTCTAACGTATTAATATGTTTTTCTAACGTATTAATTAGTTGGAAATAGGTGTCTCCATAATAGCAATCTAAATATTCTACCAAAGGTAAAAAGTTGTCATGACTTGCGCGCGTGCTCTCCTCTGGCTTATGTGACAATTGCAGTAGTGCTCTCTCAACACTCACTTACACTCTCACACACACACACACACACACCCCTCCGAGCCTTGTCACCACTCACTCACTCAGCAACAGCCCAAATAGCTCGAAACATTTACGTTTTCAAAGTAGCCCAATTGGCTACAAAACCACGAACATGGCAACACTGCCGTAAACTAATTTCATATTATCAGAATAAAACACCCCACCCACTCAGCGATGAAGAGGAGCCTACCCTGTGCTCGTAAGACTGCCCCGAAGATAACTATCCCGGCGACATTGGTCCCATGAATAGCTTAAACTAGGATATTCTGCACGCAACAGACCAAAAAGTCCAGCGCGAGGGAGCGAGAGAGTGGGGGCAGGCAGAACCGTGCGCATATGTCTTGGTAATCTGCATCTCGCTATGTCTTAATTAAATGTCTTGCATGCCTCGCAAATTCACCAAAGTAGCCTAAAGTTAGCCTCTTCCTCTCTGATGCTATTTAAATTACACAACTGTCCCTAGGCCTTTATAACCATATAGTCTAAATTACGGAAAATTATGTTTTGTGATAACTGCACTGGGATTTTAATTATGGGGGGGGGGGACATTTTATTCGGTTTGGGATTTTTCATAATGATAAGGATCGCAAACTTCATTTAAACGTTTAAACGTTCACACCCCTACTGTGCACACATGTCCCAATTCACTGTTTCCGACTAATCATTGAAATGTACATCTAATTTGTCTAATTCATAGCTGTCATATATCTTGGACTGTCAGAAATGTATTCATGATTCACTGTTACCTTTAAAGATATTGATAAAACGCTTGTAAAGTACTGGTTTATCCATTTTTGATCTTATGTGATACTCTGCATCCTCCATTGGTTGGAGCCACCTGGAAGATCTCTCCATCAGGCCTACTCAAATCATTCCTTAATCTGTGGAATAATGCAGACATTATAAACTGGGTAGTTTGTGTCCTGGATGTTGTTTGGCTGAAAGCCGTGGTATATTTAAGCAATAAGGCCAGAGGTGGTGTGGTATATGGCCAGGGCTGTTCTTAGCAAGACGCAACGCAGAGTGCCTGGACACAGCCCRTAGCCGTGGTATATTGGCAATATACCACAAACTCCCGAGGTGCTTTATTGCTATTATAAACTGGTTATCAACCTAATTAGAGCATTGAAAATAACTGTTTTGTCATAACCATGGTATACTGTCGGTTTATAATGTTGGTTAGTGAGAGTTGATAACTTCAGCAGAAAAAGGTACAGACCTTAGTGCTATGAAACGAGCATGAGAAGCAGTAACAAAAATATTTTACCGCTTCCACTCTGCCATGAGGTACAAGGTGGGGGATGGTGAAATGACAATGTGGGGACATAAGTGGTCTTATAGGGGACAATGTGAGTGCAGGGTAGTCTCTTTATCAACACTTACGTTAGCTTGGTAGGTAACCAAGCTACTCTCCCAAATCTCATCAAAATTGTCTTGCTAACGTATTAGCTAGCACTAGCAACAAACAAGCTAACTACTAGCTAGCTAGGCTAGCTCAGTTGATAAACCAATACAATAATATACGGTGGTGGAATTTTACTACAGCTTGAAAATAACATTTCATGTCAGTTCAAATCTCACATAAACAGCAGGTGAGCTGCTGACCCGATGGTGTGTCCATGGCACGCGCTTTACGAGATGATGAAAAATGATTTTCCCTCTTCCACTCTGTGCCATGAGGTGCAAGGTGGTGTGGGGGAGGGGAAATTAAAACATGGGGACAGAGATATTCTTATAGGGGACGTCTGTGTCACTTCAGTGGTGTGTGTATCTGTCAAGGCGCTGGAATCCCGTAAATCGCCATGACTGACATTGATATTTCAATTGTGTAGTAAATATTCCACAGGCCTAAGAAATAGGCTAATACATTGCAAAATGAATGCCTTTAGCCTAGGCCTATAGGTCATAAGAAATCTCAAATGTAAATTGTAATGATTCCAAAAATCTTTTGATTGATCCAGAAACGAATAGATGGTGAATAGGCCTAAGCTACTGTGGGGGGCCCAAGATGCAAAATATATATATATATATATATATATATATATATATATATATATATATATATATATATATATATATACAGTACTGTGCAAAAGTTTTAGGCAGGTGTGAAGAAATGCTGTAAAGTAAGAACGCTTTCAGAAATAGACATGTTAATAGATTATATTTATCAATTAACTAAATGCAAAGTGTGTGAACAGTAAAACTCTACATCAATATTTGTTGACCACCCTTTGCCTTCAAAACAGCATCTATTATTCTGTGTTGCTACAGATGCTGGTTCAATACCCGTGCCGGCCTCGACTGGGAGACCCATGAGACAATTGTAGGTTTTTGGTTTCTCTCTTTCTAAAAACAGAAATAAATAATTCTAAATAATAAACTGGCTTTATTTACAAATAAGTAACAATGTCTCACCCCATGTTCAAGAATGGCCTTTTTCCCGCTCATTTTACATTATTTGAAAACAAAATCATCTCCAAAATATTGTTATTTTTTAAGCAAAGCGATTATTATTATTATTATTAATTTAGAACTACAGTGGGGCAAAAAAGTATTTAGTCAGCCACCAATTGTGCAAGTTCTCCCACTTAAAAAGATGAGAGAGGCCTGTAATTTTCATCATAGGTACACTTCAACTATGACAGACAAAATGAGAAAAAAAAATCCAGAAAATCACATTGTAGGATTTGTAATGAATTTATTTGCAAATTATGGTGGAAAATAAGTATTTGGTCACCTACAAACAAGCAAGATTTCTGGCTCTCACAGACCTGTAATTCTTCTTTAAGAGCTCCTCTGTCCTCCACTCGTTACCTGTATTAATGGCACCTTGTTTGAACTTGTTATCAGTATAAAAGACACCTGTCCACAACCTCAAACAGTCACACTCCAAACTCCACTATGGCCAAGACCAAAGAGCTGTCAAAGGACACCAGAAACAAAATTGTAGACCTACACCAGGCTGGGAAGACTGAATCTGCAATAGGTAAGCAGCTTGGTTTGAAGAAATCAACTGTGGGAGCAATTATTAGGAAATGGAAGCATACAAGACCACTGATAATCTCCCTCGATCTGGGGCTCCACGCAAGATCTCACCCGTGGGGTCAAAATGATCACAAGAACGGTGAGCAAAAATCCCAGAACCACACGAGGGGACCTAGTGAATGACCTGCAGAGAGCTGGGACCAAAGTAACAAAGCCTACCATCAGTAACACACTACGCCGCCAGGGACTCAAATCCTGCAGTGCCAGACGTGTCCCCCTGCTTAAGCCAGTACATATCCAGGCCCGTCTGAAGTTTGCTAGAGAGCATTTGGATGATCCAGAAGAAGATTGGGAGAATTTCATATGGTCAGATGAAACCAAAATAGAACTTTTTGGTAAAAACTCAACTCGTCGTGGACAAGAATGCTGAGTTGCATCCAAAGAACACCATACCTACTGTAAGCATGGGGGTGGAAACATCATGCTTTGGGGCTGTTTTTCTGCAAAGGACCAGGACGACTGATCCGTGTAAAGGAAAGAATGAATGGGGCCATGTATCGTGAGATTTTGAGTGAAAACCTCCTTCCATCAGCAAGGGCATTGAAGATGAAACGTGGCTGGGTCTTTCAGCATGACAATGATCCCAAACACACCGCCCGGGCAACGAAGGAGTGGCTCGTAAGAAGCATTTCAAGGTCCTGGAGTGGCCTAGCAGTCTCCAGATCTCAACCCCATAGAAAATCTTTGGGAGGAGTGAAGTCTCCGGTGTTGCCCAGCAACAGCCCCAAAACATCACTGCTCTAGAGGAGATCTGCATGGAGGAATGGGCCAAAATACCAGCAACAGTGTGTGAAAACCTTGTGAAGACGTTTGACCTCTGTCATTGCCAACAAAGGCTATATAACCTCTACCGCTTCTCTCTCCCGGATCCGGGATCCTCCTCATCAAAAAAGCTGACTAGCATAGCCTAGCCTAACGCGACAGGGATATCATATAATATAATTTTCATGAAATCACAAGTCCAATACAGCAAATTAAAGATAAACATCTTGTGAATCCAGCCATCATTTCCGATTTTTTAAATGTTTTACAGCGAAACACAATATGTATTTTTATTAGCTAACCACAATAGCAAAAGACTCAACCGCATATTTTCACCATTTTTACTATTTTCTACATTGTAGAAAAATTAGTGAAGACATCACAACTATGAAATAACACACATGGAATCAGTTAGGGAACAAATTCTTATTTACAAGGACAGCCTACTCCCTCCTCCCATCGGGGAATTGAACCCCGTTCTCCCACATGCTTGCATTCTCTAGCAGAGCCATTATTGATGGCTATCAAATGCTTTTCAAAGATGTCCTCTGGTGGTCAAACTAGCACTAACTAGCATTAATGGTACCAGTAGTCAACACTTAAATAACGTGCCATAGAATTCTGCTGCACCACGCAAGCTGAGGCGCAGTATGCTGCWACTTTTAAAGGACAAATCACTGTACAGTACCAGTCAAAYGTCTGGACACACCTACTCATTCAAGGGATTTTTCTTTATTTTTTACTATTTTCTACACTGTAGAATAATAGTGAAGATATCAAAACTATGAAATAACACATATGGAATCATGCAGTAACCAAAACAGTGTTAAACAAATCAAAATATATTTTAGATTTTAGATTCTTCGAAGTAGCCACCCTTTGCCTTGATGACAGCTTTGCACAGTCTTGACATTCTCTCAACCCGCTTTACCTAGAATGCTTTTCCAACAGGCTTGAAGCAGTTCCCACATATGCTGAGCACTTGTTGCCTGCTTTTCTTTCACTCTGCGGTCCAACTCATCCCAAACCATCTCAAATGGGTTGAGGTCGGGTGATTGTGGAGGCCAGGTCATCTGATGCAGCACTCCATCACTGTCCTTCTTGGTCAAATAGCCCTTACACTGCCTGGAGGTGTGTTGGGTTATTGTCCAGTTCAAAAACAAATGACAGTCCCATTAAGCACAAACCAGATGGGATGGCGTATCACTGTAGAATATTGTGGTAGCCATGCTGGTTAAGCATGCCTTAAATTCTAAATAAATCACTGACAGTGTCACCAGCAAAGCACCCCCACACCATCACACCTCCTCCTCCATGCTTCATGGTGGGAACTACACATGCAGAGATCATCCGTTCACCTACTCTGCGTCTCACAAAGACACAGCGGTTGGAACCAAAATTCTCAAATTTGGCCTCATCAGACCAAAGGACAGATTTCCACCGGTCTAATGTCCATTGCTCATGTTTTTTGGCCCGAGCAAGTCTCTTCTTCTTACTGGTGTCCTTTAGTAGTGGTTTCTTTGCAGCAATTCGACCATGAAGGCCTGATTCACACAGTCTCCACTGAACAGTTGATGTTGAGATGTGTCTGTTACTTAAACTCTGTGAAGCATTTATTTGGGCTGCAATCTGAGGTGCAGTTAACTCTAATCCTCTGCAGCATACGTAACTCTGGGTCTTCCTTTCCAGTGGTGGTCCTCATGAGAGCCAGTTTCATCATAGCGCTTGATGGTTTTTGCAACTGCACTTGAAGAAACTTTCAAAGTTCTTGAATATTTCCGGATTCACTGACCTTCATGTCTTAAAGTAATGATGAACTGTAGATTTTATTTGCTTATTTGAGCTATTCTTGCCATAATATGCACTTGGTATTTTACCAAATAGGGCTATCTTCTGTATACCACCCCTACCTTGTCACAACACAACTGATTGGCTCAGTCGCATTAAGCAGTAAAGAAATTCAACAAATGAACTTTTAACTTTTAAGACACACCAGTTAATTTAAATGCATTCCTGGTAACTACCTCATGAAACTGGTTAAGAGAATGCCACGAGTGTGCAAAGCTGTCATCAAGGCAAAGGGTGGCTACTTTGAAGACTCTCAAATATAAAATATATTTTGATTTGTTTCACACTTTTGGTTATTAGATGATTCCATATGCGTTATTTCATAGTTTTGATGTCTTTCTTCACTATTATTCTACAATGTAAAAATAATGAAAAATACTTGAATGAGTAGGTGTATCCAAACTCTTGACTGGTACTGTGCATACACTCTATACTATATTAACTGCCAACCACAGGAGGACTCAGCAGCGCGCTCTCAATGAGTGTAGACAGCCTTCTGCTGCCTGCTGCAGCTCTGCTAACCATCAGATGGTGGGGAGGAGGCAAAAGAGGTGTAACAGCATAGCTTCCGTCCCTCTCCTTGCCCCTACCTGGGCTCGAACCAGGGAACCTCTGCACAGATCGACAACAGCCACCCTCGAAGCATCGTTTCCCATCGCTCCACAACTCCAGGTCTCAGAGCGAGTGACGTCACCGATTGAAACGCTATTAGCGCGCACCACCGCTAACTAGCTAGCCATTTCACATCGGTTACATTGGCAAAACACTTTTTTTTWAATTCTACATTTTGTCCAACCACAGGAGCCTGCTCTCAATGTTCAAAATACAACAGTGATCATAATTTAGCCACAGAGGATCAATAATAAAAAAAGAACTATCACAAGAACATACAGGGAAATGTCAAAATAAAGGAAACACCAACATTAAGTGTGTCAAAAGGGTTTGGGCCACCACGAGTTGCCAGAACATCTTAAATGTGCCTTGGCATAGATTCTACAAGTGAATCTAAACCATGCCAGGAAAATGCACACCATAACATATACTTTGTATCTCTCGTTTACTCAAGTGTTTCTTTTATTTTGGCAGTTACCGGTATGCCTACAGTGAAGAAGGCCACAGTTTGGGCAGCATGCACACTAAATATACAGCTTGTTGCATTGTTGCCATAGACATATAATCCATAGAAGGGTTTTGTAAAGTCTTACTCTGGCAATTTGAAAGTTAAACTCATAGGTACACTAGCAATGGCTGCCAGTCCTGACTTGAATTGGAATTGCCATCAATTAATTATAGTTCTATGGTTGGTTGCAGCTGTCGGTTTGCCTTGTGCAGATTTCAAAATGCAATCCTGGTAAAAACATTCCGTTTAAAATGCAAATGTTGCACCCTGTACGTAATATCAAATGCGCAAAAAATAACCTAAGAAATAGGTTAAATTACTCGAAATTCACATGGTCCATTATTAGGCTATCAGTGTTACTGGGCTATACCAATAGGCTAGACATAGTTTTAAGAGAAGAGTTGAAGAGAGAGCGGACACTTCCAGCCTACTATTTTCTCTTGAGCTACGTTTTGGATATAGCCTTCCTTTTAGCTGGATGATTTTCAGACGGAGACAAATATTGGTGATCAATATTTATTTTTAGGCAATGTAGTAAACTAGCCTATAGCCTAATCATATTTAGGAACTTAATTTCCTTGGAATGATAACTGCACCGTGCTTCTCCTCCCATGCATGGCCCAACAAGGAGAGGAGGTAGGCCTAATTTCTTACACTTTCACTTGTGCCACGTTTTGCAGTCAGGATATAGCCTACCTTTTTAAGAGCAAGACCATTTTCAGGCAGAGACAAATAAATGGATAATCAATAGGCTATTTATTGAAAAGGAAAGGGCACAAAGCTCGCTCACCATAGTATGCGCCCGATGCGTCTTTTCCTATCAATCATGATCTAGCCTAATTTGTTGATTACACATCGACTCACTTTGGTTGAGCACCCTCAACTGCTTTCCATGATCAATATTTATTTACAGACACTATTGCCTAATCATATTTAAGTTAATTTAAGATAATTCCCACATGGTTCTCTGACCATGCATAGGCAGCCTACTCTATTTCATTGAGACCATATATATATTGCACGCCCAACTAGGACAGGAGAGGTGGGGTACTGAATTTGAAGCAGCGAATGCTGAGTGTGTGAATATTGCCACAGAGGTGACAATAGGTATCTAGGCTAACACTTAGGCTACAAAGCAGAAAGATACCGTTTCTGAATAATCTGCGGGACAAAAAAAAAAAAAAGTCCTGAAATTATTTTAAATGCACTTCAAGTATATCCTATGAATTTATTGTGCCTACAAGCTTGTGTTCATCATGGTAGATACAACTGGTGAACTATATGAAAAAGCAATATTCTCTGTACACAAGGGCGTAACTGTGTCAGGGTCAATGAAAATCTTTTTAAAGAAATAGCTGTGAAATGGTTGTTTCTGGTGAATTTTTGAAGGGAAAATACATCCAGAACTTTCCAGATAATTTGGTCAATATATCCATTCCAACCACAACTGAAATAGCCTACCAATAATTTATGTATTATTTAAACTGATGGTCTAACTCTAACAGTTCAGAAAGTAACAATATTTGGCAATTTGTTTGTAGAAGGACTGTGAGAAAGTCAGTTCTGAGGTGTGTTCAGTTCGATTTAACATTTGCTACATTGTGTAAAGGTTTGTACTGAAGGTCACATTTCCCCAAAACCTTCTTCAACATTCTTGAACAGACTGACATAGCCTTCCTTTGTTTTGTTTGGTTGGTGTGGCGGGATGTGGCTTGAAGTAGAGGTCTTTGCAAGTCCAACAGACACGAAATTCCGAAATCCGACCCAGAACGCAAGCGTGTCCTAAAATAATTACCAAGGGTCTCAGGTATGTGCAATTGAAATGTATTTACCACTGGACCCGATTGGACCCGTCCTCTAAATTTAATGTGTGAGGTAATGAGAACTYCACAAGCTTGTTATCTGTCAGATAATTAAACATATGTGACCGACCGGCTCTCATGTAGCAAATTTTTTTWAWTTTTTTTTTATATTGGATAAAAGTAAAGACTCAGAGCCCAAAAATTGTATATCACAAACTACAGAGGAACAATGGGAAAGTAATTTTGCTTTGAAAGTTGATCACCTTTCAACTCACTTTTGAGAAAATGGCCTTTGAATGTTTTGGTTTTGGACCCTGTTTTAACTTTCATTGTTAAATTGTTTCTTTTTCATAGCAGATTCTTTATCCATAAAAATGAACAGGGTGGAGAACAAACCCCTTTTCACATTGTTTAAGATAGAATTGAAATATTATTTAGAAATTATCAGTAAGTCTAAAAACAAAAAAGCAATACGTACCATAAAACTTTGAAAGGTTGAAAATGTATCTCAATATGTAATACTGTTAGGTTTATGTACTCTTGTTTGTATATTTCTGTTTTTGTATTTGTTTTGTTCATAATAATAATAATATATTTTTTAATTATACAAAAAAAAACATCAAGCACCCAAGCTAACGTGCTAGCTACAGTGGGGAGAACAAGTATTTGATACACTGACGATTTTGCAGGTTTTCCTACTTACAAAGCATGTAGAGGTCTGTCATTTTTATCATAGGTACACTTCAACTGTGAGAGACGGAATCTAAAACAAAAATCCAGAAAATCACATTGTATGATTTTTAAGTAATTAATTTGCATTTTATTGCATGACATAAGTATTTGATCACCTACCAACCAGTAAGAATTCCGGCTCTCACAGACCTGTTAGTTTTTCTTTAAGAAGCCCTCCTGTTCTCCACTCATTACCTGTATTAACTGCACCTGTTTGAACTCGTTACCTGTATAAAAGACACCTGTCCACACACTCAATCAAACAGACTCCAACCTCTCCACAATGGCCAAGACCAGAGAGCTGTGTAAGGACATCAGGGATAAATTGTAGACCTGTACAAGGCTGGGATGGGCTACAGGACAATAGACAAGCAGCTTGGTGAGAAGGCAACAACTGTTGGCACAATTATTAGAAAATGGAAGAAGTTCAAGATGACGGTCAATCACCCTCGGTCTGGGGCTCCATGCAAGATCTCACCTCGTGGGGCATCAATGATCATGAGGAATGTGAGGGATCAGCCCAGAACTACACGGCAGGACCTGGTCAATGACCTGAAGAGAGCTGGGACCACAGTCTCAAAGAAAACCATTAGTAACACACTACGCCGTCATGGATTAAAATCCTGCAGCGCACGCAAGGTCCCCCTGCTCAAGCCAGCGCATGTCCAGGCCCGTCTGAAGTTTGCCAATGACCATCTGGATGATCCAGAGGAGGAATGGGAGAAGGTCATGTGGTCTGATGAGACAAAAATAGAGCTTTTTGCTCTAAACTCCACTCGCCGTGTTTGGAGGAATAGAAGGATGAGTACAACCCCAAGAACACCATCCCAACCGTGAAGCATGGAGGTGGAAACATCATTCTTTGGGGATGCTTTTCTGCAAAGGGGACAGGACGACTGCACCGTATTGAGGGGAGGATGGATGGGGCCATGTATCGCGAGATCTTGACCAACAACCTCCTTCCCTCAGTAAGAGCATTGAAGATGGGTCGTGGCTGGGTCTTCCAGCATGACAACGACCCGAAACACACAGCCAGGGKAACTAAGGAGTGGCTCCGTAAGAAGCATCTCAAGGTCCTGGAGTGGCCTAGCCAGTCTCCAGACCTGAACCCAATAGAAAATCTTTGGAGGGAGCCGAAAGTCCGTATTGCCCAGCGACAGCCCCGAAACCTGAAGGATCTGGAGAAGGTCTGTATGGAGGAGTGGGCCAAAATCCCTGCTGCAGTGTGTGCAAACCTGGTCAAGAACTACAGGAAACGTATGATCTCTGTAATTGCAAACTAAGGTTTCTGTACCAAATATTCAGTTCTGCTTTTCTGATGTATCAAATACTTATGTCATGCAATAAAATGCAAATTAATTACTTAAAAATCATACAATGTGATTTTCTGGATTTTTGTTTTAGATTCCTTCTCTCACAGTTGAAGTGTACCTATGATAAAAATTACAGACCTCTACATGCTTTGTAAGTAGGAAAACCTGCAAAATTGTCAGTGTATCAAATACTTGTTCTCCCCACTGTACTTCCAGACACAAATGAGTGAAAGGCTCACTGAACATTACTCGCCCTAGCGGAGCTGGTTATGCTGTTATGTTATCCAGAGTGTTTGGGACTGCAACTGTGCTGTCAGATTGTCTGTTCGTAAATTCAGAGCGTTTCGCTCTCTGGGTGTTCAGAGCACACACTGGACACTCTGGCCGATGAGTAGGGTTGATCCGAACGTTCTGACCTCACAACGGCAGTCAAGCACCCAAGCTAATTGGCTAACATTGGCTAGCTTGCTAGCGACTTCCAGACACATAATGAGAGAACACCCCACTCTGACCATTTTACTCGCCGTAGCAGAGCTGGTTAGGCTGTTTTCATGTTATCCAGATCATTGGAGACTGTAACTCTGCTGCTGGCAACAATTAAATTATGCTTTTTTGCCAACATTTACTGACACCGACCATATTCAATGGGTGTTGAGCGTTCATAAATTCCTCAGTTATTCTGCGCTCTGGCACACTCAGACAAGAATATTTTGTTAACCTCTAATTCCTCCCAAACCCGGATCCAGGAGCACCCCCATCAGTAAAAAAGCTGACTAGCATAGCCTAGCATAGCGTCACAAGTAAATACTAGCATCTAAATATKATTAAATCACAAGTCCAAGACACCAGATGAAAGATACACATCTTGTGAATCCAGCCATCATTTCTGATTTTTAAAATGTTTTACAGGGAAGACACAATATGTAAATCTATTAGCTAACCARGTTAGCAAAAGACACCACTTTTTTTACTCCACCAGTTTTTTACTCCATCAGTAGCCATCACTAATTCGACCAAATAAAGATATAAATAGCCACTAACCAAGAAACAACATCATCAGATGACAGTCTGATAACATATTTATTGTATAGCATATGTTTTGTTCGAAAAATGTGCATATTTCAGGTATAAATCACAGTTCTACATTGCAGCTGTAATCTGAAATAGCGTCGATGCAGGCAGAATAATTACAGAGACCAACGTCAAATACCTAATTACTCATCATAAAACATTTCTGAAAAATACACAGCGTACAGCAAATGAAAGCCCAACATCTTGTGAATCCAGCCAATATGTCAGATTTTTAAAGTGTTTTACAGCGAAAACACAATATAGCATTATATTAGCTTACCACAATAGCCAGAAACACAACCGCATTTACCAGCAGCAAATGTTAGCGATCGTAACAATCCAGCAAAAGATATATAATTGGACTAACCTTGATAAACTTCATCAGATGACAGTCCTGTAACATCATATTACACAATGCATATAGGTTTTGTTCGAAAATGTGCATATTTAGCAGCACAAATCGTGGTTATACAATGTGATCAGTAGCAGCATTTCATGCATTCTGGCCGGCGCCATCTTGGAGAGGCACCTAATCTAATCGATAAATAATCGTAAACTTGACTAAAAAATACAGGTTGGACAGCAAATGAAAGATGCATTAGTTATTAATGCAACCGCTGTGTTAGATTTTTAAAATTAACGTTACCAGACATACAGTGTGCGTTACAGCCAGACCAGTGCCGCAATAATGGCGGACAAATCCTTTTACATTTTTCCACATAAATACGGAATAACATCATAAATAGCTCTTACTTTTGGACGAGCTTCCATCAGAATCTTGGGCAAGTTGTCCTTTGTCCAAAAGAATCGTTGCTCGGTTGTAAAACGTCCTCTTCAACTTTGGAACTAGCAGCTAACAATAGCTATGTGGCGCAGACATGCCCAAATGTTCAAAACGCAATACTAAGGAAATTCCGAAAATCACAATATACTCGCATAAACTGATATAACTTGGTTTAAAATAACTTTGTTATGATGTTTCTAACACCTATATCGAATTAAATTACAGACGGATATATCTAAGGCCGATAACTGAGCGTTTCAAAATGCCATCCTGAGGTCTTGCTTTGCGTCATGACGAACGTCAAAAAGAGAGCTCCCTCCGTTCCTTGGGGCTTTATAAGGTCTGAGATCTGCGTAGAAACTCCATTCCAATTCTCATTGGTTACTGACATCCAGGGGAAGGCGGGTGCAGTTCATGTCGACCCATAGGATACATACAGAGCTTTAAACTGATCTGAGAACAGAGCCTCGTTTTCAGACCTTCGCAGTTCCTGTCATGAATTTCGCTGCAGAATGAGTTCTGTTTCACCCACAGACATAATTCAAACGGTTTTAGAAACTAGAGATTGTTTTCTATCCAATAGTAATAATAATATGCATATTGTACGAGCAAGAATTGAGTACGAGGCAGTTTAATTTGGGAACGATAAATGTCGAAGTTGAAACAGCACCCCCTATAGTGGCAAGTTAAGACATGTAGCTAGCTAACTAGGTAAACAATGAACCATAATTCCAAGTCATGACTTACTACCCTGCATGAATCTGCAGGTAGCTGACCGACCAGGTTCAATGTTAGCTAGCTAACATTAGGCTATAACTAGTCAAGCAAATTGAGATACGAATAATAAGATCATACACGTAACGTTAGCTAGCAAGCCAGCCAGCTAACATTAGCTAGCTAACAGCACACTTTAACTTGAAATGAAACCACTTTCTGTCAAAATTAGAAACGTGTAATATCTGAAAATGTAGCTAGCTAGACTATCTTATCCATATACATAATGGATGGACGCGTCTTCTGTCGGATGCCATGGTTGCCCTCAGTTTGAAGAGTTAATCCGGAGACAGATGTTTTCTCCTTAGCTATCATACTCGAATTCCACTGATTTCAAAACTTGGTGCTCCAGAAAGTGGAGAGCATACACGTAACGTTAGCTGGCAGCCTCGCTAGCTAACAGTACACTTTAACTTGACATTAGGCTTATGCAGTTTTACTACGCAATACTTTTTTGAAAGCTGCATTAGACAGGATTACCTATACATTCTGACCAGCTCATATAGACAGAAGCGTGCTATATGGCATACCAATCCAAACTCATCTCTAGGCATGTCCAGCCCACTCATTATCTCAGCCAATCATGGCTAGCGGGAAGGTTGCTCACTTTTTCTGTGGCTAAACCAACTAGACTCGTAATTTAACAATTTTATTCGTATTTACATATGGAATACAAGTTTGTTATTAAGGCACATGAAAGTTTGCATGTTCGAGAAGGCATTTCTGCCCAAAAAGTTTACATTCAAACAGCTTTCCTGTTAAGTAGTGACCCGTGACATACGCCTAGTTTCCTGCAACGGGTCACATATAGCGTATGTTGAGCTGAAACTGGTTCTGGCCGCTCACCTGCTGCTGAGGAGAGAGAGAGTGAGTGAGAGGAGCCTTGGTCTAGGCTACTATTGATTGTGAAGAAGGAGGCCTTTTTCATTGAAGTAAAACAAAAGTTAGGCGAGAAGGAGTATAGTGAAAAGAAGCTGACAAAGGGAATGTCCTCCATGGGAACAAACTATAATATTGTCATGGCCAAAGATGAGCAGGACTTTGGCGTGGCTAAATGGACTTTGTCTGTGGAACTCCCTATTCAGGTTTGATTCGAATTTTCAAAGTTCTTGTATTTATTCTAATTATTCTAATCTATTCTAGTTTTTATTATTATTATTATTATTATTGGGCTAGTTCATTTGGTTAATTTTCTCAATAGAAATCAAATATAAAGGTGGTTTTTGAAGTATTCTTAGGGTGATAATTAGGTTGCATAAACATGATGATTCTTTTCCCCCCACAAAGTTTTTTTCTAAACATAAATAGGGAGGATAGGTTGCTGCTGTTGGTCAGAGTCTGAGACAGACAGGCTGGCTCTGACTGGGGAGAGAAACAGGCTTGCTTGAGCCCACTGCCTGAGGTTCAGTTGTAACAAGTTAGCTCACAGAAGCACAGAAGGGTTTTGTTGAGGAGAGAGAGAGCAAGAGAGGAGCTATTTCTCTGTTCTCCTTACAAGCTTAGCACAACTTTTTTTCCCTTTACAAACCATGGCCTTTGTGGACCGGGGGGAGGTCCCCCTCCCCAAGTTACATGCCTGTCAGTACATGTTCGACTTGGGAAATCAGGTAGCGATAACCCATAGGTCTACTGAAGATTTTACGCACAGTAGTAGAGACCCTGGTTATGTCTCGCATTAATGGGAGTGAAAGCAAAGCTCTGCCAGCCCCTGTATGCTATAGGCCTATGGGTCAATGGCCGTTTTTTTTTTAAATGAAGGAAAAATTATACTTTCTATTTTAATCTGTTGTATTCCATTGTTATATGTGTGTTGACTGGTCAAATTAACAATTAAGTTGATTTCATGGCGCAGCTATATAGCCTCGGCTAAGTACAGATAAGCCTAAATAAAACAAAAAAAAATTGTCTTTCCCTCTCAAAATGCACTGGTGCCAAAATGATTGAGACACGCAATTTGCCTGCCTAATTAACTGTATACAGGGTCCATGCAAAAAAACAGACTTGAGCATGTTCAAAGTCATCTTTAAAAAAAAAACATTTCAAGTGATTTGTTTGTTGTTTTATAGATTCCTAGCCTATAACCAAGCTTACAGTCAGACGGGAGTAGATTGAATTTACCAAGAGAAGGACACAGTTCTTTTCTCACTGCTGTCGTGGAATGCTGTTTACTCAAAAGGATAGGCTATGCACCATGGTTACATACTTCAGTACAGTCTCACTTAGCTCATTCCTAATGTGGGCTAAAGTATCATTGTCGACTTCTACCATTGCATGCGACCTCGCATCAGTCTTTTTTGCGAGCTGACCAAAATCGTGCTGCATTTCTCCACTGGTTATTGGCAGGTGCGCTTGCACAGTGAAGATAGGTCATCCAGAAGGGTCATACCRCTATTTAAAGGTCTAGCCTAGATAAACGGCTGTTTAGCCAATGCCAGGACTTAAATAAAGAAGTAGGCTACTAATAGGCCTAGGCTAGTATAGGCCTACCCTATAGTCGGTGATGTGCAATTTAACTTTTTTCTCCCAATTGTATCAAATTGCTTGGCCGCCTTGCAAATACTCTCGCTATAATTAGCAAATAATAATTAGGTTATACAACCTTTTTCAATTGAGTTTTGAGCCTATTGCATCCCGCTCAGATGTGACCCCACTAATGTACACAGGCTGCGCTTGATGAGCCGAGAGCTTCGTAGGCTGCGTTTAGACAGACAGACCAATTCTGATGTTTTGCTTCACTAACTGGTGTTTTGACCAATCACATATCTTTTTTCGGATTCTCCTACAGAGTCGCAAGCAGGCAAGCCGTGTTGATGTCTGTATAGTGTCAGAAAGAGCTGATTCTACACTTTTCAAAAGTGATATCCTTCTCAAACAACTCTTAAAGACGGCCCCTCAAACTATTTAAACATATAACTTTTGGGAAATTACCGGGATTACAAGCACTCCCAGCATGCATGCAAAACTCAAAGCACAGTAATATATTTAAACTCCAAATATTCCATTCTGTTCTTTTCTTAAATGAATAATGTTTCATAGGATCTGCCCTTAACATATCAAATCAAATTGTATTTGTCACATGCGCCGAATACAACAGGTGTAGACTTTACAGTGAAATGCTTACTTACAAATGAATAATGAATGATCTTTGTGATGGTGTTTATTTAATGAGTTCCGGTGTTGTAGTTGTTTTTCATTCATACATATAGCKAACAGTTAAGTAAACTAAGGAAAATGCTATTGTGTTCTTTTAAATACATTTCATTTTGTATTTTAATGTCACATAAGACCTTTTTTCTGATTGCAGATAATTATTTAGGCTATTAGAGTGTTAGAATAAAATAGAAACAATAAATAATATGTGTTCAGACTTATCTGTAAATATATTTTTCCATCTGACGGTCTTGTGGCTGGGTAGAACAGATGAAATAAATCTGAATAAATAATTCTCCGCAAAGAAGTCTGTAGTGAATGATGGAGCAGCGGAATAATTCAGTTTGAGTCATCAGGCAAAGGATGTGTTGGTGTGCATGTTGGTCTCTTGTCCTCTCCAGGGGTGGGTTGGGCTGCGTGGTGACTGCCTTCGAGTGTTGGGAGGATTTGGTGATTTTTTAAATGATTTATAAACCTTATCCTTCATTGTAATGCAAAACTGTTGTATTTAACACAACATCTAAATTGTTCATTTTGGTGGTTTTGACATGGTGTGTTGTGAAGTTGGAACTTTCCTTCCAAATGGTGCACTATGATTGGATGTATGATACGCTGATGTGATGACTGACTCATTCAGAAACAAAGCAGCCAGATAACAACCTCCAAAAGAAATATGGAAATTCAGAATAGTTAGACAACATATATAGCCTAGACCTGGAGTGGTGAAGGAAATTATTATTTTTGATTTAATCAACCTGGAAAAACAGGTTTGTTGAATCACTGAACTGAACAATTAGCTCAGTTGGTCAGGTGTGTTTCCTAGTTGAATCAAAATCCTTCTGTAGGCTACCTGCAGCACTCCAGGAACAGGGTCTACCTAAGGAGGAGTGTAAATGTTTCCTGTTCTTCTTGATAACTTGTTGTTGTGCTGTTTGTATTGTATGTTTTGACTACTGCTGTCTTCTTGGCCAGGTCTACCTTGCAAAAGAGACTGTGTCTCGATGTTATTTTCCCCTGGTTAAATAAAGGTAAAAATATACACAAATCAAAAAGCTATAGCATTACGCAACTGTTTGCAGTGAAAAATGACATGAACCGTAGCCTAATCAATAGCTACAAGCACTTTGTTTGAGTACATTTAGACCCAGGATAGACTCAAAGCAAATGCACACTAGCTCTGTTCTCCTTTTCTTCTCTTCCTCAAAAACATTTTMGGAAATTGTCTGAATTACATTTTGGAGAGAGTAGGCGTATACCATTGAGAGCAATCATTGTTCAACCCCTRCCCACACACATCACCATCGTCAATCAAATCATTCAAATGATATAGGACATAGTTTTGATCACCAGCTTGGACTATTTCCAACTATAATTAGAGTTTTGGTCAATTTCAATTGCTAGAGAACGACGGAGATGGTGTCTGCTAAATGTCAAGTAAACCCGTAACCAAACTGCTGGGATCTGAGCTAGCTAATTGACATGCCTGAACTGACCAATCACAGCAAAGATGGGACCGGACTTGACAATATCCGGTAAAAGCATGGTGTCTCCGTGTAGTAGGGGAATCATTGAGCTGTAAAACAATGGGGGAATCAATGGGAACGAGACCTGCCTTTCTACTTGTGTTCTATCAACAAATCGACACGTTTTAGGCATGATACAATGGTTTCAGTGTATATATAATTCTCCAATCATGTTTGCTAACTACTTT
Source organism: Salvelinus sp. IW2-2015 (assembly GCF_002910315.2). Lineage (NCBI taxonomy): Eukaryota > Metazoa > Chordata > Actinopteri > Salmoniformes > Salmonidae > Salvelinus > Salvelinus sp. IW2-2015. Next base: position 5,040,197 of record NC_036846.1, read on the forward strand.
GCTTTTAGCTTGGGTCTGTTTAATGTTGTTACACTCCTAGTCTCCTAGTCTCCTAGTCTCCTAGTCTCCTAGTCTACATAGCCAGCTAACATGCTAACATTAGCAACCACTGCTAACATGCAGTACAACGTGGGTGCTGTTTTAATAGCAAATCATTGCTGATTGGTGTTTATTAATCAATGGGAGTTTTGAAAATCTGGTTGTTGATATAATGCATTTAGCTAGCTTTTTAGTTTAAGCCTGATAATAATATGAGCCTAATATATATTATAATATGTGTCCATCCTGTATCACAACTGGCCGTGATTGCGAGTCCCATAGGGCGGTGCACAATTGGCCTAGCGTCGTCCGGGTTAGAGTTTGGCCGTGGTAGGCTGTCATTGGTAAGCCGATATAAAAAATAAGATTTTGTTCTTAACTGACTTGCCTCGTTAAATAAAGGTTCAATAAAAAAAAAAAAYAAGTCCCCAAAATGTGCTAACGGRATGCAAATGCAGGTGGAGCTTCATTAAATATGCACACTGCAGTACTAAGACCCACCTAGCCTCTCTGGATACACACACACACACACACTCCGTATCTCGTCTTGTATTGATGTGGAATATAATCTCGTATATCTGAACTGTAGGAATGAAAAAAGTTTGATGTCTGATATGTATTGATCCTGTAGAGGAGCATAAGTGGCCCAGACCTACAGATGCACACACCTCTGAGAGACACCTCTGACAGCTTTTAGCACATTAACACACTAGCCACCTGACAGAGGGAAGGAGAGAGAGCGCGAGAGAGAGAGAAAGAAAGAAAGAGACAGGGAGAGACAGAGAGAGAGAGGAAGAAAGGGGAAGAGAGAGAGAGAGACAAAGACATAGAAGAGAGAGGGGGAGAGAAAGGAGAGAGAGAGGTTAATGTTACAAGATCACAATACAGAGACTGTGTATGACATCTAGCCCTATCTGTTCCAGGAGTATTTGGTTAATGAATACACTAATTATTGGACTAATTATTGGACAATGTCTAATTAGTTACATCATGGTAGTACAAAGATGTTGTGGGTGATGGACATGGTGTGCATTTATCCTTTCTATGTATGTCTGCGTGGTTTAGGTCAAACCTAGCTTCATGAGGGAGAAGCAATTTTTCTACTAAGATAACATATGGAATTGTTTTAAGATGGTCATATCATGGATCATTTAACTATTTGATTAAATGGACCCCTTTAGGTATAAACATTTTTATGAATTTAGCCTTTACAACTATAGCCCATAGACACATATTTATCTTAAAATAAATATGCTAYCTACCTAAGTTAGCAAACAGCAAAATAATTTGATTTCCCCTAACTGTAACACAGTAGTATGTTAGCCAGCAATACACAATATGGGTTTCAGTAGAAAACTTAAGTTAGCTATCTATATTGTAATTCACTGAGTGGTTGGGCGAGAGAGGGCCTGTTTTCAGGACAATAGAGTAATCAGCGTTGGTCTCCCTTCCACTCTGTGGAACGGCCTCCCTCTGTGGTAATGATCCTGAAGGACAGTCCTCACCACTGTCTCTAATACCCTGTTAACCGTCGTGTGTGTGTGTGTTTTTTGTATGTGTATGTGTAATGTGTGGTGTGTGTGTGTGTGTGTTGTGTGTGTGTGTGTGTGTGTGTGTGTGTGTGTGTGTGTGTGTGTGTGTGTGTGTGTGTGTGTGTGTGTGTGTGTGTGTGTGTGTGTGTGTGTGTGTGTGTGTCATCCATGTGTGTGCGTGCATCCGTCCATCCGTGTATATGTGAAGTCTCCTGCACCTCAGTATTTAGCCTACCCCATCTCGGCTAAGCCATGTGAGATGAAGAAGATGTCAGCAGAGAGGAGAGAACCCCACGCTGAGCTCAAAGGAGGGAGATGGAGGGATTAGGCATCCTTAGATGAAACTTCAGTCAATACAGAAAGATAGAAAAACATAGAGGGTATGAGCAACGGCACCACTTAATGCAAAACTGCAGCCCATTGATTTCCTCTCAGATGACGGTTGATGGGATGGAGCTCGGTAGATCGATGATGTGTGAGTTAGCATGCGCTTCTCTACACATCATCACCTTGTCATATCCCGTCTGATACATTAGGCTACAGGACCATGGCTGAGGGGGAAACCATCACCCTTCCCCTGTTCTGTCTGCTCTGTCTGTCTGTCTGTCTCTGTCTGTCTGTCTGTCTGCTGTCTGTCTGTCTGTCTGTCTTCTGTCTGTCTTGTCTGTCTGCTGTCTGTCTGTCTGTCTGTCTGTCTGTCTGTCTGTCTGTCTGTCTGTCTGTCCTGTCTGTCTGTCTGTCTGTCTGTCTGTCTGTCTGTCTGTCTGTCTGTCTGTCTGTCTGTCTGTCTGTCTGTCTGTCTGTCTGTCTCTGTCTGTCTGTCTGTCTGTCTGTCTGTCTGTCTGTCTGTCTGTCTGTCTGTCTGTCTGTCTGTCTGTCTGTCTGTCTGTCTGTTTTCTGTCTGTCTGTCTGTCTGTCTGTCTGTCTGTCTGTCTGTCTGTCTGTCTGTTCTGTCTGTCTGTCTGTCTGTCTGTCTGTCTGTCTGTCTGTCTGTCTGTCTGTCTGTCTGTCTGTCTGTCTGTCTGTCTGTCTGTCTGTCTGTCTGTCTGTCTGTCTGTCTGTCTGTCTGTCTGTCTGTCTGTCTGTCTGTCTGTCTGTCTGTCTGTCTGTCTGTTTGTTTTTTTTTTCTGTCTGTCTGTCTGTCTGTCTGTCTTCGGTCTGTTGTGTCTGTGTGGGTCCTGCTCTGTTGTCTTTATTGTCTGTCTGTCTGTCTGTCTGTCTGTCTGTCTGTCTGTCTGTCTGTCTGTCTGTCTGTCTGTCTGTCTGTCTGTCTTACGGGGAGAATGATATCAAAACTGTAAGAATATGTTTAGATAAATACACAATACATGGAATTAACGATCACTGGAAACAGTTTTTTTTCTGTAATGGGGAACTGAGTATTAATGGGTCAGGGACACGGGTTGTTCAGAATCTGTTTAAAATCTGTGTAGAGGTTCCAGTCAGGGACTCATAGCTACATGTGGTAAGTTCTCATTGGTCCAAATTGTCAATACATTGAGCCTGAAACGGGATACTCTGTATGTTGGCCATTGGCCCAATTTTACTGCAAGGAATTCTAATTGGTCAACCCCAGGCTAGGCTTGGGTATAAACTACATCCTGTCTCTTTGTTCAGTGGAGAAAACACTGAGAACAGGGAAGAATTAACAGCGACCATCAACTTTCCAGCATAAGAACTACAATTTTTTCTCTGTAAATAAATATATTTGTATCCCCCTAATTTGCTTTGGGGTCTGTGTTATTGAAGAATAACATCAACTGCTAACACATTGTGCCATGACGCAGATGAATTGGTCTTGACCAACAAGAAAAAAAGAAATCAACTGTTTGTTGATCCAGGTGAGTCAGCTCTTAATCTCCTGACAACGGCATATTGCTGGGTGTCTAGACATATATCATCTAAAAGAACCAAATCAGGTTAATATAAGTGCATGCAATGAGTGATACGTATCTGTGATGTATAGGGTTTAGAGTCCTTTGTTAAAGCCCTAACAGTTCAAATAAACCCTAATTGATTAGGGGTGTGAAACGTTCTCGTGGCATAGGAGTTGCTAGTTGAGTTTACATTTTTACATGTGGGGGTAATGTAAGCCTTGTACAAGCTTTTGAAGTAAACACACGTTTTAGGGGTAACCAGGCCCTGCAGAAACAATTTGTGTTCTATAGATAGGAGGTTAGAGTCCTCAAGGGATATACAGTTTGGACACACCAACTCATTCAAGGGTTTTTCTTAATTATTACTGTTTTCTACATTGTAGAATATTAGTGAAGACATCAAAACTATGAAATAACACATATGGAAACATGCAGTAACCAAAAAAGTGTTAATCAAAGCTACCTTGATGACAGCTGTCACCGGGTGTATAGAGGCGAAGTCAGGTGCAGGAGAGTAGAGGGATGTAAACAGGCGCACTTTTATTTTAGTTCCAAAAACGAGAGCACTACATAAATCAAATGCGCTCAAAACACGGAACATACAAGAATAAAGCGCGTAATAAAACACCACAATAACATGAAACAATTACACACGAAACATAATGGGAAACAGAGGGTTAAATACAAGTAGATTGATTGGGGAAATGAAAACCATGTGTGTATGGAAACAAGACAAGACAAATGGATATATGAAAAATGGAGCGGCGATGGCTAGAAAGCCGGTGACGTCGATCGCCGAACGCCGCACGAACAAGGAGGGGAGCCGACTTCGGCGGAAGTCGTGACAACAGCTTTGCAGGCTCATGGCATTCTATCAACCAGCTTCATGAGGAATGCTTTTCCAACACTCTTGAAGGAGTTACCACATAGTCTATGCACTTGTTGGCTGCGTTTCCTTCACTCTGCAGGCCAACTCATCCCAAACCATCTCAATTGGGTTGAGGTAGGGTGATTGTGGAGGCCAGGTCATCTGATGCAGCACTTCATCACTCTCCTTCTTGGTCAAATAGCCCTTACACAGCCTGGAGGTGTGTTGGGTCATTGTCCTGTTGAAAACAAATGATAGTCCTACTAAGCCCAAACCAGATGGGATGGTGTATCGCTGCAGAATGCTGTGGTAACCATGCTGGTTAAGTGTGCCTTGAATTCTAAATAAATCACAGACAGTGTCACCAGCAAAGCACCATCACACCTTCTCCTCCATGCTTCACGGTGGGAACCACACATGCGGAGATCATCTGTTCACCTACTCTGCGTCTCACAAAGCCACGGCGGTTGGAACCAAAAATCTCAAATTTGGACTCATCAGACCAAAGGACAGATTTCCACCGGTCTAATGTCCATTGGTCGTGTTTTTTGGCCCAAGCAAGTCTTCTTCTTGGTGTCATTTAGTAGTGGTTTTCGTTACAGCAATTCGACCATGAAGGCCAGATTCACGCAGTCTCCTCTGAACAGTTGCTATTGAGATGTGTCTGTTACGTGAACTCTGTGAAGCATTTATTTGGGCTGCAATTTCTGAGGCTGATAACTCTAATGAACTTATCCTCTGCAGCAGAGGTAAGTCTGGGTCTTCCTTTCCTGTGGCGGTCCTCGTGAGAGCCAGTTTCATCATAGCGCTTGATAGTTTTTGCGACTTCACTTGAAAGAACGTTCAAAGTTCTGGAAATGTTCTGGATTGACTGACCTTTATGTCTTAAAGTATTGATGGGCTGTCATTTCTCTTTGCTTATTTGAGCTGTTCTTGCCATAATATGGACTTGGTCTTTTACCAAATAGTGACATCTTCTGTATACCATCCCTACCTTGTCACAACACAACTGATTGTTTCAAATGCATTAAGAAGGAAAGAAATTCCCCAAATTAACTTTTAACAAGGCACACCTGTTAATTGAAATGCATTCCAGGTGACTACCTCGAAAAATCCAGAAAATCACATTGAAGGATTTTTATGAATTTATTTGCAAATTATGGTGGAAAATAAGTATTTGGTCAATAACAAAAGTTTATCTCAATACTTTGTTATATACCCTTTGTTGGCATAACAGAGATCAAACGTTTTCTGTAAGTTTTCACAAGTTTTCACACACTGTTGCTGGTATTTTGGCCCATTCCCCATTTCCAGTGATCGTTAATTCCATGTATTGTGTATTTATCTAAACATATTCTTACAGTTTTGATATCATTCTCCCCGTAAGACAGACAGACAGACAGACAGACAGACAGACAGACAGACAGACAGACAGACAGACAGACAGACAGACAGACAGACAGACAGACAGACAGACAGGACAGACAGACAGACAGACAGACAGACAGGGGAAGGGTGATGGTTTCCCCCTCAGCCATGGTCCTGTACCTAATGTATCAGACGGGATATGACAAGGTGATGATGTGTAGAGAAGCGCTGCTAACTCACACATCATCGATCTACCGAGCTCCATCCCATCAACCGTCATCTGAGAGGAAATCATGGGGCTGCAGTTTTGCATTAAGTGGTGCCGTTGCTCATACCCTCTATGTTTTTCTATCTTTCTGTATTGACTGAAGCTTTCATCTAAGGATGCTATCCCTCCATCTCCCTCCTTTGAGGCTCAGCGTGGGGTTCTCTCCTCTCTGCTGACATCTCTTCATCTCACATGGCTTGGCCTGAGATGGGGTAGGCTAAATACTGAGGTGCAGGAGACTTCACATATACACGGATGGACGGATGCACGAACACAATGGATGACACCACACACACACACACACAACACACACACACACCACCACACACAACACCACACACACACACAACACACACACCACACACACACACACACACACACACACACACACACACACACACACACACTACACATACACATACAAAAACACACACACACAACACACACGACGGTTAACAGGGTATTAGAGACAGTGGTGAGGACTGTCCTTCAGGATCATTACCACAGAGGGAGGCCGTTCCACAGAGTGGAGGGAGACCAACGCTGATTACTCTATTGTCCTGAACAGGCCCTCTCCTGCCCAACCACTCAGTGAATTACAATATAGATAGCTAACTTAAGTTTTCTACTGAAACCCATATTGTGTATTGCTGGCTAACATACTACTGTGTTACAGTTAGGGGAAATCAAATTATTTTGCTTGTTTGCTAACTTAGGTAGCTAGCATATTTATTTTAAGATAAATATGTGTCTATGGGCTATAGTTGTAAAGGCTAAATCATAAAAATGTTTATACCTAAAGGGGTCCATTTAATCAAATAGTTAAATGATCCATGATATGACCATCTTAAAACAATTCCATATGTTATCTTGTAGAAAAATTGCTTCTCCTCATGAAGCTAGGTTTGACCTAAACCACGCAGCCATACATAGAAAGGATAAATGCACACCATGTCCATCACCCACAACATCTTTGTACTACCATGATGTAACTAATTAGACATTGTCCAATATTAGTCCAATAATTAGTGTATTCATTAACCAAATACTCCTGGAACAGATAGGGCTAGATGTCATACACAGTCTCTGTATTGTGATCTTGTAATTTAACCTCTTCTCTCCTTTCTCTCCCCCTTCTCTTCTATGTCTTTGTCTCTCTCTCTCTCTTCCCCTTTCTCCTCTCTCTCTCTGTCTCTCCCTGTCTTTTCTTTCTTTCTCTCTCTCTCGCGCTCTCTCTCCTTCCCTCTGTCAGGTGGCTAGTGTGTTAATGTGCTAAAAGCTGTCAGAGGTGTCTCTCAGAGGTGTGTGCATCTGTAGGTCTGGGCCACTTAGTCTCCTCTACAGGATCAATACATATCAGACATCAAACTTTTTTCAATTCCTACAGTTCAGATATACGAGATTATATCCACATCAATACAAGACGAGATACGGAGTGGTGTGTGTGTGTGTGTATCCAGAGAGGCTAGGTGGTCTTAGTACTGCAGTGTGCATATTTAATGAAGCTCACCTGCATTTGCATACCGTTAGCACATTTTGGGGACTTCTTTTTTTTTTATTGAACCTTTATTTAACGAGGCAGTCAGTTAAGAACAAAATCTTATTTTTTATATCGGCTTACCAATGACAGCCTACCACGGCCAAACTCTAACCCGGACGACGCTAGGCCAATTGTGCACCGCCTATGGGACTCGCAATCACGGCCAGTTGTGATACAGGATGGACACATATTATAATAATATATTAGGCTCATATTATTATCAGGCTTAAACTAAAAAGCTAGCTAAATGCATTATATCAACAACCAATTTTCAAACTCCCATTGATTAATAAACACAATCAGCAATGATTTGCTATTAAAACAGCACCCACGTTGTACTGCATGTTAGCAGTGGTTGCTAATGTTAGCATGTTAGCTGGCTATGTAGACTAGGAGACTAGGAGACTAGGAGACTAGGAGACTAGGAGTGTAACAACATTAAACAGACCCAAGCTAAAAGCAAAGTAGTTAGCAAACATGATTGGAGAATTATATATACACTGAAACCATTGTTCATGCCTAAACGTGTCGTTTGTTGATAGAACACAGTAGAAAGGCAGGTCTCGTTCCATTGATTCCCCATTGTTTTACGCTCAATGATTCCCTACTACACGGAGACACCATGCTTTTACCGGATATTGTCAAGTCCGGTCCATCTTTGCTGTGATTGGTCAGTTCAGGCATGTCAATTAGCTAGCTCAGATCCAGCAGTTGGTTACGGGTTTACTTGACATTTAGCAGACACCATCTCCGTCGTTCTCTAGCAATTGAAATTGACCAAAACTCTAATTATAGTTGGAAATAGTCCAAGCTGGTGATCAAAACTATGTCCTATATCATTTGAATGATTTGATTGACGATGTGATGTGTGTGGGGAGGGGTTGAACAATGATTGCTCTCAATGGTATACGCCTACTCTCTCCAAAATGTAATTCAGACAATTTCCCAAAATGTTTTTGAGGAAGCAGAAAG
>NC_036846.1:5048685-5067321 GCF_002910315.2 Salvelinus sp. IW2-2015
TTCTCATTTTGTCTGTCATAGTTGAAGTGTACCTATGATGAAAATTACAGGCCTCTCATCTTTTTAAGTGGGAGAACTTGCACAATTGGTGGCTGACTAAATACTTTTTTGCCCCACTGTATATTGGGGTTGAATAAATATATAAACATAGAAATATATCATATACAACTTCTGAAGTTCACACTCTGGAAAAGGTGCGGGACAGCTGCTCTGTATGTGAACATGAAGAATATATTACATTCACTGTCTAGTGATATGAAGAACCATTTCAAAGTAGAGGAGTGTAGGCAGAAAATAATAAATACATATTCTGTCATTGCTGACAAAGATGGAATATGGAATCTGTCTGATATACAAAAAGCTTGGGGGAAAATTCCAAGAATGTCTGTCTTACTGACAAAGACAAGATGGTCTTTAACCGTATTAGCCGAAGTAAGAAAATGAGATGATAAATTCCTTAGAGATAATCATGATAGTACATTGCAGAGAGATAGAGAGGGTTTGAGGGCTCTTAGTGAACAGATAAAAACATGAATAAAAAAACTTTCCAATCTACATCCTTATGATGGGTTACAGTTGTTAGTCTTTGTTATGCAGGCTACATACATCGCTGTGTCGATGGTGACATCATTTCTCGACCAACATCATGTGTCCACATGCTGTTCATACTCTTTTAACAATGAGTCGAGCTGCACAGGTCACAGCTGCTCATTGGAACAAGTCGTCGACTGTGTTGGAGGCTCCTAACATCATCATACAATGTGACACACCYTSTAARCCAGCTACTCTGATGCTTCCTCCAGACACCACATTACTTGAACACGACTGTTGTGAGTTGTTTTTGGATCAGCTCTCTGATGGGTTTACAAAAAGTAATCCGTTGGAAAACCCTGAGTTTATCTTATACACAGATGGTTCAAGCTTTGTGGAGGGGGGTGAGAGGAAGGCAGGCTGGGCAGTTACTACAATGGACAATGTGATAGTGACAGATACGTTACCGGCAGGAACATCAGCCCAGGTGGCGGAACTGGTGGCTTTGACAGAAGCACGTAAAAAGGAAAAACAGCTAATATCTACACAGACTCAAGGTATGCTTTCGGCGTTACCCATGATTTTGGAAAAATATGTAAAAACAGAGGATTCACGACATCGCTGGGAGCACCTGTGAATACTGGACCAAAGGTGATTGCTCTACTGAATGCTCTCCAGTTGCCTGCACAAGTTGCAATTTTGAAAATGAAAGCACATGGGGAAATCTTTACAGACGAGAGTAAAGGTAATGACCTGGCTGACAGAGCTGCCAAGGAGGCTGCCAAGCGAACACCTCTGTCATCTAAACGGATTAGGAAATACACCGTGGTTACATTGCAACGCATTAGAGACATGCAAAGCAATGCAACAAAAGATGAAGTGTGGGAATGGCTGGCGGCAGGGTGCAAACTCAATCAAGAAGGTGTGTGGAAATACAAACTGAGATGTGTAGCGCCTAATGCACTCTTACCCTACTTGGTGACACAGATCCACTCTTTGGGACACATTGGTGTGGACAAGATAATMTATCGCTTTGTGGGCAAATGGCGGATTCCTGGTGTACGGAAAGAGGCTGAGGCAGTCGTGGCAAGTTGCAACATTTATATGGAAAACTACAAGGGACGAGTGAAAGTACAGACACGACGAGCACCTGCCCCACCATGACCCTTCAGACATCGACAGCATGACTACATCACGCTACCCAAATGTAAAGGTCCGAAAGATAGGCTGGTCATTGTTGATCGTTTCTCACGATGGTTTGAAGCCTACCCTACTAAGAAAGGAACCACACAACACAAAGACAAAATTCTGATTAGAGAAATAATTCCCAGTTTAGGATTTCCGGAACATCTAGTTTCCGACCAAGGKACTCATTACACAGGAAAATTGTGTCAGGAGGTAGCTCGTCATCTGAACATAGACTGCACTGCCCTTACCATCCTCAATCGAGTGGTCAGGTAGAATACACAAATGAGTTTTGAAAGAAAGASTTTCAAAGATACATCAAGAAGGGATATCATGACCGGATGCATTGKCTACAGTCTTATGTAGTATATGGGCCACTCATAACAAATCTACAGGCTTGAGTCCGTTTGAGGTTGTCACAGGTCGACCCATGTCACTACCAGGCACGTTAGATTTTAGAAAGGCAGACGTACACATTATGAGTGACACAATGCTTAACTATTGCAGACAACTTTCTAATGCAGTAGGGGAAGCAGACAGACATYTAAAAGAGGCGTGGGGAATAACTCCCAAGGGGGCACATGACGTAACGCCAGGACAGTGGGTGATGGTAAAGAAATATGTTACAGACACATTAGGGCCAAAATGGGAAGGTCCTTATCAAGTTTTGCTCCTAACGAGGTCAGCAGTGAAAGTACAGGGCATATCACGATGGATACATTCATTCATTTGATGACAATCTGATTGATTAGCAGTCGGGTGAAGAAGCATAGTAAGCCGATCAGAACCTGATAGATAAGCTTCTATGTTGTACACCGTAGTCATCATATTAGAGAGATCTAAGGGAAATATCAATTTCTCTTGAAACCAGGACATGTTTACTTTTTTCTTCCTCCATTACAGGTTATGAGAATSTACCYTCTYWAGCTGCAGCAATATCCCTTGACCAGAGGTCTTACCTAAAACGATACAAGATCACCGGTGAAGTGGTCATTAGAGACGTCCTTATCAACCAGTGGAATGGAAGAAGAATTCCTCACTACCGGCAGGCTGTCAGAACATACTCTCTAATAGTTGTCTATGTGGGACTGATACCGATGTGGAACAGCTGGTCACTCTTAAAGGACTCTGTGAATGATTACCTTGCCAATAGGACCATTGAATATTATTGTCTTACAGGCAAGTTCCTCCTAGTACAAGATAGGAATCTTGTGGTAGGAATCGTAAGGGTCATCAGCCTCACACCTGTTAATACCTCTTTTCTATAACTTTGTTTGAAATCTATTTCTTATTGCAAKGGCAAGTAAGATATGCCCTTTGTCTTTTATAGAAATGCCTATTTCTGTCTATTTTTGTTTTCTATTGTTTCTAAAATACATTTTGAGTATGGTCTAGGAGGGAGTGTAAGAATATTTAAAGATAAATACACAACGCAAGTGAGGTAACGCAAGTGGGGAAGTGAAGATTAATGGGTAAGGGACACGGGTTGTTTTTAGTAACATCTGTTTAGAATCTGTGTAGGGGTTCCAGTCCGGGACTCATAGCTAGATGTGGCAAGTTCTCATTGGTCCAAATTGTCAATACATTGAGCCCGAAACGGGATACTCTGTATTTTGGCCATTGGCCCAATTTTACTGCAAGGAKTTCTAATTGGTCAACCCCAGGCTAGGCTTGGATATAAACTACATCCTGTCTCGTTGTTCAGTGGAGAAAGCACTGAGAACAGGGAAGAATGAACATCTACCATCTACTTTCCAGCATAACAACTTGATTTGTTCTCTTTGAATACATATATTTTTCTCCCCCTGATTTGCTTTGGGGTCTGTGTTATTGACGAATAACATAAACTGCTAACACAACTCAATGTCCCATTGATCATGTTGTTGATTACTGCAAGATTAAGGTTCTGCTTATCTTTTCTTAGTCAACCTTGTGTTATTTTTCTTTGTGTTCTTGAACGTAGACCTGTTTCTTTGTGTTATGGAACATTTTTGTTCATTGATTTCACCTGTGTTCGTTTCTCACCTGSTCTCATCAGCTCCCTATTTAGTTCAGTTCTTTCTGTTTGTATGGTTGTGAGGTATTGTTTGTTTTTGACTGTGTTTGACCAATGCCTGCGACCACGATTCCTGCCTTCCGCGAAGGCGTAATAAACTTCTGCCGTGCTCTGCACGTGAATCTACACCTTTTTCTCCCTGAGTATTCATTACAGATATGTTTCTCATCTTCTTATAAGACAATAAGGCTGTGTTTACTCAATTCTGATTCTTTTTTTTCACTAATTGGTATTATGATCAGCTTTTTTGCCAATAGTTGGACAAAATAGGGCTGCCTAACACAGCTTAACTTATAGATAGAAGCAGTATGAGTGTGTGTGTCAGTTTGCATATTAATGTACACGTTTGATTCACATGAAAGACTTCACTCTAAGAAACGTGACAGATMAATAATGCTTGGTGCTTCTGGGATGGCAACGATTCCTTCTGCACAAAATAATACATGCCATTCAGCAGACACTTTTATCCAAAGCAACTTACAGTCATGTATACATACATTTTACATATTGTTGTGTCTGACTATCATTAAATGTGAAGACTGTTATTTTATCAAATTAATTCTCTGTGTAAATATTATTACGTGATTAAACTAATCATGTAAACTTTAATTCACTTGGAAATCAGGGCACCACGGGAAAATGTTTACAGAGTCTCTATTTCCCTAATCGATTTTTCAGATATTTTCATATCTTATCGAGTACAGTCTTGTAATGTATTATTATTAGCATATCAGTTCTCATTACTGAACTTCGCAAACCCTTGGATATCTGCACGAACCCTAGTTTCCATAATGAATCAGCGATATACAAATTGGCTTAATTAATGATTTCCTAACTAACTAAACAAATCACAGAATTACATAAACAAACAATATAGTTATTGGCTACTAACACAATGCATTGATAAGTCCCTAGTGGGCTAAACCGGTATGACGGCTTGGTAGACAATGGAAAGGGGTGGAGACAGAAAAGAGTGGGAAAGACAAAATGAATTCACTACACACAGTTGATTCATTGAAATGCTAATCCTTTGCACATGAATAACCGCTCATTCGAGAATAATTGCAATGTATATATTTACGCCTGTATGTCGTTGTCTTCTCTGTTCATCTGCTGGAGAGTCAGTTCATCAGAGAGTTCCTGGTTAACTTCACCAGAAGTCACAATGTCTTTCGTAGTTGTCACTTTCTCAGCGGCTCTGGATAGTGTCTGTTGTAATGGATACGTCAGGTGTACAGATGGCCGTTGCATAAAATAGATGCTTATGCTGTTGTCGATATTCTCATACTAGATTTACGTAATTTCCAGCTGCAGACTAGTAATTCAACGTCTAGGATTTGCTCTTATTCTGAAGTGAATCGATAGTCTCAGAGTTTAACCATTTCCAGCCGTGTAGCCAATGCTCCACGCTGTATGGTCTCCGTGGCCTATAGAGTTGTAGTTCTTAACCATTTCACATGTAGCATCAGCTGCATGTTTTCTAGTTTAATGGTCTATATAATTGTAGCTATTCCAACATGCGGACTCCGTCCCGGCGTTCTCTGACTTAACTTCTTATGGCTGCAGGGGCAGTATTGAGTAGCTTGGATGAAAGGTGCCTTCTTCGGGCTAGGGGGCAGTATTCGGAAGTTTGGATGAATGAGGTGCCCAAAGTTAACTGCCTGTTACTCAGGCCCAGAAGCTAGGATATGCATATAATTGGTAGTATTGGATAGAAAAAACTCTAAAGTTTCCAAAACTGTTAAAATAATGTCCGTGAAAGGAAAGTGATTTATTTTATCGCTATTTCTGACTTTCGTGATGCCTCTGCTTGGATGGTAATGTATGTAATGCTATTGTGTGCGGGGCTCTGTCCTCAGATAATCGCATGGTGTGCTTCRGCCGTAAAGCCTTTTTGAAATCTGACAAAGCGGCTGGATTAACAAGAAGTTAAGCTTTTAACTGATGTGTAACACTTGTATTTTCATGAATGTTCAATATTACGATTTCTGTCATTTGAATTTCGCGCTCTGCAATTTCACCGGATGTTGTCCGTAAGAAGTTAATGTCAATTTTGCAGGAAGTGGGTTTTATACTCTATGGAAGAAGGGGTGGTTCTATGACGCCTAATGTGATGTCTGGGCTCACTGGGGTGTGGCCACTGACTAGCTAAACTTTATATGAAAATCCATACTCTCACCAAATGAAACAACTTTGACAGGATTGTTCTTTAAATACCCATGGACCATTCCCACATACTCATAAATATAAATATTGTTTAATTATTCAACCTTTTGATTGTCCAAGTGTCTCTCAATGTTCCACAGTTTACATTCCAATCTTGAACACTACAGAGCATAGAGGCAGTGTATTTTATGACCGTCATAAAACAGCAAACTTCCCTCTCTACGAGAGAGAGCATGCTGTAGAGTGGACCCACTGTAACTTGATCCTTAGGATTGTCACAGGAGAGTTATGACAATATGGTTGGTCTCAGGAATCAAACCCACTATACTGGCATTGAAAGAACCATGCCCTACCAAATGAGCTACTGAAGACCACATTTATAATACAATCAGTCACACCTCACTAACAAAAAACTATTTTATAGCACTGTAGATATGGAAGGAAAACGACTGGATATTTTAATAAATATGAGCACCCTAAAACTACCCTACAACACACAGTGTCATCACCGACCAGCACCACCACCCTAAGGCCTTATCTGCTCACAGTAGGTATCATCATCGAGGACGATGGCTGCAAGGCGTGGCAGTATAACCAGCCAGACAAACAGGCTGAGCTAACCTAGCGTTGTTATTCATCACCGAGGTGAGGTGAGATGAGATATGTAGAATTGAACATGGCAGCCGTGAAAGGCAGGAGTAACACTAGCAGGGTGCCCAGGGGGACACAGGAATATTTTGTTCTGGGAAACGGGGAGAGAGAGGAGGAAGAGGTGGAGGGAGGAAGGTTTAAAGTCTTACTCTGTGCTGTCAGAAGGAAAGGGAGGGGAGAGAAGAGYAGAGGGAGGGCGGGAGAAGGTTTAAAAGCCTATTCTGTGCTGTCAGAGCAAGGGGGGAGAGAAAAGGTAGGGAGGAGGAGAGGAAGGCTTACAGGCCTGTTACGTTCTGTTATGTCAGAAGTGGAGCGAGGAGAGAGGCTAGAGGGAGGGACACGGGGCGAGAAGGTTCCATATCAGGGGATATGTTTAGATGACACGTTTTGATATTCTAGAGAATACAGACCCTTTCCAATGCATATTTAGAGTTTTGTGGATTTGCACCATATCCTGATAAATTCTGAATCAAGATGTGTCTTTTAGACATACATGTTGACAAATACTGAATATGTACGGTACATTCGGAAATTATWCAAACCTTTTGACTTTTTCCACATTTTGTGGTTACAGCCTTAAAATTGATTAAATCGTTTTTTTCCCGTTATCAATCTACACACAATAACCCATAATGACAAAGCAAAAACAGGTTTTTATAAATTTTTCTACATAAGTATTCAGACCCTTTACTCAGTACTTTGTTGAAGCACCTTTGGCAGCAATTACAGCCTCAAGTTTTGTTAGGTATGAKGCTACAAGCTTAGCACACAATAATTTGGGAGTTTCTCCCATTCTTCTCTGCACATCCTCTCAATCTCTGTGATGGGGAGCATCGCTSCACAGCTATTTTCAGGTCTCTTCAGAGTTGTTCGATGGGGTTCAAGTCTGGGCTCTGGCTGGGCCACTCTAGGACATTCAGAGAATTGTGGACATTCAGAGAATTGTGAGCACTCTGGAACAGGTTTTCATCAAGGATCTCTCTATACTTTGCTCCGTTCATCTTTCCCTCGATCCTGATTAGTCTCAGTTTTGAGTCTCACAGCGAAGGGTCTGAATACTTATGTAAAGGTATTTCTGTTTTTTTGTTTGTAATAAATGTGCAAACATTTCTAAAAACCTTTCACTTTGTCATTATGGGGTACTGTGTGTAGATTYATGAGGAAAAACGTAATTTAATGAGGAAAAACGTTAATTTAATGTATTKAATTAATTTAATACATTTTAAAATAAGGCTGTAACGTAACAAAATGTGGGAAAAGTCAAGGGGTCTGAGTACTTTCCAAATGCACTGTACAGCACATATGTGTTTTCTCTGCATATTCAAGATATTAAGCTATTTTGATTCCAGATATGCTTCTCTTTTATTTTATATATATGATGACAAATACTGACAGTAGGCCTAAATAATACATTTTCTTAGGACATACAATGCATATGCTCTTGACTGAGGTCCAAATCAGGATCTTGAGATGCATTTTTATATGCTAAAAAAGGACAATTTCTGATGCTTATTTGATTTTTGAGGAAATGCTAAATAATTTGACAAATTTTWAATCCATATCATTKTTTTAGACACTTCTGGATAAAGGCACAAGCAAACTGAAGATGCTGCAACCTGGTCTCAGAGCATTTCACATTATTCTGTATGTAAATCCAATTATTGGTGCCTAACACAAATTTTAGCTAGTTGGCTAATGCTAACATTCGCTAGGTGGCTAATATTATCTAGGCTAGGGGTTAGAAGCTAGGTTAGGGTTAAGGGAAGGGTTAGCTAACGTGCTAAAGTTACCCATGATGAGATTCAAACACACAACCTTTGGGTTGCTAGATGTTCTTGCTTTTCAATGCCCCCCCCCCCCCCCAATCTGAGGTCCTGAGTGCTCTGGAAAAGGATTTTCATCAAGGATTATCTGTATCTCCGTTCATCCCTATCCCTCGATCCTGACCTAGTCTCCCAGTCCTGGCCGCACCATGCTACTCACCGTAGGAATGGTGGCCCAGGTCTTTCCTCACCGACATGACACTTGGCCATTCAGGCCAAATCTTGGTTTCATCAGACAGATAATCTTGTCTTCTCATGGTCCTTTAGAGCCTTAGGTGCCTTTTGTCTTGGTGTTCCAAACTTCTTCCATTTAAGAATAGATGAGGCAATGTGTTCTTGGGACCTTCCAATGCTGCAACGACATTTTTGGTACGCTTCCCCAGATCTGGTGCCTCGACACAATCCTGGTTCTCGGAGCTTCTACAAACAATCAACGGACAAGGTCCTTTCAACCTATGGCTTGGTTTTTGCTCTGACATGCACTGTCAACTGTGGGACCTCAATATAAACAGTGTGTGCCTTTTCCAAATAATGTCCAATCCAATTGAATTTAACCATGAAGTGTAGAAACCATCTCAAGGATGATCAATGGAAACAGGAATACACCTGACCCGCTCAATTTTGAGTCTCACAAGCGAAGGGTCTGCACATCTTATGTAAAGGTTAGGGTTAAGGGAAGGGTTAGCTAATCGTGCTAAAGTTGTCCGTGATGAGATTCAAACACACAACCTTTGGGTTGCTAGATGTTTGCTCTCTATGCCCCTTCGTTTTTGCTAAAGAGAAATGTGTATTCAATCACTCTCCAGACCACCCCAACATCACAATGATGGAAATTGTTTTGTTTGGAGGAAAAAAACATCAGAGGAAGATATGTTTTTCCAATGACGTCATTGGTGTGCATTATGTGATAATGTTAACCAATTTATGAGTAGTGGCATTTCCTAATAATATAGTGAGAAGACTGTTCAGAAAATACTAACAAAAAAGTGAACGCTAATTGAAGAAGTTTTACTTTATCTATAGTAACTAGAATCAGGAAGTCTAGCTAATTTGGCCAGCAGCCAGTGTGCTAGCTATCGTGATAGTGGGTTTAAACTACTGTACCTAGCTAGCTAGCTAACAAAATGAAATTGCGTCCATTCAGGGACATTTACACCTATTCAAAGCCTTTAACGTCGACATACCGTTTAAAAAGTCAGGTGTACTTTGTATTACTGGGTTAATATAAGCTAGCTAGTTAAACCTCTTAACTTAAGCTAGCTATGTCTCCGGGCTGGCGCAGTGGTCTAGGGCAACTGCATCGCAGTGCTAGCTGCGCCACCAGAGTCTCTGGGTTCGCGCCCAGGCTGGGCGGGTTCGCGCCCAGGCCTGTCGCAGCCGGCCGCAACCGGGAGATCCGTGGGGCGACGCACAATTGGCATAGCGTCGTCCGGGTTAGGGAGGGTGTTTGGCCGTAGGAGGGTTTGCGGTAGGGCTATCCTTGTCTCAGTATGTAAAAAAATAAAAAAAAAAATAATAAAAGTATGCACTCTACTTAGTCGCTCTGATAAGAGCGTCGCTCTTGCCGGTAGGGATATCGGCGTGTCTCAGATGTAAAAAAATGTAATAAAAGTATGCACTCTACTGTAAGTCGCTCTGGATAGAAGCGTCTGCTAAATGACTAAAATGTAATGTAAATGTTAACTAACTTAACTAGCTAACTAGCTGCTGTAGCAACTTAGCTTGTTCCAGTTTGTTTTCTCATCATGAATGAAGCAGGTCGTATGGTTATGTGAAAATACATTACTTTCTTGCAATATCGACACAATTTTGATGAATGATTTATGCATTGTTTGCTGACAGTTTAGAATGGATCACAGACCAACACTACCGCCATGTTGGGTCTGGACTGCTAACAACGCAATCTGCACACATTGCATCCATCGTCCATAACAAACAGGCCAGGCAGGGCTATTGAGGGTTTGCAACTTTTACTTATTGTTAAATAAATCAAATACATTTTTAGCAAAGATTGGCTTATGTTTGTATCTTTACAGACAACGTTGTGATTGGAACTCTGGATTCGCTATTTTTAGTTTTTTTCATCAGAAATAGCATTGATGTGCTTCGGAAATAGAAACTTGAATTAAATAGGATGCCTTTTCTTGCCTTGTAGCCTACCACTGAATATGATGCAAATGTAT
This sequence comes from Salvelinus sp. IW2-2015, assembly GCF_002910315.2. Taxonomy (NCBI): domain Eukaryota; kingdom Metazoa; phylum Chordata; class Actinopteri; order Salmoniformes; family Salmonidae; genus Salvelinus; species Salvelinus sp. IW2-2015. The sequence continues at coordinate 5,059,281 of NC_036846.1, forward strand.
GCTCTGAGTCACCTTCATGTGAAGAAGCGCAGTGATATTCAGCGCATGAACAGGTCAAATAATTTGGACGCTGGACATTAAATGAGTCAGATTTGAGAAATGTGGATACATAAATGATCAGGTKATGGCTACAGATATGTTACATTTCTGAAAATATGTGGATTGTTCAAGTATAAAGGTTTAGATATGTCAGAATGTTGACACATACCCTTTCTGGAGTTATAATATTTCACAAATATGTAAGCGGGTGCACGCGCATCAGGAGCGTGTCTTAAACATACAGAACATCACCAAAGGTATGTGGACACCTGCTTGTCGAAAATCTTATTCCAAAYTCATGGGCATGAATATGGCATTGGTCCCCAATTTGCTGCTACAACGGCCTCCACTCTTCTGGGAATTCTTTCCACCAGATGTTGGAAAATTCTGCGGGGATTTGCTTCCATTCAGCCACAAGAGCATTAGTGAGGTTGGCATTGACGTTGGGGGACTAGGCCTGGCTTGCAGTCGGCGTTCCAATTCCTCCCAACGGTGTTCGATGGGGTTGAGATCAGGACTCTCAACAAACCATTTCTGTARGGTCCTCGTTTGTGCACGGGGCATTGTCATGCTGAAACTTCCCCAAACTGTTGCCACAAAGTTGGAATCGCAGAATTGTCTAGAATGTTATTGTATGCTCTAGTGTTAAGATTTCCCTTCACTGGAACAAKGGGGCCTAGCCCGAATCATGAAAAACAGCCCCAGACCATTATTCCTCCTCCACCAAACCTTATAGTTGGCACTATGCATTGGGGCAGGTTGCGTTCTCCTGGCATCCGCCAAACCCATATTCGTCCATTGGACTGCCAGATGGTGAAGCGTGATTCATCACTCCAGAGAACACGTTTCCAATAGCGGCGAGCTTTACACAACTCCAGCCGACACTTGGCATTGTGCATGTTGATCGTAGGCTGTGTGCGGCTGCTTGGCCATGGAAACCCATTTCATAAAGCTCCCGATGAACAGTTCTTGTGCTGACGTTGCTTCCAGATGCAGTTTGGAACTCGGTCGTGAGTGTTGCAATCGAGGACAGACGGTTTTTATGTGCTACGGGGTTCAGCACTCTGCGGTCCCGTTCTGTGAGCTTGTGTGGRCTACCACTTTGCGGCTGAGACCTTGTTGCTCCTAGACATTTCCACTTCACAATAACAGCAGTTACAGATGAACGGAGCAGCTCTAGCAGGGCAGAAATTTGTTGGAAAGGTGGCATTCTATGATGGTGCCACGTTGAAAGTCACTGAGCTCTTCAGTAAGACCATTCTACGGTCAATGTTTGTCTTTGGAGATTGCATGGCTGTGTGCTTGATTTTATACACCTGTCAGCAACGGGTGTGGCTGAAATAGCCAAATCCAGTAATTTGAAAGGGTGTCCACATACTTTTGTATATAAGCAAAGTTGGATACACTAGTGTATACACATACAAGCATGCAGTAATAAGCCACTTAAAGACATACCCTCAATCAGGTTTGGGTATGTTACTTTCTAAATGTAATCTGTTAAAGTTACTAGTTACCTGTCCAGCAACATACATTTTGGATTACCCAAACTCAGTAATGTAATTGGACTACTTTCTTCTTACTTTTAGATTACTTTCTCCTTAATCTCCTTAAGATGCATTAGAAAAAGACAAAAAGGACCCATCAAACTAATTTGGTGTGTCATCATAGTGTTCTCTGAATTGTGGTCAGACTCATTCAGGCGAAATATTTAAATGTGCACCTTTTTTCAGCACTGAAATGAATGTCATTTAGAAAAAATAAAGATGTCGTAATGTTTTTTTCCCCCGCAAACATCCTTTCTGAATTTAAATGTAATCCAAGAAGTAATCATCTAGTATCTGTAGTCTGATTACAATATTTTAGCTGGTATCGTTACTGATCAAGGTTTTTTTGGGGGGGATAATCAGATTACATGTAACTGCTCTCGCTGTCTGTGAACATATTGTGAACGTCCGTGAGACATTATAATAAGTGGTGTTATAAATGCCGACACACACAAGTTGAACAGCGACAGCTTCGTTTAGACCTGTCTGCCGCCTGCTTTGTTCTGGTTGAGCTAGCTGCTTGTTTCTTAATCTCGCTGCTGCATGGGTCTCCCGATGCAGATTCAACAACAATTTWAAAAAAGTAATTATGGTGACTTAATGCGATATGAGCATCTGTGCGCTTTACTAAGCACTGTCTACTCACAAACACATGCATACTGGTGCACGCGCACACACACACACATACACAACACGCACACATATTCAGGATATTTCAATGCAGATGAGCTTTGTGATTTAGATAAATTAACTGAAAACCCACACTAACACAGTTKAATTAACAGTATTGCACATTTCATGTAGCCTACTTTTGGTCAGCTAATAGCCTTACCACCGATCAAACAACATTATGAACTAAACATTCAAATCCTTTTGCTGCAGGATTCATTTGCTGTGACAATATAGGTCAAATTAAGATCCTACATCTGTACACACACACACACACACACACACACACACACACACACACACACACACACACACAACACACAGACACACACATTACAGACAATCACACACGTATCTGCCTTAGAGGCTGAGTCAGAGGAAGATTAGAGATAAATCAAAATGAAAAAACTAAGTGGCGGCATCAACAAAACTGTGTGAGACACTCTGCACAAAACAGTTTTTCTTTAATAGAGCTTGCCCGCCTATGATTATATACATTAAAGCAAATCAGCGGCAACAAATAGAGGGTGTAAAAGCATGTTAAGTAGAAAAAAAACTCACAGATGGAGAGAAAGCTTGTAGAGAAACTGGCCTAGAGGTGACGTCATTTGGTTGACATTGACTGATGTTCTTCCTCATAACCCCAGCTCTCTACTACCTGGCTTCTGACTCATTGCCAGATGATTAGTTTGTTTCTCTCCTCTGTAGATGAGAGAGGAGCTGCTGATGCCTCCTGTCTCAAGGCTTTAGACCAACCCTGGTCTCTCTGCACTAACCAGCTGTCTCAATGAATCTCCACTGAGGCTGTCCTCCGTCCTCGTCCCCAACTACTCTTACCTCCCTCCCTTCTCCCTCCCTACATTTTCCTCCCTCCCTTCCTCTTCCCTCCTCCCTCTTCCCTCCCTCATTCCTCCCTCTTCCCTCCCTCATTCCCTCCCTCTTCCTCCATCTTCCTTCCTCCTCCTTTCTGCTCCTCCTCTTCACTCCCCCTTCCCTCCCTATTCCCTCTTTCTCCTCCCTCCTCTCTCCTCCCTCTCTCTTCCCTCCTCCTCCTCCATCCCCACTGATCATTAATATTCAGAGTGAGACAGTGTCACACCCTGACCTTAGAGATCCTTTTTATGTCTCTATTTGGTTTGGTCAGGGTGTGATTTTGGGTGGGTATTCTATGTTCTATTATTTGTATTTCTATATTTTGGCCGGGTAGGGTTCTCAATCAGGGACAGCTGTCTATCGTTGTCTCTGATTGAGAACCATACTTAGGTAGCCCTTTTTCCCACCTGTCTTTGTGGGAGGTTGACTTGGTTTATGGCACTTAGCCTTTAGCTTCGCGGTTTGTTTTGTAGTGTTTATTGTTTTGTCGGCGTATTCACTTAAATAAAATAAAATGTACGCTCACGACGCTGCACCTTGGTCCAGTTCTTTCAACGGCCGTGACAGACAGGGCAGGACAACATATTCCCCTCCTGATTCCCCTGCTGGGAGGAGAGGAGAGGTGCACACTAGCCCTCCAGCTCACCACTAGTCCAGAAAGGCAACACAGAGGTCTCCAAAGTCTGGATTTGTGCATGCTTAGGGGAGTAACGGACTCAGAACAGTGTTTGGTGAACGTGAGGGAATAAGATGAGGGAGTGGGTGTTGGAATTGGGTGGATGGGGATGGTTTTAGGTTGGCTAAGTCAGTGTGGAGCTAGAGAGCTTTGACAGAGCTTACAAAGCAGTACAATAGATGTGTGTTGTCTGTTCCCAGTAAGGGTTCCCATACCTGTGGCTAACAGCGGCAGAATGAGGTTTGATCTATTTATTTATTTTGATTTATTCATTGTGGTTAGCAGCGGGAGTAATGGGGAAATGTGCAATCAAAAGGATGAGCCTGCCTGAGGTATGTCTGTTCTCACTGTGATATCACCCCCTACTCTCTTTCCCTCTCCCCCTCCATATCTCCCTCTCTCTCTCCCTACTCCTCTCTCTTTCTCTCTCTTTCCTTCTCTCTTGCTCTCTCTCTCCCCCTCGTTCTCCCTTAAACTATCCCTCCCCTCCTCTCTCTCCCTCTTTCATCCCAACCTACCTCCCCTCCCCACCGTCTCGTCATTCTCTTCTCTCTTCTCTCAATACTACAATATACTACTCTCTCTCTCTTCTCTCTCGCCCTCTCTCTCTCTCTCTAACTGAGTGATGCTATCTCTTGCTGTGCTCTACACCTGTTGTTGTTTTCATTTTGCCACTGACATCCTGTGACACATTTCTTGCACAGTGCGTTTAGCTTGGGAGGAAGAAAGGGGAATTAGTCCTGCACACAGAGAGATCAAACAATGAACCTTGTATTAATTTCACCAGATCTGGCACTGGACCCACGACACTCGACACAGCCGCCAACTGCACTCATGGAATCGTCAGCAATTAACTAAGACCTCTGCACTGACTGCCCGTGTGTGTGTGTGTGTGTGTGTGTGTTGGTGGTGTGTGTGTGTGTGTGTGTGTGTGTTGTGTGTGTTTGTGTGTGTGTGTGTGTGTGTGTGTGTGTGTGTGGTGTGTGTTGTGTGTGTGTGTGTGTGTGTGTGTGTGTGTGGGTGTGTGGTGTGTGTGTGTGTGTAACCAAACCATCATTTCTCTCATATCCCTTTCACTCTCAGATTCATTTACAGTATATATCTCTCCTCATCCCTCTCTTTTTCACCACTTCTCATTTCAACCAACCCCTTCTTCCCTCCCTGCCTTCTCCTCTCTTTCTCTCTCTATCTCCATCCCTGCCTTCTCTTTACTCACCATGTTGCTGTGGAAGGCATCTGTCCTGCCATGGTTGTGTGGTGTATATGATTTCAGAGGCTCCTTTGAAAGTGTGATTTTTATTAGGCTTTGATATGTTCCCTGGGCTCCAGCGTGGCCCTAGCCAAACTCTCCCCAGATCTGAGCTGCCGAAGGCAGGCTTTGAAGTGACTCCTTTCCCCCCCTCTCCTCCACCCTGCCCTCTCTCTCTCTCTCTGCACTGCTAACCCACAAAACACTGAATGGTAATGTGAACACTCCTGCCACTTCCAATATCCCTTCTCCTCACTGGAGCCAGTCTAGAGAAGGAGAGAGAGAGATAGGAGGGGGGAGAGAGAGAGGTAGGAGGCGGAAGAAGGAGAGAGAGAGATAGGAGGGGGAGAAGCAGAGAGAGAGCGAGAGAGAGAGGGTTGTGAGGGACATATACTACAGTACTCATACTATGGTCTATTTGTCTTCATGGTTGGTTTGTTTATGTCATATTTCGTTTTACTATGAGAGATGATATTAAATCTCTGAAGTAGCTTGTTCATTTCATACTGTATAGCTTTAAGGGCTCTGTCACTACACACAAGAGGAACGTATTGTTCAAGTCAGGTACTTCATGTCAGTGGCTCAACGCCAAATAAAACAATATTCAATAGTAAACTTTTGGGTGATATTCCCATAAATAACATAATCAACACTTGTGAAATGAATGTCATCTAACTGTATAGTGTTCATACCACCACTGTAGGCTTTGATAGACATTGAAGGGTACACAGAGGGACAGTAACAGGGTTCTCAGAAGTCAAACATGTCATTGTTACATTTTATTGGTGTTTTGTTTGCGGCTAGAGTTAGTTCCCTCTCCACCAATACCTTTAGATTTGTGACTATCGGAATTATCAGCCTCACACCATTGCCCTGTGCGCGTCCCACACGCACACACTCTCTCACACACACACACACCAGACATGAAATACTGTATGTATTAGCAAGTTTGTGTGTGTGTGCGCGCATGTGCATATTAGTCAGTCTGCTGTCGTCTCCAGTCGAGCCTGGTTCGCATCTGTCAGAGACTATATCAGTGATGGACTGCTAAGACAGCGTCCTCTGTGTCATCTCTACAGAATAGGATCATTTATTTAATAGGAGCCCTACTAGTTCTGCTCTACTTCACTCCACTTCTCTTCACACCATTTTGATTAGCATCATTATGGTCAACTCACTGCAGCTTTCATCACGTACAGTAGACGTACATGCATATTTAGTGTGTTATTCAAAGGACCAGTCATGGGTTCAACTAGTATTTGTTTCCTTTCAAATACTTTAGCTGCGCTTAATTGAGCTCGTCTGGCTCAATGTGCCACCCATCTGGGACTCCAGTATAATCAAGTTCTCAAAGTATTTCAGTGAAGACAAATACTATTTGAACCCAGGTCTGAGAAGCAGCCTGCCTTTCTGTGCATGTGTGCCTCCCAGGCCTGTCTGTGTGTGATTGCCTGTGTGAATGCTTCAACACAGCCATCACTCCGCTGTGTACCTTTAGGTGGACAGTCCCTTTTTATCATATTGATGGATAGATTGAGCCTCCACTTTCCCCCCACCCCTGATTTATTTGGACTTTATACCTCATTTCAAATTCCCGTTGACGCTACATAACTTCAATATGTAACCAATTTCCAGGCGGGAAATTCCACGCACAATTACCCTTCGCTATTTCAAGTGAATTTCTGCACCCCGGATATCGTGGCACCATACATATGGAAAAGGATTAACGTCAATCTGTTCTTTGACCTACATTCTGTCTTATTCTTCCTCTCAAGAATTTACTCACTTTACATTTTCTTGTTTGGATATTTACATCAATTTCACAACGATGTACTGTGCTAGAGATGAGCGAATTGTGTGTGTTCAATTCAATTATATCAGTGTGTATTTGTGTCTGATTACATCAGGGATGTTGTCATGGGGGGTAGAGTAGAGGGAGAGAGAGAGTGGCTGTGGTAGTTCTATGCTCTAACAGCAGAGTGGGAGCATGATCATGAGGCTCACCATAGGCAGCTATTAACAAACGTAGATGTTCACAGAAACATTCATGTTTTTAAGGCTGAAAACATTGGATCGTATTAACTGTGTAATGCTTCACACTCTGGGTTCTCTCTACCGTTCTCTTCTCTAACCCATCAGGCTCTTCTTCTCTAACCCATCAGGCTCTTCTTCTCTTCTCTACCCCATCAGTCTCTTATTCTCTAACCCATCAGATCAAGGCTCTTTGTTTCTCTAACCATCAGTCTCTTCTTCTCTTCTTTACCCATCAAGCTCTTCTTCTCTTCTCTAACCAACAGTCTCTTATTTTCTAACCCATCAAGCTCTTATTCTCTCCTCTAACCATCAGGCTCTTCTTCTCTAAGCCATCAGGCTCTTCTTCTCTTCTCGAACCATCAGGCCTTCTCTCTAACCCATCAGGCTCTTCTTCTCTTCTTAATCTATCAGGCTCTTCTTCTCTTCTCCAACCCATCAGTCTCTTCTTCTTTTCTCTAACCATCAGTCTCTTCTTTCTTCGAAAACCCATCAGTCTTCTTCTCTAATCCATCAGGTTTCTTTTCTTCTCAGCCCATCAGTCTCTTGTTCTCTAACCCATCAGGCACTTCTTCTCTTACCCATCAGATCTTCTTAGCTTCTCTACCCATCAGTCTCTTCTTCCCTTCTCTAACCCATCAGGCACCTCTCTCTAACATCAGGCTCTTCTTCTCTAACCATCAGGCTCTTCTCTTTCTCTACCATCAGGCTCTTCATCTTTCTCTAACCCATCAGGCCCTTCTCTCTAACCCATCAGGCTCTTCTTCTCTACCAATCAGGCTCTTCTTCTCTTCTCTAACCATCAGGCTCTTCTTCTCTCTCTAACCCATCAGGCTCTCTTCTTCTCTAACCCATCAGGCTCTTCTTCTCTTCTCTAACCCATAGGGTTCTTCTGTACCCATCAGTAACTTCTTCTCTAACCCATCAGGCTCTTCTTCCTACCTCAGGCTACTCTCTGTC
>NC_036846.1:5068403-5124239 GCF_002910315.2 Salvelinus sp. IW2-2015
GCTCTTACCTCTCTGCTCTAACCCATCAGTCTCTATTCCTAACCCATCAGGCCCTTCTTCTCTAACCCATTCAGGCTCTTCTTCTCTTCTCTACCCATCAGTTCTTATTCTCTAACCCATCAGGCTCTTCTTCTCTAACCCATCAGGCTCTTCTTCCTTAACCCATCAGGCTGTCATATCTTCTCTAACTCATCAGGACCCTTCTCTTCTCCCAACCCATCAGGATCTTCTCTAACCCATCAGTCTCTTCTTCTCTTCTCTAACCCATCAGGCTCTTCTCTAACCCACAGTCTCTTCTTCTCTTCTCTAACCCATCAGGCTCTTCTTCTCTCCACTCATCAGGCTCTTCTTTCTCTTCCTAACCCATCACTCTACTTTTCTCTAACCCATCAGCTCTACTTCTCTAACCCATCAGGCTCTTCTTCCTCACCATAAGGCTCTTCTTCTTCTCTAACCCATCAGGCACTTCTCTCTAACCATCAGGCTCTTCTCTCTAATCAATCAGGCTCTTCTTTCTCTAACCCATCAGGCTCTTCTATTCTCTCGAACCTCAAGCCCTTTCTCTTCTCTAACCCATCAGGCACTTCTCTCTAACCCATCAGGCTCTTCTTCTCTCCGGCTAACCCATCAAGGCTTTCCCTTCTCTTCTCTAACCCATCAGGCACTGTCTCTCTTACCCACAGGCTCCTTCTCTAACCCATCAGCTCTTCTTCTCTTCTCTAACCCATCAGTCTCCTCTTTTCTCTCTAACGCATCAGTCTCCTTCCTTCTTTAATCCATCAGGTTCTTCTCTTCAGCCCATCAATCTATTTTCTCTAACCCATCAGTCTCTTCTCTCTTATCCCATCAGGCTCTTTGTTTCTCTAACCCATCAGTCTCTTCTCTCTCTCTTTAACCATCAAGCTCTTCTTCTCTTCTCTAACCCATCAGTCTTTATTCTAACCCATCAAGCTCTTATTCTCTCCTCTAAGCCATCAGGCTCTTCTTCTCTAAGCCATCAGGCCTTCTTCTCTTCTCGAACCATCAGGCCCTTCTTCTCTAACCCATCAGGCTCTTCTTCTCTTCTCTAATCTATCAGGCTCTTCTTCTCTTCTCCAACCCATCAGTCCCTTCTTCTTTCTCTAACCCATCAGTCTCTTCTTTCTTTCGAAAACCCATCAGCTCTCTCTTCTCTAATCCATCAGGTTTTTTCTTCTTCAGCCCATCAGTCTCTTGTTCTCTAACCCATCAGGCACTTTCTCTTACCCATCAGAATTTCTTAGCTTCTCTACCCCATCAGTCTTTCTTCTCTTCTAACCCATCATCCTCTTCTCTTTTAACCCATCAGGCACCTCTCCTCTAAGCCATCAGGCTCTCTTCTCTTAACCCATCAGGCTCTTCTTCTTTTCTCTAACCCATCAGGCTCTTCATCTCTCTCTACCCATCAGAATAACCCATAAGGCTCTTCTTCTCTTCTCTAACCCATCAGGCACTTCTCTCTAACCCATCAGGCTCTTCTTCTCTTACCCATCAGGCTCTTCTTTTCTCTAACCCATCAGTCACTTCTTCTCTTCTCTAACCCATCAAGCTCTTCTTCTCTTCTCTAACCCATCAGGCTCTTCTTCTCTAACCCATCAGGCTCTTCTTCTCTTTTCTAAGCCATCAGGCTCTTCTTTTCTCTAACCCATCAGTCTCTTCTTCTCTTCTCTAACCCATCAAGCTCTTCTTCTGTTCTCTAACCCATCAGGCTCTTCTTCTCTTCTCTAACCCATCAGGCTCTTCTTCTCTAACCCATCAGGCTCTTCTTCTCTTTTCTAAGCCATCAGGCTCTTCTTCTCTAACCCATCAGGCTCTTCTTCTCTTCTCGAACCCATCAGGCCCTTCTTCTCTAACCCATCAGGCTCTTCTTCTCTTACCCATCAGGCTCTTCTTCTCTTCTCTAACCCATCATGCTCTTCTTCTCTTCTCTAGCCCATCAGGATCTTCTTCTCTTCTCTAACCCATCATGCTCCTCTTCTCTTCTCTAACCTGTCAGTCTAGATTCACTCAGACCAAATGAATGAGAGTAACCCATGTCACAACTAAAATACATTTTCTGAGTCACCACTTTCCTAAAAATCATTCATTGTAAAACATGAACAAGTAATTTCATAATAAACCAACAAAAACAAAGACCACCCACCTGGCACAGGCATCAATTCAATGTCTATTCCACATTGGTTCAATGTAATTTCATTGAATTCAACCAGTGTGTGCGTAGTGGACAGCTACATTCTGCTTTGGTCCTTTGGCAACCAAAAGGCAACACAAAAACCATGTAGATCCCCAAGTTGTCTTTAAAACATTTATGTGTGGGCTGTAAGCTCAGTAGTTGTACTGTATAACCCTGGACCAAAATATATACTTCTTCCTGCCCACTGGTGAGCTACGAGACTGAGGGATGGCATCCTGACTGAGACATTATGTTCAGCCTATTGCCCTCCAGACCTTTGTCTGGTACCTCTCTGTCTGTTACCTCTCTGTCTGCTACCTCTATGTCACGCCCTGACCTTAGAGATCCTTTTTATGTCTCTATTTTGGTTTGGTCAGGGTGTGAGTTGGGGTGGGCATTCTATATTTTGTGTTCTATGTTTTCTATTTCTGTGTGTTTGGCCGGGTGTGGTTCTCAATCAGAGGCAGCTGTCTATCGTTGTCTCTGATTGAGAACCATACTTATGTAGCCTTTTCCCACCTGTGTTGTATGGGTAGTTGTTTTCTGTTTTTGTGTCTGCACCAGACAGYACTGTTTCGGTTTATCGTTCGTTCTCTTTGTTGTTTTTGTTATTCAGTGTTCAGTTTTATGAATAAATCATGAACACTTACCACGCTGCGCTTTGGTCCAATGATTCCTCATCTCCAGACGACGAACGTTACAGAACTACCCACCACCAAATGACCAAGCAGCGTGGCCAGGAGAGGCAGCCCCAATAATTATTTTGGAGGGGGCACACGAGACGGTCGGCGGAGCCGAGGATGGAACCAGAGCCAGTCGGGGTGAAATTGGAGGTGAGCGAGGGGAGCGAAGCAGAGACAGTGAAGGAGTTGATGGGGAGATTGGAGGAGAGAGCTATGAGAGAGCTGCTGTGTTGGTGCATGAGGCACGACATTCGCCCTACGGAGCGTGTCCTCGAGTTGATGTTACCTGAGTCAGCTCTCCATACTCGTCCTGAGGTGCGTGCTAGCCGTCTGGTGAAGACTGTGCCAGCCCCACGCACCAGACCTCCTGTGCGCCTTCCCAGCCCTGCACGTCTTGTGCCAGCTTGGCGCTCCAGACCTCCAGTGCGCTTCCACAGCCCGGTGAGTCCTGCGCCGGCTCTAGGCACGGTTTCCCCAGTTCGCCAGGAGAACCCAGTGCAGCCTGTTCCAGCTCCCCGCACGTGCCGGGCTAAGGTGGGCATGCAGCCAAGAGGAGCGGTGGAAGTGCTAAGCACCAGAGCTCCAGTGCTCCCCTACAGCCCGGTTCGACCTGTGCCTGCGCTCTGGAGGTGCCGGGCTAGAGTGGGCATTCAGCCTGGAAGAGTGGTGCCAAGGCTACGCACCAGATCTCCAGTGCTCCCCCACAGCCCAGTGTATCCGGTGCCTCGGCGAAGGAAGAGGCCTCCTGTATATCTCCCCAGCCTGGTGAGTCCTGTGCCTGTTCCCAGATCCAGGTCTCCTGTGTGTCTCCCCAGGCCGGTGAGTCCAGCGTCGCCCTCCTGTCCGGAGTTGCCAGCGTCGCCCTCCTGTCCGGAGCTGCCAGAGTCTCCCTCCTGTCCGGAGCTGCCAGAGTCGCCCTCCTGTCCGGAGCTGCCAGAGTCTCCCCCCTGTCCGGAGCTGCCAGAGTCTCCCCCCTGTCCGGAGCTGCCAGAGTCGCCCCCCTGTCCGGAGCTGCCAGAGTCTTCCCCTGTCCGGAGCTGCCAGAGTCGCCATCCTGTCCGGAGCTGCCAGAGTCTCTCCCCCTGTCCGGAGCTGCCAGAGTCTCCCCCCTGTCCGGAGCTGCCAGAGTCGCCCTCCTGTCCTGAGCTGCCAGAGTCTCCCCCCTGTCCGGAGCTTCCAGAGTCGCCCCCTTGTCCGGAGCTGCCAGAGTCTCCCCCCTGTCCGGAGCTGCCAGAGTCTCCCCCCTGTCCGGAGCTGCCAGAGTCTCCCCCTGTCCGGAGCTGCCAGAGTCCCCCCCTGTCCGGAGCTTCCAGAGTCTCCCCCTGTCCGGAGCTTCAGAGTCTCCCCCCTGTCCGAGCTGCCAGAGTCTCCCCCTGTCCGGAGCTGCCAGAGTCGCCCTCCTGTCCGGAGCTGCCAGAGTTGCCCTCCTGTCCGGGGACCGCTGCAAGGATCCCCAGTCCGGGGTCGGCGGCGAGGGTCCCGCACTAGAGCCGCCACCACGGATAGATGCTCACCCAGACCCTCCCCTATAGGTTTAGGTTTTGCGGCAAATCCGCACCTTGGGGGGGGGGGGGTACTGTCACGCCCTGACCTTAGAGATCCTTTTTTTGTCTCTATTTTGGTTTGGTCAGGGCGTGAGTTGGGGTGGGCATTCTATATTTTGTGTTCTATGTTTTCTATTTCTGGGTGTTTGGCCGGGTGTGGTTCTCAATCAGAGGCAGCTGTCTATCGTTGTCTCTGATTGAGAACCATACTTAGGTAACCTTTTCCCACCTGTGTTTTGTGGGTAGTTGTTTTCTGTTTTTGTGTGCACCAGACAGAACAGTTTCGGTTTCGTTCGTTCTCTTTGTTGTTTTTGTTATTCAGTGTTCAGTTTTATGAATAAATCATGAACACTTACCACGCTACGCTGCGCAACAATGGCTGTTACACTCTCTCTGTCTGCTACCTCTCTGTCTGCTACCTCTCTGTCTGCTACCTCTCTGTCTGCTATCTCTCTCTGTCTGCTACCTCTCTCTGTCTGTTACCTCTGTCTGATACTTCTCTCTGTCTGTTACATCTGTCTGATTCTTCTCTCTGTCTGGTTCTTCTCTCTGTCTGTTTCTTCTGTCTGTCACCTCTCACTGTCTGATACTTCTCTCTGTCTGTTACCTCTGTCTGATTCTTCTCTCTGTCTGATTCTTCTCTCTGTCTGTTACCTCTGTCTGTCACCTCTCACTGTCTGATACTTCTCTCTGTCTGTCACCTCTCACTGTCTGATACTTCTCTCTGTCTGATACTTCTCTCTGTCTGATACCTCTGTCTGTCTGTTACCTCTCTCTGTCTGTTACCTCTCTCTGTCTGTTACTTCTCTCTGTCTGTTACCTCTCTCTGTCTGTTACCTCTCTCTGTCTGTTACCTCTCTCTGTCTGTTACCTCTGTCTGATAAGCTGTGCCGATGCTTGGAAAAACACACTCACCCTTTAATGTTTATGACCCCCATAAAGAGGCTGCTCAGACACTACAGCCTACATGTTCAGCACCCAGACACCCACTGACAGACTGACAGAGAGACAGAGTAAGCACATTTATGGTTATTGTTATTATCTGCTCTGGTTGTCTTTGTAGTCTCAGGTTTAATAGACGTTAATGAGCAGAGGGGTTGTTTTTGTTTGACACACAGCATATCAAGAATAATGTCTGCTTATCTCCATAATTAATCTTACCCGAGACTTCTCCCTTCCTCCCTCGTAAATAAAGTTTCTTCCACTCCATCAGTCGCTTGTGGGGACCTTGATTATTATGTATGTCCACAGGTGAGTCTCTCTTGTCTCCTGACTCCGTTGTCAGATGAGGCTGACGCCTTTGCCGTCATTACCCAGCCACCTGGATTCCTTTCTTCTCCCAGTCTGATGGACGGACGGGGCACAGAGAGACATCACCGCAGTAGATAAGACTCTGAATGCAATTCAAGATTGAAATTAATCACCCTGCCAACACGTAATCTCAGACTCAATGCATTTCTAATCCCAAACAATTATGACAAAGACACTCTGTATTCAAGTCTTCTACCCATCGTTGGGGAAACATCATCAGGAAGATGTCTACATAATTGCGTCTCACGGGCGGTTGGGATGTTGGGCTAAATTATGAATTATAGGACATAGATTATGAAAATGTGTCTGAAATTAGGTAAATGTCCAGAGGCTTTGTTAAAAAATTTACAGTTTTTACTCCGTCAGTTAATTAGAAAAGGACAGGGGACAGACGGTCTGAAACACACACAGCCTGGTTTCACATTTTCCCTCACAGACAAATTCACCAGTTGACCTTTCCATGAATCAAATAAAAGTGAGAGGAGGGGAAGTGAGAGTCTGGGTTTTAATTTGAGCATTAATTTCCTCTGGTCCCTGTCCCAGAGATATAAACGACCACCCAGGAATGTGTCCATTTTGGCTCTGTTGAATATTCTCTCCTGAGAGTCGGCCATCTTGGCTCGACCAGTTGCTCCTGTGGCCAGCCTCAGTCCCATTGCCCAGTTGGAGTCCTGTGGCGTGTGACAGACTGTGGAGACTAATGGGAGGGCAGGGGGAGCCAGAAGGGAGCCAGGGCTCAGATGACCGCACGGGGAGGCCCGAGGCCCAGAGCAGCTTTGCAGAGCTGGAGGGTAGGAGACATGTTGTGAGCTGGGGGACCAGACAGCCTCAGGCCAGGATACTGCAGGCATGGACATGGTCAGGATAAACAGACCAAAACATTTGACTTTCTGCCCAAAGCACTTCTGGGTTCTGTTCACTTATACTTATACTCTCCTGTTCTTTTCTCCCGTCTCGTCCTTAATTCTATCCTCACTTCACCTCTTCTCTTACATCCCTTCTTCTCTCCAGGGGTTGGCTAATGTCTAAAGTCAAAGGAGGCTGAGGGAAGTGAGGGGGGCAAGGGAGGCTGTCCAGCCTGGTTTGGGCTGTGTCCTGGTGGTGCATTTGGTCAGACAGTCGGCCTGTCCGGCCTAGTTTGAGCTGCATCTGGGTGGGTATTTGGTCTGACAGTTGGCTGGACGGCCCTACAGGTGTGGAACCACCTGTTGGCTGTAGAGGAAGCCTGGGAGAGAGCAGTGCTGCTGGGCATCAGGCCCGGTGTTGAAGTTAACAGGCTGGAGCTGTCTACTGGAGGTCTGGGCTGTACCCACTGGTCAACCAACAGCTGTCTGACTCTGTATCTACCTACCTGTTTGTTGAAGGACAGACAGAGCCAAGATCCACATCTATTTTTCATACTGGTGAGAAGAATGATGCAGTTTTCAGATAATTGTACTGTATTCATGTAATATTTACATGGTTGCTTGCTGATGGGGGGGAATGTATCTTTAAGCATTTCCATTTGTTTGTGGCTGCAGTCCATCACGGTGTCTTTTTTCACTATCTCTTTGCCTCTCAGCATTGGTTCAGGTTGGCACACAATAAGGATTTAAGCTGTCTGTGTCTTAGAAAACAATTAGAAACCAATTAGCCATCAATTAGAAAAGAGTTTCTCAAATGCTTCAGGTCAATAACATCACAGAGTGATGGAGAGAGAGGGAGGGTGAGTGAGTGAGTGAGTGAGACATTGTGTTTGAATGTCTCTCTCGCAGCTTTGTTCTCCTTAGTGTTATGAATCATCTAATACTGGTCCGCTGAGGAAGACGTCCACACACACACACACACACACACACACACACACACACACACACACACACACACACACACACACACACACACACACACACACACACACACACACACACACACACACACACACACACACACACACCCACACAAACCACACACACACACACACACACACACACACACACACACACACACACACACACACACACACTGACTCACAACAAAGCCACCTGTTCTTCAGAGGAAGCCTTTGTGCAGGTGTTCAAATGTATCTGAAATCAATGGGAGACCAATCACCAGCTCCCGGACACCCACACATAATTGTAGGCATATTTGAAGGGAGCTGTGAGAAACAAAGTCTCACCACATTGCATAGGAAATGCAGGCTGGCTAGGTAGACCCAATGTGTACTTTGGAAATATGTGTATTGACTGTTTATAAGATTAAACAGTGGGAGAGAGAGCAAACTGCATGTTGATCTCAAAGGCCTTTGTGTAGATAAAGCAATACTTCAAAGAGCTCAGTGTGTGGGAGTGTTATGTCTATATTATAGGAGCTTGCATGGTTGCTCACATGTGTGTGTGTGTGTATCACCTGCTTGCTGTGTCGAGATCTTTGACATTTGATTTATTTGATGGAAACTGTAGCACAGAGTCAACACAATGAGACGTTCAACAGCTCAGGAGATGAATGACTCCATTCTTAATGGTTCTACAATTAGATTTTTCTCTCTTTTTTTTGGACAAATGAAGTAAAATTGCTCTGAATTCAAACCATTTGGAATTCAATTATTAAGCCTGTCAACTTCCCCTTGGCCTCAGAGCCTAATGAGTGTCTAGCCTATATTTGAATGCATTACTGTGTTGCTGCCCTAGAAGAGAGGAGCTCAGAATAGGCGATGGTGGGGTGGTGGGGGGTTACGGTTAAAAGCATGCTAATGCACTTCCCTCTCTTTCCTCTGTAGCCCTCCCCTCTTCATTAATATACATATTTAAAAAGAGAACATTATGCAAATCTCCCTGCTCCAGATTAGATTGGAAGCTATGTAATTTGGTCTGAAATATAATTCTGTACACATTAACTCTCCACCTAAGGCAAAACAGTACATTTCGACTTGGTTTAACCTAATTACATTGCAAACATTAAAACTCCATTTGAGTTGTGATTTTTTTTCTTCTTGGGGATATGAATTTTTTCTCAGGGAAATCTGCATGGCTCATGGTGTGAGGACTCATCATAGTTAGACTCTACTATTGGTACAACTGTTTTACCGTGACATATATAAATATCTGTATCTCTTATATTGTAAACCTCATTGGACTGCTCTGTTACTGAAACAGAAATAGTAGATGGATAGTTCTGTGTAGCTAGGTAACAGAGAGATAACGTTTGTGAACCACAACAAACAGACTGAAACTATAGTACACTGTAATCTACCTGCAGTAAAAGATTCATGTATTTGACTAAATATGATACCAGTCAGCTCTTCGGATAATGGAATGGACAAACTAAGGAGGGCCAACGATTCGTCAAATGAGCCGAGGAAAGATATTGAGGTAAAAAAAAAAATAGAATTCCTTATCCATCGTAGGGAGATTGTTCTGCTCTTCCAAGTCAAACAATATGTAGCTGGGAGATAGACATCCTGTCGTAGTTTTTCCTGCCTGGGATTTAACATGCTCAAACCCAAACAATGACTCCACTCATCTGCCAAGTGATATTAAATACTGTAATTGCCTGCCTGTCGGTGTCCGCTTCCCTCGCCATTCCCTCGCCCCTTCCGTTCTCCGCCTGCCATGGGGGAAACGAACACAGGCAGAAAATCCATGAGGAGGTATGAGACGGAGGTATTTTCTCTCAAGCCTGTCAGGTTTTTAAGACCTACCTTCCCTTCCCTTTGACAACCAGGGATCCACTGTAGGGTTGTCTCATTTCCTTGTGTCAATGCTGGATTTTTAATAGGCATTTGAGGTGATTTAAGACCTTCTACAGCTTCACGTTTGACCGCTACACTTTCTCTATTGGAGGCCTCCTGGCTAAAGAGATTGGATTTTAGCATTGGGAAATAAGCTTAGCAATGAAAAAGTGTTGATTTGTGATGATATTTAATCTTGATGACTGTGGTGTGATGTACCGCTGTTTTAAAACAATACGGGAGGTTCAATTGACCCAGAGACTATTAAATCAATCGAGATTTAAACTAGGAGCGGTGCAGCATCGCCCCTCCTCTTTGAATTTGACGAAAACAAGAACACTCAATCATCTAGGCATCTTGAACAGATAGCTAAGAAGAGTTTTGGACGCTGGGAAACACACGGGTTGTACATGAACAGTATCTATGGCAACTGGAGCCCAGAGTGCATGGTCTCTGTCACAACAGTCCTCCTCAGAGCCTTCTCTGTTTACGCTCAGTCACTTCCCATCAGCCTCTCTGGGGGGGCTGTGTGAGTTCACTCCCAGCAGCATTCATCTCACCGTGTTCCTCCTGCTCTGAGAAGCTCTGAGATGTGTGAGAGAGTGTCAAAGTGGCGTTTGATCTCCATACATGCCCTGTGTTGTCACCTCTACCCTGTTACCACTGTCACCCCCTTCATGAAGCACGGTGAAACAGTGGCACGGACGGGCACGGAGAGAGACACAATCTCCCAATCCCCGCGCTCACTGTAGGTGTGTCCTACTTTAACACCGTGGCCTGCATGAAATATGCAATAGACCAGGCCATGAATATTTTACGTATCCTTGAAGACCAAATTGCTTTAAAGTTTGGATGGAGACTTTAACATAAAATGAGGGTGTCTTGAGGCAGGCGCCAAGCTGAGATTCACTCCAGGAATGTGATGTTTGAAACAGGCTTGGGTACCGTGTGTATGCTGCTAACAGCTTTTTTTATTTTTTATTACGGATTTAGCCTAAAAGAACGGGGCGGCATCATGGAAAGGATGTTGTTCGAGCCCAGGCTATAAAATGGATAATCTCTCAATTTTTGAATACCTAGTCTTTGAAGGGCTGTTGGTCTCTCTCTCTCTCTCTCTCTCTCTCTCTCTCTCTCTCTCTCGTCCTCGACTCTCCTGTATCTTCTCTCCTCATCCTCTTCTCTCTCAGGGCAGCTGTAGTTGACTGATTTGTTCCAATTCAAAGTTCCTCACACAGTGTCCTCAGCTGCCCCTCAATCACTGTCAATGTGAACAGTCTGAAGCCACAACAGTCGCTGTCCTACACCTTCCCTAGCCAATAGCATGTCCTCCTAACTACATCTACGTTATGAACCCGGTTGTCTGTGTCAGGTTTGACATCAGTCTCTGACTGAGATCTGCTCCTTGACTCATGATAAAATGATAGACAGTCAAAAGGGAGTCGTGGCCTCTCGAGTGATATCCTTAGCTTCCCGTATGAGGTCTACAGGTCGGGGGGGCGGTGGTAGGTGAATAGGGGGTTCACCTACCATCTCATATGAAAGGAGAAGAAAAGACGGAGAGAGGAACTGAGAGGAGAGGAGAGAGAGAGAGAGAGAGAGAGAGAGAGAGAGAGAGAGAGAGAGAGAGAGAGAGAGATGGCGGTTAAATCATAGCGATGAATCACCTGAGAGACTTCAAACTATGTGAAAGTATCTGTCTGATAGATGATGGAGATGACGCCTCCATGAGCCCTGTGGGACCTAGACAACCTCGTCTTGTCAGAGTGGCAGACCTTAACGTCAGCCCTGGATTCATCATGATTATTCACCCTGCCATGTGTCTCACTGTACCCAAAAACAAAATGGCCGATAATCACTGTGCCCAGTTAGGCGGAACTTTCTGTCAACAGCGTTGGTTTGAAAATGTAATGGCGCCCAAGGTGCAGTTTTATAAGGGTTCTTCAGCAAAAATAGCACATCACTGACAATATGATATAAAATAGCTGCTCTGAAATGAGTTAAGTAGAGCGGTTTTGCAAAATCTTCTCCCTACCTGCTCAATGGTATGTTGATCATGTTCCAATATTTTTGTTTTTGCTTGAAGTGCTTTCTTTTCTGCTATATTCTCTGGACATTTCACAATAGTCCCTCTCTGGTCTCCCTCCACCGGGTGTACATTAATCCAATGGGGCTTAGTATAATAGGGTGAGTTGTTCCTCAGTGGCCTCACCATCTCAAATACCAGGGAGCAGGGAGGGGACAGGGCCCAGACAGAAGCAGACAGTGGCCTCTGTTCCCCCACATCAGCCTGCAGCATTTCATTCTCTCGTTATTATTACCTCAGACAGTCCAGTGCCAGAGCACAGAGACATGCCGGCCTTTTGAAGTTCAACACTAAATCACAGTAGCTCGTCTTCAAAGGGCCCGGCGCTGGCCTCCATCCTCCGCTCTTCTCTGTCCCTGATCAGGTCGCCCCTTTTTCCGTGGTCCGTGATTTCACAGCTTGTGTCACACTGTGTGTCATCGTAATGCAGACCGGAGATACTGTCATTTACACACAGGCTCCAAGGTCGGGTCGTCACCCTCTTTCATACCTTGTCTGTCTCACCTCGTCCTTGGGATTGGTTGGAACACGTTTTTGATGTCACTATATTGTTCTAAACAAGCTCCCTCAGGCTGAAGGAACTGTTTGTAGGATTGTTCCCTTTTAGTTGTTGTGTTATTGCTTTACTGGACAATAGATTGTGTATTGTATTACTAGGTAGCTGGACTGCTCTTTACCATCATACGATCAGTATTGTCCAGCTAAAGTATTTCAAGAAAACATGTCATTGAATATCCTTACGACACACAATTTCACTGCAGTAGCCCACTTTTCTTAAGTATATGCATAAATATTGTCTACTGTTCGTTCAAAGCTCTCTCAGTGTTTTCCCTCGGGATGAACTGTCAGTGAGTGACTGTCGGTCCCAAAGAAGATCTCTCTCTCTCTCTCTCTCTCTCTCTCTCTCTCTCTCTCTCTCTCTCTCTCTCTCTCTCTCTCTCTCTCTGTCTCTCTCTCTCTCTCTGTCTCTCTGTCTCTCTGTCTCTCTCTCTGTCTCTCTCTTTCTTGGATGGGGGATGAGGACTAGCAGCCAAATCTGTCATGGTGCCCACACTAATGCTGATGCCTGCAGAAATGTTACAGTTTCCCTGTATTGAGGATTTATTGTAATATACTGTCAACACTCCGCTGTTAAATGCGTCCTATAAAAAGTGTTAGGACAGAGGGCCTGTATATAAATGCAATGCGCCCTCATGGGAGTAGCTACAAGACCAGTGCTTCTCCGAAAATAATCCTAGTTACCTCGCCATCCACCATCCTCAAACATCTGGGCTTCCCTTAATGGGCTTATTGAATGGCATTGTTTTACACTGACAAATATTGTTTGAATAGCAAAATGTTTGATTAATGGCGTTGGCTTGTCGTCGCCGCGGTTCCCTAGACAGCGGGGAAAGGGAAGAGAAGACTGCACCAAGACAGAGACGGGTCAAAGTCATTTTCAGTTTCCCCTCAGAAAGATTCAACTGCAGCTCCTCTGAGGTTTTTAGATTAGTAGGTACATGATTTATATTAACCCACTGTTGAGGAATAGTCTGTTGGTTTGACTGAACACATACTCACTGTTGGATCTCTCTGTTGTTAACCAGTCAGAGTAAGACGATGTGGGGTGGCTAGCGTCTTAACCCGACTAGAACCTGCAGCTGATACACAGCAGGAGTTGGGGGATGGAGGTGTGTGGAGATTGAGTCACCCTAACCCACACACAATGGAAAGCGCTTTGAGACCTACGGTGAACACTGTGCCAATAACACAAGCCACCATTATCATTATCACTGAATGTCTACCATCCCAGCTGGGCAGTGTTGTGGCCCCTGTGGTGCTCCTCAGCAACCAATCACAAAGTAGTAAAAGGGTCTATGTTCGGGGTCTCCCACCCAATGCTTAATGGGCGTGCTGAGCTGGAAAACATGCAGAGTCTAACAGCATGTAACATCTCCTCAATCCTCACTGGGTTAATTAAGTTTCACCACTCTCAGATTTACGGAGCGGGAGAAGGCTCCGGCCATAAGTCATGTCAAACAGGGGGAGGAGAAGAGGAGAAGAGACACGGCTCCGGAACATGTCCGTATTCTTAATCTTAATTAAACACACCCAGCTCTCTTCTCTAGCAGGCACACGCTTCATTTGAACCATCCACTCTTTGGGATGGAGGAGAGAGAGAGGGATGGAGCGAGGGATGGAGGAGAGAGAGAGGGATGGAGGAGAGAGAGAGGGATGGAGCGAGAGAGAGGGGCATGGAGAAAGTGCTGCACAGCACATTGTGGGGCTAAATCTATAAAGGGAATCGCTGAGTCGTCGATTAAAGCTGGTTACTGAGGCAGTTTAGGTGCAACCCTGGACATCCTCCCTCTGTTCCAAGGATGAGGGGAAGGAGGGAGGAGAGGAGGTGGAGTAGGAGCAGGAGGGGGTAGGAGTGAGGAAGGTGGGGTTGGGGGGGGGCGATAGTTAAAATACAGGTTGCTGCTGGATATTATTTGTCATGTTGTGCAACATATTGCTGAAATCATCACCATGGATACATGATCTGCAATTTCCTTTGGATCCTCAGGCTCGTCTCTCCCTGGGAAAACAAAGAGGATGAACAAAAACTACCTCAAAGCAGCTGCACTTCCTTAAATCCATAACCTGACAAAATAACTTGCAGACTCAATGCTCGGCCATACCTGCTAGCCCTGTGTAAATAGCGCCACTCACAGACATACTGACTCTGGAAACACCATGTTGTAATGCAGAAGGAGTCGTCAGTCACAGGGGCCATGACAGGGCCAACTTCTTTCTGTGGGATTTTATGGTAATGTGAACTTTTTGCTGGATCCATACTTGGCAAACATTAGAGGAGTCTTAGGGGAAGACATGGCCCATTCTGTTATTGTGTGTTCTCTCACCCCGAGCGATCGCTCAGGCGGCCACACAGCCCCCACGAACACAGCCCCCTCCCCCCCGGTTGTTTTCCACTAGTGCTACTGTTGTTTGACATGTGGCCACAACTCCCCTCTATGAGCATCTCAAATATTCATCCACATATTTGCATTTAATAACATTTAAACAGAGAGCATTGGTATTCATATGAGTCACGTGTTGGCATTCACAGCACTGCTGTTTGTTTGTGTGGTATGGATGACAGAAATGCTCTCTCTCTCCCTCTCTCTCTCTCTCTCTCTCTCTCTCTCTCTCTCTCTCTCTCTCTCTCTCTCACACACACACACAAACTGACCTTCCTTTCTCCTCTGTAAAGTTTTCACAGAATATACATTCCCTGATGGCCAACAACAATAATATGGCCCAACAGAACAAAGCCTTGAAGTGAGCTTTGTATCTTCATAGACAACATTAAACCTAAACCCAATTCAAATCCACTGGACTTTGTACTGTTTGGAAGTATTAAATCTGAAACACATTAAGAATTCTACTCTACAACGTCTTAAAAGAAAGGTCTCTGTAATGCCAGAGCCGTGCCTGAATAATCACGTCAGAATTAATAAATGGAGATTTGAATGAAGAATAAAGGTGTTGGAGGAGAATATCCTTTTTGGGAGGGGACACACCCACCCACCCACCCACCCACCCACTTACCCACCTAGGAGCCAATACCCTCCCACCTCCTTTCTCTTCTGGTCAATAGACGAAGCTACCTAAAAAGCAGTGAGGAAGGTAGATGTAAGGCCTGGTCGGACTGGAGCTAAAGGCCACTGGAATGACATTTCACTGCCACTCCACTGATTCATTGGAGGCACAATAGTCCGCCTTGTTCCCAACCCCTGCTGCTCTCCCTCTATTCATATAAAGGTTGATACATTCTTATAATTCCCTCCTCCAAAATGGCTGCCCAAACACAATGCAATGCCAGGCATTTGTGCTGTTGTTTGCAGGGGAGACATTGTGCTGGCTTGGTTAGCGGTTGGGCTGGCATTCAGCGGAAATACCGCAACAGATTTTGATATTTTAGCTGTAAGAGTGGAGCTGACATTTTCCCTCATGTAGCAGCCAATGGATCTTTGGAGAGAGAGAGAGAGAGAGAGAGAGCTCACATTCACAGAATCACATCAGTGTGATTATCTTTTTCCTGGGGGAACAATCGTTGCCTAGTGCTGTTTTAGAACACTGAATTCATGAGGTGTTTATAAACATTGTATACAGACACTGCAATGTTTTTTCTCAATCAATAACTGTGTTTCTGACAAACAAACCCCTGACTGTCAATTGTATTTTGGCATATTAGTATTTCCTTAACATTCCACATAATTTTTTGGACAATTTGTTTATGCCGCCAAACAGCTTATATCTCCCATCCCAACATACAGTGCTTTCGGAAAGAATTCAGATCCCTTGACTTTTTCCACATTTTGTTAGGTTACATCCTAATTCCAAAATGTATCAAGCTACACACAATACCCCTGCAGATCCTCTCAAGCTGTCAGGTTGGATGGGGAAAGTTGCTGCACAGCTATTTTCAGGTCTCTCCAGAGATGTTTGGTCAGGGTCAAGTCAAGGCTCTGGCTAGGCCACTCAAGGACATTCAGAGACTTGTCCCGAAGCCAATCCTGCTTTGTCTTGGCTGTGTGCTTAGGGTCGTTGTTCTATTGGAAGGTGAACCATCTCCCCGATCCGAGGTCCTGAGCGCTCGGGAGCAGGTTTCCTCAAGGATCTCTCTGTACTTTGCTCCGTTCATCTTTGCTTTGATTCTAACTAGTCTCCCCTTCCCTGCTGCTGAAAAACATCCCCACAGCATGATGCTGCCACCACCATGCTTTACCGTAGGGATTGTGCCAGGTTTCCTCCATACATGACGCTTGGCATTCAGGTCAAAGAGTTCATTCTTGGTTTCCTCAGACCAGAGAAAATTGTTTCTCATGGTCTGAATGGTCTTTAGGTGCTTTTTGGCAAACTCCAAGTGGGCTGTCATATGCCTTTGACTGAGGAGTGGGTTCCGTCTGGCCACTCTACCATAAAGGCCTGATTGTTGGAGTGCTGCAGAGATGGTTGTCCTTCTGGAAGGTTCTCCCATCTCCACAGAGGACCTCTAGAGCTCTGTCAGAGTGACCATCGGGTTCTTGGTCACCTCCCTGACCAAGGCCCTTCTCCCCCGACTGCTAGGTTTGGCCGGGCGGCCAGCTCTGGAAAGAGTCTTGGGGGTTCCAAACTTCTTCCATTTAAGAATGATGGAGGCTACTGTTCTTGGTGACCTTCAATGCTGCAGACATTTTTTAGTACCCTCCCCCAGATCTGTGCCTCGAGACAATCCTGTTTCGGAGCTCTACGGACAATTCCTTCGAACTCATGTCTTGGTTTTTGCTCTGACATGCACTGTCAACTGTGGGACCTTTTATAGACAGGTGTGTACCTTTCTCAAATCATGTCCAGTCAATTGAATTTACCACAGGTGGACTGCAAGTTGTAGAAACATCTCAATGATGATCAATGGAAACAGGATGCACCTGAGCTCAATTTCGAGTCTCATAGCAAGTACTTATGTAAATTAGGTATTTTAGTTTAGTTTAGTTTAGCTTATTAATTCGACCATTTAAAAAAACAAGCACACATAAAACTTAAAAGCCATACATGCACATTAATAAAATCATTGAGGATAACACACAATAAAGTTTTGGACTTGCATTGGGGTCCTCTTGAGACAAGATGGCTAGACAAGATCGAACACAGTATGGCAGTGACATTTGTGACTGACCGCCTTGATTCGGTCTAGTGTAGCGACATTTGAAATTGCGTTTTTTACTTTGGATAAAAGCAGAGACACAGAGCTACAAAATGATATTTCATACACCTCATTTGAGGAACAATGGGGAAGTAATTCTGCTTTGTGAGTTGATTAACTTGTAACCTCACTTTTGAGAAAATGGCCTGAATGTTTTGGTACCTACTGGAAAGCTCTCACTTGTCTACACCCATTCAGCATTGTTCACACCCTCTTAGGCCAGCCCCACCCATCTCTTTAAGGATTCACACGTGAGGTCATGTACTAACCAGTGAGTAGTGTAGTAAAGATTAAGACTTAAAGTGGTAAAAGTAGTAGCCTACAATAAAGGAAAAATTCCAGGTAAACTGATGGGTCATGTGAAAGAAATGCTATAACCCCCAGCCACATATTGCTAAGTGGATGGGTCTCTACGGGAGGTGTAAATGGTACAGACAAATGGTTACTTGCATAGTAGCAAAATCCCCAAGCCGTAAGACTGCTGAACAATTCATCAAATGGCCACCGGACTATTTACATTGACCCCCCCCCCAATCATTGTTTTGTACACTGCTGCTACTCACTGTTTATTATCTATGCATAGTCACTTCACCCCTTCCTACATGTACAAATTACCTTGACTAACCTGTACCCCCGCACATTGACTCGGTACCGGTACCCCCTGTATATAGCCTCGTTATTGTTCATGTGACAAATAAAGTTTGATTTGATTTGATTTGATTTTATCTATATTCAGAGAGGCTGTTTCTGTCCTGCCCTTGACTTTGGTGCGGGGCATGTGATGTTCATGGTCTCTTCGTCGCAAAACTCCAAGATCTTCTCAAAAAAATAAGTTTGTCTAGCTGTGTCCAGTCCAGGTGGTGCTTGTACAGGCAGACCATCTATGGGAGGAAGGATGTCAGCTTTGCGCAGCAGTTGAAACCTGGTCCCGACTGAGCCGGGACCGAACGCTCTTTGGCGACAACAACAACAGGCTCCAGACCATAGAGGATATAAAACAGGAAATAACAAAAAACATGATGTGTTGATGAATAAAAGTAGTGCCAATCATGTTGGAGGTAAATGAAATAATCAAAACGTGTTGTTTATGCTTTACATGCCAAGTGTTGTAATCGATTCCTTGTAGAGATGCCACACAGCTGCTTTTGTCACATGTGATGGCAGCAGCTTTCCACCAAGTGTTTGTGTCCTGGGTGGCGTCCTGGTAATACTATTGCATTATCCTCTGGGTGGCGTCCTGGTAATACTATTGCATTATCCTCTGGGTGGTGTCCTGGTAATACTATTGCATTATCCTCTGGGTGGGGTCCTGGTAATTATATGCATTATTCCTCTGGGTGGGGTCCTGGTAATACTATTGCATTATCCTCTGGGTGGGGTCCTGGTAATACTATTGCATTATCCTCTGGGTGGGGTCCTGGTAATACTATTGCATTATCCTCTGGGTGGTGTCCTGGTAATACTATTGCATTATCCTCTGGGTGGCGTCCTGGTAATACTATTGCATTATCCTCTGGGTGGGTCTGGTAATACTATTGCATTATCCTGGGGTGCGGTCTGGTAATACTATTGCATTATCCTCTGGTGGGGTCCTGGTAATACTATTGCATTATCCTCTGGGTGGCGTCCTGGTAATACTATTGCATTATCCTCTGTGGTGGTGTCCTGGTAATACTATTGCATTATCCTCTGGGTGGCGTCCTGGTAATACTATTGCATTATCCTCTGGGTGGCGTCCTGGTAATATATTGAATTATCCTCTGGGTGGTGTCCTGGTAATACTATTGCATTATCCTCTGGGTGGTGTCCTGGTAATACTATTGCATTATCCTCTGGGTGGTGACCTGGTAATACTATTGCATTATCCTCTGAGTGGTGTCCTGGTAATACTATTGCATTATCCTCTGGGTGGCGTCCTGGTAATACTATTGCATTATCCTCTGCGTAGTTGTTGATGAAGTTCACAACTCGCTGCAGCTTCAGGGGTAACTTCTGCTTGCTTGGGACAGCTCTCTTTTTGATGGGAGGCATGAGACCATTCTCCTTGTATGACTGGTGGAAGAGAGTCAGGCGTGTTCTACAGACGCTGAAAGACAAATTCCAGACACAAATATTTTGGCATTATTATACAATAGATAGCCGTAATCACCGTCAGATACACCTGGCTAACTTGATGGGTCATGTAATCCTCTGGCGAAGTGGAGTCTTTTGTTTAGACATGCAAGCTAAACAATGAACCTTAATCCTAATCCACAGAGTACTAGCAATAAAAAACAGATTGTCATAGCTTGCTAAAGTTAACCAAATAGGTTAAATGTTAGCTAGTTAGCTAGCTAACATTAGGCTATAAGTAGCAATGCAAAATGCTATTCTGAGATAACATTTTTACACACAGATCATAAATGTAATGTTAGCAAAGCGAGCCAGCCATCTAACGTCAGCCAGCTAGCTAACAGTATCATTTAATGAAAGGGGTGGCAGTCTGCCGTGAAGTGTTCACCCATGAATACGGGTAATCGTCTTGCTACATTTTCAGATATTATACTTTTCTAATTTAGTCAGGAAGTATTTTTTTTATTGCAAGTTAAAGCTTGCTGTTAGCTAGCTAGCTAAGGTTAGGTGTATGATCTGTGTAGTGATATTATTCGTATCTCAGACCATTTGCATTGCTAGTTATAGCCTAATGTTAGCTAGCTAGCTAATTACTTGTCTAAATAAAAGACTCCCACTATGCAAGTAGCCATTTCAATGTACCATTAAGACCTTCTGTATCCTGTGCATGTGACAAATAAACTTAGATTTTATTTGATATAGTGTGTGTTTACCAGAGATGGTAATGTGAAGAACAACATGACCTGCATCAAAGTCAAATTAGGATATAACATTAGGAGAACGAGACAGTGTCCAAGTTCTAAAAATCTCTGGTTGAATACCTTGATTTTATTTCGTCACACTCACAACTGTAAGAATTTTCTGTAATTATCTCGCCATTAACTTGCAATTAATGATCTTGTTGCGAGTTTATTTTCCTGTAATTAGGTAAAGTTAAGACGTTGTCAGCTATATGATAAGGTCATTATTTGAACTGAATTATTCAAACGACAAGTTTGATGTCAGACGACAATAGAATGTTGATGATGTCACTGCGACAACTACAGACATGTCGATAGACGAGGTATAAACCAGCCTTTAGACTTGAAATGTTGGGTTGTTTAGTACACAATCGTACTCACTCTGTTTAGCAAATGTCCTCACGTGAATCCTTAAAGAGAGGGGTGGGGCTATGGCTTAAGAGGGTGTGAACAATGTTGAATGTGTGTAGACAAAGAGGAGCTCTCCAGTAGGTGTACCAAAAAATTCAAGTGCCATTTTCTCAAAACTGGGGTTGCAAGTTGATCAACTTTCAAAGCATAAATACTTTCCCATTGTTCCTCAACTGTAGTGTATGATATACCATTTTCTAGCTCTGAGTTTCTACTTTTATCCAATGTAAAAAACACCATTTCAAGTTGTACAAACACACCACTCAAGTTACCGTAGGACATTGACAATCCAGTTATGCGAGTGCTGCCGTTGAACCAAGGTGTTATGCCTAAAGTCAGTACTGTAGATAGCTACAATACGTGGGCATGCCTGGACTGGTGAGGAGGCGCCTCTGTCCTCGTCCTAATCCCCTTAACAAGGCGTTCATCATGGTGGTGTCAGGGGGAGCAGCAACACAAATACACACACCGTGCTGTAACAGTTTCATCCCACCACAAAGCCTGTTAATGAGTCGATATCTAGGCAAGACAAACAGGCAGTGTTTAGTTTGTTCTGGGGGCTAAACTGTATGGAGGTGGTGGTGGTGGGTGGAGGGGGTGTATATGAGGATAATCAGAATCATGAATAATTAGTCAACCCGGGCTGAGGATGGATGAACACAGCCGCCATACATGACCTTCAGAAGAGGTCCAAGGACAGGCAACATGGCATTGTAGCTACAGGAGGTCTTTCATGGTAAAAGGAAACTCTTGTGTTCCTCAGGAACAAAGAGGGAGGCCATTTCATATGAAATATGTGAGGAAAATATGAAATACATGATCTCATTTCAGTGTTTACGTTTATTAAACTGTTTAAACTGTAATTTCTTCACCATATAAGGATTTTGGAAACTGTCGCTTTAGATAATAGATGGACAGAAGGTCGATGGATAAACTGCATTATCTAACGAGCTCAGTGATGTCATGGTGAGTGATAGAAAATATTTTTAAAAGGAAAATGACCACAACTAAAGAGATCCGATTTAAACTGATCCCTTTTTAACAACCCCTGGTTTGTATAAAGAAAAAAATCCATATGTGTGTTTTTGAATAAGATCTCTCCCTGCAACGCCCAGTGTAAGCCAGTGTGCAGTCTAATCTCTTGGCTTTTGTCAGTTACTGGGGCTTGTTTGGCTGGAGTTAAGTGAATAGCAGCTCAAGTGCAGCGCATTTAGCCTGAATCTTGCTTTCCAAAGGGAAGGCAGAGGGGGGGAAACCCTAAGTAGCTTTAGAAAAGCGATTGAGTTTCATGCAGCGTTTTTTTGGAAAGCTGCGTACAACATCTAGCGAGGAAAACAAACAAAAAGTCCACATAAAAGAAAAGAAAAAGATCCATTGACTCGCTTACACAGACACATTTGAAACGTTCACCCATTGATGCTTTTTGTCATTCAGACAAATGTACTGTATGTGACAGCTCTTAACAGATGGACAACATTCTTTCTGAGTTTGGATTTTTAATGAGATGAACTACTGTAGTAGGTGTGTTCCTACGTGTATTTAATGACTATTTAGAACATTGTGGAACCAAATGTGATCACTGAGAGTTATGAAGACGACAGATGTACTTTCATTGTTGTTGCATTGTCGAGGAGGAACCCGCAAGTAAGCGTTCCATTTAAGTACAGCCATTACCTCCATTGATTATCTAACGAAAACATGTCCAGTACAATCGAATCCCCACTTTGTTTCCTAATTCTACTGTTACTACCATGGCTTGATGACTTGTCCAGTTTGGGAGCGTGGCTAAAATGCTACTTTACATGCCAGTCTTTTATAAAGCAACTGTAGACGATAGTGCCATGCTGTTCTTGGTGATTCTACAACAGCGCTTTTCCACTAAAACAAAGGTTCTCCGTGGTTATTACACAGGGCGCAATTTTTTACACACAGCAGAAAATATCAAATCAAATCCAATCAAATGTATTTATATAACCCTTCTAACATCAGCTGATATCTCAAAGTGCTGTACAGAAACCCAGCCTAAAAACCCAAACAGCAAGCAATGCAGGTGTAGAAGCACCGTGGCTAGGAAAAACTCCCTAGAAAGGCCAAAACCTAGGAAGAAAGAAAATAAGCGTCTCCATAAAGATGAAACCCATCAAATCTCAGTTAGACGTAATTGCTCTGTTTGCGTTTGATGGACAGGAGGAGAGTGGCAGCATACAAATGTCTGTGTTACCAACTCTGTTTGAAAGTCTATTTCACCTGGAAAGGATCCTGCTTTAATGCCAGTGAATATTCTCCTGGCACTGACGCCTTATTGTGATCATCTGGGCTGCGACACAAGATAACAATAACGTTCCTCTCTCAAATCATGGACCAGCCACAGCTGGAGCCGAGAAATGGTTGTCAATCGTTCGGCTTGCATTGTTGAGAGTTTACGACGAATGACGAAACGTCGACGTGGCCGGACAGTGGATTTCAGCTCAGATTGAAATTAAATTGGTCATGTATGTGCAATCACTACAGTGGACTGTGAAATCAAAAAGGCGAAAGCATTGTAATAGTGCAAATATTGGACCTGGATGCACTTTTACTTGTGTGGACACATAGTTAGTCTGGAATCTGTAGGAACACAATTTGTTTTTAGTTTTTTTACATAATGATAAAGAGCTTTCTAGTAGGCGGAAATAAAAGCAACATTAGAACATGTGGAGGCTCCGCTGTTCTATTGTAACTAGCTAATCAGGCACCGTATTCAAAATAGCACAGATTGACTTAATCGTGTGTGTGTGTGTGCGTGCGTGTGCGTGTGTGTGTGAAGTTTCTGAGGGAACAGAAATTCCCCATCTCACTGAATAATGGATCAGGAGCATCTGGCTGGTTTTCTGAGTTCCTGATTGATAAAAGAGGGAGGAGAAAGAGGAGAGAGAGAGGGGAAGAGAGAAGAGAGAGAGGGAGAGGAGAGTGAGGAGAGAGAGGAGTAGAGTGGAAGAGGGAGAGAGTGGGAGGTCCAGAGAGGACACTGAGGGATCAAGGGAGTAGGGAGAGGGAGAGAGCGGGGGGCCAGAGAGACTGGAAGACAGAGGGGGAATGAGGGAGTAGAGAGAGAGAGAGAGAGGAAGGATGTGGGGGGCTAAGTGAGCGAGAGTGAGAGAGAGAGAGAGCGACAGAATGACAGAGGGAAGAGGTGAAGTTTTAGCGAGAGGAGCTGTGGGGCTAAGGAAGATGCCGTTTTGTCTGTCTCCTCCTTCATCTGAAAATATCAGCCATGGTGCCATCTCTCTTCTCCTCTCTCCTCTCTCTTCCCAGCCTGCAGGGGAGCAGGCAGCAGCCACATACAAGGAAGCATTTACTCTGTGAAGAACACACTGCTGATACATATAGCCATGAGTAATACAGATGGTAAATAGCACAGATTGACTGAAGTGTGTGTGTCTGTGTGGGTCTGTGTGTCTGTGTGGGTGTCCGTGCGTGTCTGTGTCTGTTTGTGTGTCTGTGTCTGTGTGCACACGTGTGTGTGTGTGTGTGTGCGTGTGTTTTGACACAGGTTTTAGATATCATTTTTCGCCTCCTGCATGCAAACATCAATCAGCACTGACAGGAAGATAAACAGGAAGATTTAAAAGGTCAAAATAACCGAACATCTTGAAATATGTCTGAACCCAGAATTAGACAGACAACCATGGAGATGCTGGGCACCAACAAGTCTTGACGTTGATCTGTTACTAGTGCTGAGTCCAACCCACTTGTACATTTACCATCTAATGGCCATGTTTCATTTTGCTCCAGAATCTGTGGTTTGACCGACGGAAGGCGTTGGTTGTGAACGTGTCAGTCTGGCAAAGGAGGCCCATTCTGGTTGTCATGACGCTGGGGTCATAGAAGGCTAAGTAAAAACCAATCAGACATCCACGCTCAGTGGAACACTGTTAATGCAGCTGGAGTGTGTGGGAACACTCGCACAAGTCTGACACACACACACACACACACACACACACAGGGCCTGAGTGCCAACATTAAACCATTCAAACCATGCTCGTCTCACCCCTGCCCTCAATAGCGCGAAGCCCGAGTGAAGGGTACGAACATTACAGATTGGCCTAATGGTGCTTGTGTCAGCTGTAGAGAGCTGTAGTCGGCAGCCAAACATGGTAATATATGTGGACTGCTCCTCAATGCTGATGTGTCATCCCACAAAACATCTCTTAATATTTGTGTCCTCTTTTTTTACTGCTGTCCTTTTTCATCTATTGTTGCCCTCCTCTATCCGAGCCATGTCCTCTCTCTCTATATATCTCTTGGGTGGGTGGTGTACAGGTCTAGGGTTGGGGCTGACTCTGGCCCTATACGTTGGAGGGCCAAGGTATAGCGTAGCCAACTGGAGAAGGAACTGCCTAGTAAACTACCTGATGTGGCCGTGTGGAAGACCAGGAAACATGGGATACATGAGGCTGACACTGGAGCTTGTATATGGTGGCCTGGTGAACTGTCTGGAGCTTGTATATGGTGGCCTGGTGAACTGTCTGGAGCTTGTATATGGTGGCCTGGTGAACTGTCTGGAACTTGTATATGGTGGCCTGGTGAACTGTCTGGAGCTTGTATATGGTGGCCTGGTGAACTGTCTGGAGCTTGTATATGCTGGCCTGGTGAACTGTCTGGAGCTTTGTGGGGGTGTGGGACAAGGGGGGCTTGTTTCTAACTTTCTAGGCCCGTTAAAATGTAGTAAAGTTTGTGGTTTTAATGATGTAGCTATTGGGCCAATAAAGGTATTTTTTAAAGAAATAAAAAATCACTCTCTCCCAGTCTCTATAAACCTCCCTTTCCATCCCTTTCCTTTCTTTCTAACCTTCCTTACCTCTTCCTCCAATCCTTTTTATACCTTACTGTCATCATTTGCTCGTTGGCTCTGTCAGTGGGGTGTGAGTCTGCACTAAGCAGATGCCAAGCAGTCTATATCCTGGGAGAGGTGTACCTATCACACTGTAACTGGCTTCCAGGCCAGAGGAGAGGAGAGGAGAGGAGAGGAGAGGAGAGAGAGGAGAGGAAGGAGAGGAGGGAGAAGGAGAGGAGAGAGGAAGGAGAGGAGGAGAGGAGAGGAGAGGAGAGAGGAAGAGAGGGAGAGAGAGAGAGGGAGAGGAGAGCGAGAGAGAGGAGAGGAGAGGGAGAGAGGAGAGGAGAGGGACTGGACACATCACTCATAGAGAAATGATAGAGCACAGAGAAGCCAGAGTAATATCAGTCTTGAGTCTTAACTCTGACACTGGACATCATTGCAGTAATGCATTTCATAAGAGTCTGGGAAACAGAGGCATCTGTAGCTCTAGGCCCCGCAGGTTTCAATGGTACTCATTCCTTGACAATACCAAGAAACTGATTCCATGGTCCTTCCAAAAAAACAACAACCAAAAAAACCAAGAGTTGACTCTCCAAGATCCAAGCACCTCGACTAAAACACATAAATCGATATAGAAGCCAAATCTGAGAGGGAGGCGGTATGCGCGGGTGAAAAAGGAAGCAAATACACACCAGGCAGTTGTTTTTATTTATCTCTCCAGAGCTCCACAAATTGAGAACAGATTTAGCTAGCCTCCAGAAAGGTTAGCGATGCCTATTGAGTGGTTACGGCCACCTCCTTCTCCTCTTGTTCCAGTTCTTCACCTCATCCTCCTCTATATCACTGTCTCTACTCATCCTCACAATTTCATGTCCTATCACTCCTCCTATTCACACCCGCTCCTATTTTCACCCCGTTTCCCTTCCTCTACTTCATCTTCCGCTATTCATCCTTCTCCCTCCTCTATTCATCTTCCTCACTATTCATATTCCTCCTGCCTCCTATCCTCCATCTCCTCCTATTCATCTCCTCCTATCTACTCCATTATTCTTCCTATTCATCCTCCTTCCTATCTCTTCCCCTCTATTCATCCTCCTCCTATTCATCCTTCCTCCTTTCATCCTCCTCCCTCTTCATCTTCCTCCTATTTCTCTATCTTCCTCCATATCATCCCTCCTATTCATCTCCTCCCTATTCATCTTCCCTCCCTATTTCATATTCCTCCTCTTCCTCCTCTTCATCTTCCTCCTATTCATCTTCCTCCTATTCATCTTCCTCCTATTCATCTTCCTCCTATTCATTTTCCTCCTATTCATTTTCCTCCTATTAATCTTCCTCCTATTAATCTTCCTCCTCTTCATCGTCCTCCTATTAATCTTCCTCCTATTAATCGTCCTCCTATTAATCGTCCTCCTATTAATCGTCCTCCTATTCATCGTCCTCCTATTCATCTTCCTCCTATTCATCTTCCTCCTATTCATCATCCTCCTATTCAACTTCCTCCTATTCGTCTTCCTCCTATTAATCTTCCTCCTATTCATTTTCCTCCTATTCATTTTCCTCCTCTTCATCCTCCTCCTATTCATCCTCCCGATCGTCTTAGAAGCAAGAGGACAACATTCCCCCGGTTGAGAACGTCACCATGGTAACGTAGGGCCGTAGTGCATGTTGCCATGCCGTGGATATCCGGCATCATTACAGGACGTTAATGTTGTTTTGGTGTGGTTGAAGTGGAGTTCTAGTGTGGTTCCCCCAGCCTGCCTGCCTGCTACCTGTTCAGGTAGAAGAGCAAAGCTGCACTGCCATCTAATGGAATCACTAATCAGATCAGTCCCTGTTGGATGTGTAATACACCCTCAGTACACTTTAGTGCCTATCCAGGGACTGATGCTGGGAATAAGCATGATGATGAAATACTTCTGACACTACAACCATGTGATTATTATTTGACCCTGCTGGTCATCTATGAATGTTTTAACATCTCGAAGAACAATCTGGCCTTAAATTGCCATATTCCCTTATAATCTCCACCCGGCACAGCCAGAAGAGGACTGGGCACCCCCCAGAGCCTGGTTCCTCTCTAGGTTTCTTCCTGGGTTCCTGCCTTTCTAGGGAGTCTTTACTAGGCACCGTGCTTCTACATCTACATTGCTTGTAGTTTGGGGTTTTAGGCTGGGTTTCTTTGAAGTACTTTTAAGCTGGGTTTCTGTACAGCACTTTGTGACATCTGCTGATGTAAAAAGGGCTTCATAAATACATGTGATTGATTGATTGATAATACATCTAACTCATGTTCTGGTGCACATAATTATATATTTCTGTAGCATGAGGTAGGACATCTTTGCATGAGGTATAGCCCTTGAGCCAGAATAAGTGTGATGTATTTAAATATTTATATAAAGTATAATTTGCAAATAAATTCTACCATACACTCTTAGTGACAGGACAATATATAGACTTTTTGAGGTGCATAATGTAAAAATGAATTATTAAGAGGGACATACATCTACACGGAGGAAAGATGTAAAGGCAACATACAACAATTTCAACAATTTTACTGAGTTACTGTTCATTTAAGGAAATCAGTCAATTGAAATGAATTCATTAGGCCATCATCTATAGCTTTCACAAGACTGGGAACGCAGATATGCATCTGTTGGTTACCTCAATCTAGAGCATCCCAAACATGCTCAATGGGTGACATGTCTGGTGAGTATGCAGGCCATGGAAAAACTGGGACATTTTCAGATTCCAGGAATTGTGTACAGAGCCTTGCAACATGGAGCCATGCATTATCATGCTGAAACATGGGGCGATGGCGGCGGATAAATGGCACGACAATGGGCCTCAGGATCTCGTCACGGTGTCGGCCTCAGGATCTCGTCGCGGTGTCTCTGTGCTTTCAAATTGCCATCGATAAAACGCAACTGTGTTTGTTGTCCGTAGCTTATTCCTGCCCATACCGTAACCCCACCACCACCATGGGGCACTCTGTTCACAACGTTATCATCAGCAAACGCTCACCCACATGACGCCATACACGCTGTCTGCCATCTGCTTGGTACAATTAATACCAGGATTCATCTGTGAAGAGCACACTTCTCCAGTATGCCAGTGGCCATCCAAGGTGAAGACACCAAACAGCAGTCGTCCTGGTGAGGATGACGAGCACGCAGATTACCTTCCCTGAGACGGTTTCTGACAATTTGTGCAGAAATTCATCAGTTGTGCAAACCCACAGTTTCATCAGCTGTCCGGGTGGCTGGTGTAGAAGCTGGGTGTGGAGGTCCTGGGCTGGTGTGGTTGCACGGGGTCAGCAGTTGTGAGGCCGGATGGACGTACTGCCAAATTCTCTAAAACAACGTTTGAGGCGGCTTATGGTAGAGAAATGAACATTCAATTATCTGGAAACAGCTTTGGTGGACCTTCCTGCAGTCAGCATGCCAATTGCTTACTCCCTCAAAACTTTAGACACCTGTGGCATTGTGTTGTGTGACAAAACTGCACATTTTAGAGTTGCCTTTTATTGTCCCCTGCACAAGGTGCAGCTGTGTAATGATCATTCTGTTTAATCAGCTTCTTGATATGCCATACCTGTCAAGTGAATGGATTATCTTGGAAAAGGAGAAATGCCTACTAACAAGGATGTAAACAAATTTGTGCACAAAATTTGAGAGAAATAAGCTTTTTGTGCGTATGGAACATTTCTGGGATCTTTTATTTCAGCTCATTAAACATGGGACCAACACATTACATGTTGCGTTGTCATGTTGCATTCACATGTTCCATTTATATTTTTGTTCAGTGTAGTTATGGACAAAACAGCGAGGAGTAACAAATAGGAAATTAATTTAACATTTGTGTAATTTACACACTTTCATATGCTAGCTGGTCCAATACCATTTACTTGCATTGAATGTGACTGTGCACCTACATGAAGGCTTGGGATCTTATTAGGGACTAATGCAGTACATCT
Organism: Salvelinus sp. IW2-2015; assembly: GCF_002910315.2. NCBI lineage: Eukaryota > Metazoa > Chordata > Actinopteri > Salmoniformes > Salmonidae > Salvelinus > Salvelinus sp. IW2-2015. The sequence goes on from NC_036846.1 coordinate 5,097,690, forward strand.
ATACATATGATTACTTCAGGGATCTGTAACAGAAAACAAATCAGCTCCCTGAGCACTCAGGCTTTTAGCTGGTCATTGGAATGCATTAGAAAGATGTTTCAAACTATTTATCATTCAACCGGCCACATCATAGTCATCCTCCAGTAAACTGTGTGTAAGTGATTACTAAGCCTCACGATCTGAGACAAGGACACAAACACTGGGAGGGAGAACACACCAAACTCTTGGTGCGTTAAAGGAAAGAAAAGAAACGAAAAGCAACAGGGGAGAGAAAGGCATTGTTTTGCTGTCCTTGGGAACTTATTGTGCACTAAAGGGTATTATGACTATCAGAATATCTGAATATAGGGCTGCATAAGAGATACTGTAATGAAATAGTTCTCTCTGACCTCAGAGAGGGGTCAACAAATACCCTCTCTCTCATTAATAAATATTTGTCAGTTGCATTTTTTTTTCATGTCATGTTTCCCTTGCTGGTCTTTTGTCATTTGAGGGGATGTGTCGTCGTTTTTTGATCAAGAACACACACACACACACACACACACACACACACACACACCACACACACACACACACACACACACACACACACACACTTCCTCATAGATGAACAAGGACACCCAGGCAACTCTCCAATCCCACTTAATATATCTCTGAAGCGTGTTCACTCGTAGACAATAATTCTGGCAAAGGTTTCCCAATTAACTTCCCATTTATCCTGTACAATACCCCCTCTTAGGGGCAGGGAGAAGGCCATCTCATATCTGATGTAGCAATGCTACTGAGGCATAACCCTGACCTGTTCACCAGACGTGCTACCTTGTCTCAGACCTGCTGTTTTCTTCTCTCTCTCTCTCTCTCTACCGAACCTGCTGTCTCTAACTCTGAATGATTGGCTATGAAAAGCCAACCGACATTTACTCCTGAGGTGCTGACCTGTTGCACCCTCTACAACCACTGTGATTATTATTATTTGACCTTACTGGTCATTTATGAACGTTTGAACATCTTGGCCATGTTTTGTTATAATCTCCACCGGCACAGCCAGAAGAGGACTGGCCACCCCTCAGAGCCTGGTTCCTCTCTAGGTTTCTTCCTAGGTTCCTGCCATTCTAGGGAGTTTTTCCTAGCCACCGTGCTTCTACATCTGCATTGCTTGCTGTTTGGGGTTTTAGGCTGGGTTTCTGTACAAAGGGTTTGATAAATAAATGTGATTGATTGAGTGCTGTTTAAAGAATATTTAAGCATGTCATTGTTGGAGGTAAATAAGAACCAATGGAATCGGTCCACGTTCCTTTCAGAAGCATTCACGCAGACCCAAGGTAATCACAGTTTAACTTTCCCTCCAAACTGTATCGTGACGCTTTAACAAATGTAATCAAACACATTGGGAGCCAGCAGTAATATAAATTCTCTCACACGCCTGCCTCTCAATAAAAAAATATGAATAGTCTGTTTTCGTTCTGTTTATTTCACTTTTCTTAGACCCAATCAAAAGGGAAATACGGAGCATATTTGAAATGACAAAACAGATGTTTACCAAAGGCTCTGGCATATCAGTATCAGTCAGCGTCTGGTGTGGAGGTTAATAAGTCTCTGGCATTCTTCCTCAAATAGGGAATCAACTATTGTCATTTGCCAACAATAGAAAATGAAACTCATCCACAGGTGGGCCAATACATCTATAACCAAGCAAACAAATAGAAAGTGGAAAGAGACGCCGGATTCATTGGACTGTTCAAGGGAGCACCAGATCATTGTCTATTATGGCACTCCAAGGAGGAGTCACAATATAAAGACATGAATAATGTATCATTGAGATTTCAAATTATTTTAACCCAGAGAATATTGAAGCTATACACTCACAGCAATTGAAGTCGGGAAACAAATTAAAAGCTACCGGCCTCATTCATCCACACAGTCAGCAACACAGTCATCCACACAGTCAGCAACAAAGTGGAGTGGAACGCATGGTAACTCACTACCCTGGATCTAGGCTGAATGAGAAAGGCCCCAGAGCTGGGGGTGCAATGGGTTGCTACCAAACTTCAGTCACTGTCTCCAGGTTTCACTCGCTAACAAACAGGACGCTCTCCAGGGAAGGCTAAGATGTTTTCCTTTTTTGGGGGGGGTTGAAAGGAAGGGAGAAAGAGAGGGAACGAGGGAGGCGGGATGCATGTTTATCACCTGGAGAAGGTGTTTTTTTCTCTTTTTCAATTTTTCTTTTCTTTCTCTCTCTTTCTCTTCGTCACTTATAGTGACAGAATGGGGACGGTTAGTTCTCCTCTGGTGGAACCAAAGAAGAGGTTCATATTTGTTTTTTTATTGGTTTAACAGGCCAGCTTTTCTCAGCTCAGAGTAGGTAAAGTAAGGACTAATTGTAAAAAGTCTAAGTCTAGACACAATCTATTTTGAAAAATAACTTTACCTGCATCCAGCTCATCGGGTAACCTTAAACAAAGGTCCTTCATCTAAACCCATCCACCCCAGGCTGCTGTACTTTAGCAGCTGTTAGGGCCTGTGGCTAGGATAGAGGAGACAGAAGTGGTGGTGTGCTATGGATATAGATGGGCCTCCTGTTCAGCGACAGCTACAGACACACAGCCATCTGTGGTGACAGGTCCAGGTGTGACTAGAGTGACGGCAGCAACATTGACAGGTCCAGGTGTGACTAGAGTGGTAGTGGAGGAACCATAATGTACTCGCTCCCTCTGACAGACAGACACGCAGCAGAGGGAGGGACGAGAGGAGACACTACAGGGTATTTTCCCCCCGAGTGAGCATGAAATAATGGAAAAACTTCCTCAAAGCGCACTCATTCAAGTTATCAAATGACATTATCTGCTCTTACTTGAACAAAGTAGCTGTGGAAATTAGTTTCAAGTTTTATTAGTCGTACGTGAAAGATACAAATGATATACACCGTTTAATGCAATGCAACAACAATAAGATAAGAACAAGATAAGAATGCGAACATAAAGTAAATGGCTCAGTAGAATAGAATAAGCATTTTAGCAAAATAATTACTGCTCTGTAGAGAGTGCAAAGAATCAATTGCTCCCTTTTTTTGTGGAGTACGGTAACTTCGTAAATGTAACTGCTAGTTTGTTGATCATGTGTCAATGACGGATTTTTCATTGATTGTTTATTGAACACACTTCCAATGAGAGAGAGAGAGAGAGAGAGAGACGGCAGAGGTGAAGCGGAAGAGAGAGAGAGAGAGAGAGAGAGAGAGAGAGAGAGAGAGAGAGAGAGAGAGAGAGAGAGAGAGAGAGAGAGAAGAGAGAGGAGAGAGAGAGAGAGATAGAGAAGAGAGAGACGAGAGGGGGGGGAAAGGAGAGAGGAGAGAGGAAGGAGGAGAGAGAGAGAGAGAGAGGGTGAAGAGAGAGAGAGGAAGGGGTGAGAGAGAGAGGGGTGAAAGAGAGAGAGAGAGAGGAGGGGTAAAGAGAGAGAGGAGGGGAGGGGTGAAAGAGAGAGAGAGAGGGAGGGGTGAAGAGAGAGAGAGAGGAGGGGTGCGGAGAGAGAGAGAGAGAGAGAGAGAGAAGAGAGGAGAGAGAGAGAGAGAGAGAGAGAGAGGAGGGAGGGAGGGGGTGAAAGAAGAGAGAGAGAGGGAGGGGTGAGAGAGAGAGAGAGAGAGAGAGAGAGAGAGAGAGAGAGAGAGAGAGAGAGGGAGGGGCAAAAGAGAGAGATGGGAAGGGGTGAAAGAGAGAGGGGGGTGAAAGAGAGAGAGGAGAGAGAGAGAGAGAGAGGGATGGGGGAAAGAGAGAAGAGAGGAGAGAGAGGTGAAAGGAGAGAGGGGTGAAAGAGAGAGAAAGAGAAAGATGAGGGTGAAAGAGAGAGAGGGAGGGGTGAGAGAGAGAAATGGAGGGGTAAAAGAGAGCCGGGGGATGAAAGAGTGAGAGAGAGATAGAGAGAGAGGGGTTGAAAGAGAGTGAGAGAGAGAGAGGAGAGGAGAGAGAGAGAGAGAGAGAGAGAGGAGAGAGAGAGAGCAAGAGAGAGAGGGAGAGAGAGAGAGAGAGGGTTTGAAGAGAGAGAGAGGGTGAAAGAGAGAGAAGAGAAAGAATGAGGGGTGAAGAGGAGAGAGGGAGGGGTGAGAGAGAGAAATGGAGGGGTAAAGGAGAGAGGGGGGATGAAGAGTGAGAGAGGAGAGAGAGAAGAGAGAGAGGAGAGAGGGATGGGTGAAAGAGAGAGAGAGAGAAAAGAATGAGGGGTGAAGAGAGAGAGGGAGGGGTGAGAGAGAGAAATGGAGGGGTAAGGGAGAGAGGGGGGATGAAAGAGTGGAGAGAGAGAGAGAGAGGGGGAGGGGTGAGAGATAGAGAGAGAGGGGGAGGGTGGGGGGTGAAGAGACGAGAGATGGGGAGAGATAGACACGATGAGACACAGTCCCAATCAGCTTAATCCTGGTCAATGACTGTTCCGTGAGACACCTTTCCTTTTCCTTCCCCAGTAAGAAGAGAAGGTGGCAGGGACGAGCAGACGCTAATGTACCAGTGACCAACGCAGTGGCTGTAAGGCCAAGAGTAATGACTTTCCCGTAGACGAGACATGGCTCAAACCAAATGATTAGTTTAGCACTGACTCGTCCACTGCTGGAGAAGCTTCTGTCAATACTGCAACAGACCGACGACCATGCACGCTGGTCCCTCTGGCTGGCGGTGTAATATGACCATCAACACACATCATGCCATTGTGTCGCTGAGGAACATTGATCCTGACAGTCAATGATGACCGAGACAAGAAATATTTAGGGCGGATCTCTATTGTTTCTTATTCACTACAATATGAGGTCTTACTTAGGTACAATTTAGTATCATTATTGGCTTCAGTATATAATTACTGAATTATATCATGTTATCTCCCAATGTGATGTCATCACTAGAATTAAATACTCTATTAAATAAATAATCATTCTAATTGAAAACTTCAAACAGTATAGTTCTGACATTGTCTTGTTGACTCAGAATGACTGGTCGGTGAAGGCGCTGTATACTCTGTAATGCACAGAAACTCACTGTTTAATCTGCTTGGAACGACCAGAAATGCAACAGAAAACCACTGTTTCATGTCTGCTGGGACGACCAAATGCAACCAGACAAACCACTGTTTCATCTGTTTGGGCGAACACCAGAAATGCTACAGAAACCATGATGTTTATCTGGCTGGGTACGACAGAATGCAACCAGAAAAACCATTGTTTCATCTGCTGGGACGAACAAGAATGCAACACAAAACCACTGTTTCATCTGCTGGGACGACCAGAATGCAACAGAAAACCACTGTTTCATCTGCTGGGACGACCAGAATGCAACAGAAACCACTGTTTCAGCTGTTGGGACGACCAGAATGCAACAGAAAGACCACTGTTTCACTGTGGGAGAGAGACTACGACCAGAATGCAACAGAAAACCAACTGTTTTTCAGCTGTTGGGACCGACCAGAATGCAACAGAAAACCACGTTTCATCTGCTGGGACGACCAGAATGCAACAGAAACCACTGGTTTCATCTGTCTGGGACGACCAGAATGCAACAGAAAACCACTGTTTCATCTGCTGGGACGACCAGAATGCACAGAAAACCACTGTTTCATCTGTTGGGACGACCAGAATGCAACAGAAAACAACTGTTTCAGCTGTTGGGACGACCAGACTGCAACAGAAAACCACTGTTATCACTGGCTGGGACGACCAGAATGCAACAGAAAACCCACTCGTTTCAATCTGCTGGGACGACCAGAATGCAACAGAAACCACTGGTTTCATCTGCTGGGACGACCAGAATGCAACAGAAAACCACTGTTTCATCTGCGGGGACGACCAGAATGCAACAGAAAACCCCTGTTTCAGCTGTTGGCCGACGCAGAATGCACAGAAAAAACACTGTTATTCATCTGCTGGGACGACCAGAATGCAACAGAAAACCACTGTTTCATCTGCTGGGAACGACCAGAATGCACAGACAAAACGTTTCATCTGCTGGACGACCAGAATGCAACAGAAAACCACTGTTTCAATCTGCTGCGGAACCCAGAATGCAACAGAAAACCACTGTTTCATTCTGCTGGGTTACGACCAGAGAATGAACAGAAAACCACTGTTTCATCTGGCTGGGACGACCCAGAATGCAACAGAAAACCACTGTTTCATCTGCTGGGACGACCAGAATGCAAAGAAAACCACGGTTTCATCTGCCTGACACAAGAATGCAACAGAAAAACCACTGTTTCATCTGCTGGGACGACCAGAATGCAACAGAAACAACTGTTTCATCTGCTGGGACGACCAGAATCCAGAAAACCACTGTTTCATCTGCTGGGACGACCAGAATGCAACAGAAAACCACTGTTTCATCTGTGGGACGACCAGAATGCAACAGAAAACACTGTTTCATCTGCTGGGAACGACACAGAATGCAACAGAAAAACCAACTGTTTCATCTGCTGGGACGACCAGAATGCAAAGAAAACCACTGTTTCATCGTGTTGGGACGACCAAGAATGCAACAGAAAACCACTGTTTCATCTGCTGGGAACGACCAGAAAATGCAACAGAAAACACCATTGTTTCATCTGCTGGACGACCAGAATGCAACAGAAAACCACTGTTTTCAGCTGTTGGAACACAGAAGAATGCAACAGAAACCACTGTTTCATCTGCTGGGACGACCAGAATGCAACAGAAAACCATTGTTTCATCTGCTGGGACGACCAGAATGCAACAGCAAACCACTGTTTAGCTGTTGGGACGACCAGAATGCAAAGAAAACCACTGTTTCATCTGCTGGGACGACCAGAATGCAACAGAAAACCACTGTTTCATCTGCTGGACGACCAAGAATGCAACGAATACCACTGTTTCAGCTGTTGGGGACGACCAGAAATGCAACAGAATACCACTGTTTCATCTGCTGGGACGACCAGAATGCAACAGAAAACCACTGTTTCTCTGCTGGGACGACCAGAATGCAACAGAAAAACACTGTGTTCATCTGCTGGGACGACCAGAATGCAACAGAAAACCACTGTTTCATCTGCTGGGACGACCAGAATGCAACAGAAAACCACTGTTTCATCTGCTGGGACGACCAGAATGCACAGAAAACCACTGTTTCAGCTGTTGGACGACCAGAATGCAACAGAAAACCACTGTTTCATCTGCTGGGACGACCAGAATGCACAGAAAACCACTGTTTTCATCTGCTGGGACGACCAGAATGCAACAGAAACCACTGTTTCATCTGCTGGGACGACCAGAATGCAAAACAGAAAACCACTGTTTCATCTGCTGGGACGACCAGAATGCAACAGAACCACTGTTTCATCTGCTGGGACGACCAGAATGCAACAGAAAACCACTGTTTCATCTGCTGGGACGACCAGAATGCAACAGAAAACCACTGTTTCATCTGCTGGGACGACCAGAATGCAACAGAAAACCACTGTTTCATCTGCTGGGACGACCAGAATGCAACAGCAAACCACTGTTTCATCTGCTGGGACGACCAGAATGCAACAGAAAACCACTGTTTCATCTGCTGGGACGACCAGAATGCAACAGAAAACCACTGTTTCATCTGCTGGGACGACCAGAATGCAACAGAAAACCACTGTTTCATCTGCTGGGACGACCAGAATGCAACAGAAAACCACTGTTTCATCTGCTGGGACGACCAGAATGCAACAGAAACCACTGTTTCATCTGCTGGGACGACCAGAATGCAACAGAAAACCACTGTTTCATCTGCTGGGACGACCAGAATGCAACAGAAAAACCACTGTTTCATCTGCTGGGACGACCAGAATGCAACAGAATACCACTGTTTCATCTGCTGGGACGACCAGAATGCAACAGAAAACCATTGTTTCAGCTGTTGGGACGACCATCTGGCTGGCGCTGGCAGCTCTCTCTATACCTCACCATCCCACTCAGCATCAAGCAAATGCTATGTGACAACGTGTAAAGGTGTGAATGCTGCAAATCTTTTCAATGTAAATGTGTACCTTAAAACACCCACATCGGCAATCTGGTACTCGCCCTAGCAATTACGATTCAGAGGGTGTGTGTGAACGCTAAGATATGCAGTGTGTGTTTGTGTGTGTGTGTGTGCGTGTGCGTACACGTGCATGTGTGTGCGTGTGGGCATGCATGTGTTTGTTGGTTGTGTGTGGCAAGTGGGTGTGTGCAGTGGTGTGTGTGTGTGTGTGTGTGTGTGTGTGTGTGTGTGTGTGTGTGTGTGTGTGTGTGTGTGTGTGTGTGTGTGTGTGTGTGTGTGTGTGTGTGTAAACGGTAGAGACTCTACTGCCACCTTTTTTAACATATTCAGCTCATGAAGTCAAATAAAGTGTGTTTCGGACAGGTGGCCAGGTGTCACAGACCCAGGTGGAGGGTCGTCATGTTTTTCTCTGTACTCCCATTTTCTATTAAAAAACAACTCGTTTGTTATTTAATTGCATATTTTGCATACTTGATAGCATTTCACTTGGGGACTCTTTGGGGGTCAAACGATGGTCACGGAGGGGTGAATTCAAATAATGTTTGGCATTGAAATGAACTTTTAAAAGTCGCGCACAGTCATTGCGTTGTGTTTTTTAAATATCCCTAAACTAAACACATTCTCACCTAAATAGAAGGCCAGTCTGTCTGTGATTCAGAAACAGTCTTTAAAGAATTAGAACATGGTACAGTAGCTTTTTATAGAAACCAGCTGATGAGAGGTGGACACCTGCTTTAACCTTACAGGTAAGCACAAGGAGCAACAAGTCAAACAGTTTGGAATCAAAACGGTTCAAAGACACTGACATTACCAAATATTCACAGAAATTACATCAGAAATGTAAGTTCCTTTTGAAAAACAGAAAAGGGAGCTTTTTATTTGACCATAAAGTGAGACAGGAGGAAACCGAGCTGGGGGGATTCAGAAGGGAGCGAGGGAGAGAGCAGAATGCACTGTCGATCACCCTGTTCGCTTGAAAAACAGGATGCCTTTCACTGTCCTTGTGGCATTACATGATGTAAAAACTGTGAAGAGAGGTGTAAGAAAGTGGGGGTGCCAGGAATATAGACACAAAGCACACGCACGCACATACACACATGCCAACACACACACACTCAACACACAAACATTCTCATTAGGAGGACGCCTGCTAGCTGCCACTGTGATTAAAGCAGCTGGGCAGACCCCGTTGGGACTTGATGACAGAACACAAGGATGGCGGAATTAAGAGAGAAAGGGGGATAGAAAGAAAGGAAATAAGTACTTGAAGGGATAGAGTGAGAGACTGCTGATAAGGGTGATGGAGAGAGGGAGGGAAGGAAGGAAGGGGGTCGATTGTGTTACTCTGAACAGAATATCAATCTACCCCCCTCCTAAAGTGATTTAAATACATCCCTATTAACTCAGTTCTGAGTCTCAAAGAGGAGCCTAATAGCACATCAGACATTTCCTTTCATACTCCCATTTTAGGATCACGACCCGGCTTTCTGACAGCCGCTGTGTGTTTGTGTGTGTTTGTGTGTGTGTGTGTGTGTGTGTGTGTGTGTGTGTGTGTGTGTGTGTGTGTGTGCGTGCCCGTGCGTGTGTGCATTTGCAGTCCATGGAGCTGATAATGTTTAACCTCTCAGACATGAACCACCACTAAAGTCTTCACTAACTAGAAAAACTTCCAAAACACAGTGTCAGTAATGTCATGTGAAAGGTTGTCGACGGACAAGCCAATTATTGGGTGCAGAAATCTGACTGTATGTTCTCTATCAGTGTTCCACATTATAACCACATCATTACAGTCTCTGGCTGGGAGGGTTGAATACATTAATGATATCAATGCTGCTCAGGAACATGCCACAGTAAGTCCTAGGACTAGGAAGAATACCATGATGAAACAATCTCTTTTTAATGGAGCTGCTTAGATATGTCTGAGGCTATTCCACCACATGCTTCTCCTATTCACTATCTCTGGAATACTGACGGGGAGACAGCCCCCTCCTTATGTTGTCCTCTCACTGCCTGTATAGGACAGGCATAAGCAATATGGTATATGGTAATATGGTAATACGTCACTACTTCCGGACTTGTCTCCGTGCTGCTGTGCAGTTTCTTGGTACTTTGTTGGTATTTTGCTACCTGCCAACTTTACGGTTTTTATGTTACGTTTCATCTAAATCTTTATTTTACACATTTACCAACGTTTGAAGTTTTATTTTTCTTCCACGCTCGACTTTATTCATTCAACTGTTTCACTCCGGAAGCATTATCTGGACATGGTTCTACAGGACCTCCACCAGCCAACGCTAAGTAGTAACATTAACATTATGCCTTCTAATTGCAGTCGCTGTACACATAATATACAGGAGAACGATCGCCTTATGGTGAGGATATCCGTGCTGCAAGCCCCGCTTCAGACGCAATCGTTAGGCAAGGGTCATTTCAGTGTAGGAAAGGATGAAACAGCGTCTGTGCCACCAGTAAGTACAGACAGTAGTATAAATCCCCTCGCACAGTCCCTGCAGCCGGGGTCAATTTTCTCATGGCTTCTGGAAGGAAATGCTGTTGGAATGCTCAACAAGGTGTTGCTCAGTCAGCCGACAGAAACTTTCAACCGGTTCTCCCCATTAAGCAGCGAGTCAGAGGCCGAGCCTTCTCTGGTCTCTCCTTCACCCGTTACGGGGTCTCAGCCACCGAAGCCTCCCACTATTAGCTCTGACAAATTGAAAACCAGATTGGCGACTTCATTACCTGCAGTATTAGACTTAAAAATAATCATCCAGCGATCATACACTGTTTACCAGGGGGCAGAGCTACCGACGTAAAGGCTAATCTGAAGAGGGTGCTGGCTAAAGCTAAAACTGGCCGAGTGTAGAGAGCATAGGTATATTGTTATCCACGTCTGCACCAACGATGTTTGGATGAAATAGTCAGAGGTCACTAAGCACAACATAGCTTCAGCGTATAAATTAGCTAGAAAGATGTGTTGGCATCGAGTAATTGTCTCTGGCCCCCTCCCAGTTAAGGGGAGTGATGAGCTCTATAGCAGAGTCTCACAACTCAATCGCTGGTTGAAAACCCCTCTCCTTTCTGGGACTCATCCACAAACAGGACCAAGACTGGCCTGCTGAGGAGTGACGGTCTCTCCATCCTAGCTGCTCTCATCTTATCTATCAACATAGACAGGGCTCTAACTCCTCTAGCTCCACAATGAGATAGGGTGCAGGCCAGGCAGCAGGCTGTCAGCCAGCCTGCCAGCTTAGTGGAGTCTGCCACTAGCATAGTCAGTGTAGGCAGCTCAGCTATCCCCATTGTGTCTGTGCCTCGAACTAGGTTGGGCAAAACCAAACATGACGGTGTTCGCTTTAGCATTCTCACTATAAAGATCTCCTTCATTTCTGTCTTTATTGAAAGAGATTGTGATATTTCACATCTCAAAATAGGGCTACTTAATGTTAGATCCCTCACTTCCAAGGCAGTTATAGTCAATTAACTAATCACTGATCATAATCTTGATGTGATTGGCCTGACTGAAACATTGTTTAAGCCTGATGAATTTACTGTGTTAAATGAGGACTCTCCTCCTGGTTACACTAGTGACCATATCCTCTGCGCATCCCGACAAAGGTGGAGGTGTTGCTAATATTTACGATAGCAAATTTCAATTAACAAACAAAATGGCTGCGTTTTCGTCTTTTGAGCTTCTAGTCATGAAATCTATGCAGCCTACTCCATCACTTTTTATAGTTACTGTTTACAGACCTCCTGGGCCATATACAGCGTTCCTCACTGAGTTCCCTGAATTCCTATCGGACCTTGTAGTCATGGCAGATAATTGTGGATCTTAATGTTTTTCCTCAAAATCCTGGACTATCATCCCCCATTTTATTAAGTTTGCAATCGTAACAAATAGTCTGCTTAGACCCCACCAAGGATAATCAAAAGCCATGCTATAAATTCTCAGACAACCCAAAGATTGCTAGATGCCCTTCCAGACTCCTTCCACCTACCCAAGGACGTCAGTGTACAAAAATTGGTTAACCACCCGATTGAGGAATTAAATACCCTAGATGCAGTCGCACCCCTAAAAACAAAAAACATTTGTCACAAGAAACTAGCTCCCTGGTATACAGAAAATACTTGAGGCCTGAAGCAAGCTTCCAGAAAATTGGAATGGAAATGGCGCACCACCAAACTGGAAGTATTCCGACTAGCTTGGAAAGACAGTACTGTGCAGTATCGAAGAGCCTTCACTGCTGCTCGATCATCCTATTTTTCCAACTTAATTGAGGAGAATAAGAACAATCCAAAATGCATTTGTGATACTGCCGCAAAGCTAACTAAAAAGCAGCATTCCCCAAGAGAGGATGGCTTTCACTTCAACAGTGATGAATTCATAAACTTCTTTGACGAAAAGATCATGATCATTAGAAAGCAAATCACTGACACCTCTTTGAATCTGCGTATTTCTCCAAAACTCAGTTGTCCTGAGTCTGCACAACACTGCCAGGACCTAGGATCAAGGACACATTCATGACAATACTCATGGCCTCTAAACCTTCAAGCTGCATGCTGGACACTATTCCAACTAAACTACTGAAAGAGCTACTTCCTGTGCTTGGCCCTCCTATGTTGAACATAAGAAATGGCTCCCTATCCACTGGAAAAACTCACTAAAAGGGGCAGTAAATAGCCTCTCTTGAAGACATAACCTTGACACAGAAAATGTAAAAAACTATCGGCCTATATCAAATCTCCCATTCCTCTCAAATAAAATTGAAAAAGCTGCTGCGCAGCAACTCACTGCCTTCCTGGAGACAAACAATGTATACGAAACGCTTCAGTCTGGCTTTAGACCCCATCATAGCACTGAGACTGCACTCATGAAAGTGGTAAATTATCTTTTAATGGCATTAGACCAAAGCTCTGCATCTGTCCTCGTGCTCATAGACCTTAGTGCTGCTTTTGACACCATCGATCACCACATTCTTTTGGAGAGATTGTAAACCCTAATTGATCTACAAGTTCTGGCCTGGTTTGATCGTATCTGTTGGAAAAATATAAGTTTGTCGCTGTGGATGGTTTGTCCTCTGACACGTTTTGGTGTTCCTCAAGGTTCCGTTTTAGGACCACTACTGTTTTCACTATATATTTTACCTATTGGTGATAACATTCAGAAACATAATGTTCACTTTCACTGCTGTACATTTCGATGAAACACGGTGAAGCTCCAAAATTGCCCTCCCTGGAAGCCTGTGTTTCAGACATAAGGAAGTGGATGGCGGCAATGGTTTTACTTTTAAACTCGAACAAAATAGAGATGCTAGATCTAGGTCACAAGAAACAAAGAGATCTTCTGTTGGATCTGACAATTTATCTTGATGGTTGTATAGTCATCTCAAATAAAACTGTGAAGGACCTCAGCGTTACTCTGGAACCTGATCTCTTTTTTGACAAACATATCAAGAATATTTGAAGGACAACTTTTTTCCATCTATGTAACATTGCAGAAATCAGAAACCTTTTGTCCAAAATGATGCAGAAAAGCTAATCCATGCTTTTTTCACTTCTAGACTAGACTACTGCAATGCTCTACTCTCCGGCTACCCGGATAAAGCACTAAGTAAACTTCAGTTAGTGCTAAACACGGTGCTAGAATTTTGACTAGAACCCAAAAATTGGAACACCTTACTCTAGTGCTACACACTGGCTTCCTGTTAAGGCTTGGGCTGATTTCCAGGTTTTACAGCTAACCTACAAAGCATTGCATGGGCTTGCTCCTACCTATCTCTCCGATTTGGTCCTGCCGTACATACCTCCACGTACGCTACGGTCACAAGACGCAGGCCTCCTTATTGTCCCTAGATTTTCTAAGCAAACAGCTGGAGGCAGGGCTTTCTCCTATAGAGCTCAATTTTTATGGAATGGTCTCCCTATCCATGTGAGAGACACAGACTCGGTCTCAACCTTTAAGTCTTTATTGAAGACTCATCTTTTCAGTGTCCTATGATTGAGTGTAGTCTGGCCCAGGGGTGTGAAGGTGAATGGAAAGGCATAGGAGCGATGAACCGCCCTTGCTATCTCCGCCTAGCCGGTTCCCCTCTCTCCACTGGGATTCTCTGCCTCTGACCCTATTAAGGGGGCTGAGTCACTGGCTTACTAGTGCTCTTCCATGCCGTCCCTAGGAGGGGTGCATCACTTGAGTAGGTTGAATCACTGACGTGATCTTCCTGTCCGGGTTCGGTGCCCCCTCGGGTTTGTGCCATGGGGGAGATCTTCGTGGGCTATACTCAGCCTTGTCTCAGGGTAGTAAGTTGGTAGTTTGCAAATATCCCTCTAGTGGTTTGGGGGCTGTGCTTTGGCAAAGTGGGTGGGGTCATATCCTGCCTGGTTGGCCCTGTCCAGGGGTATCGTTGGACAGGAGGGTGTCTCCCAACCCCTCCTGTCTCAGCCTCCAGTATCTATTCTGCAATAGTTTATGTGTCAGGGGGTTAGGGTCAGTCTGTTACCTGGTGTTATTCTCATGTCTTATCCGGTGTCCTGTGTGAATTTAAGTATGCTCCCTCTAATTCACTCTCTCTCCCTCTCTCTCCCCTCCCGGAGAACCTGAGCCCTGGGACCATTCCTAAGGACTACCTGGCCTTGCTGTCCCCAGTCCACCTGGCCGTGCTGACGCTCCAGTTTCAACTGTTCTGCCTGCGGCTATGGAACCCTGATCTGTTCACCGGACGTGCTACCTTTCCCAGACCTGCGGTTTTCAACTCTCTAGAAACCACAGGAGCGGTAGAGATACTCTTAATGATCGGCTATGAAAAGCCAACTGACATTTACTCCTGAGGTGCTGACTTGCTGCACCCTCGACAACTACTGTGATTATTATTATTTGACCARGCTGGTCATTTATGAACATTTGAACATCTTGGCCATGTTCTGTTATAATCTCCACCCGGCACAGCCAGATGAGGACTGGCCACCCCTCATAGCCTGGTTCCTCTCTAGGTTTCTTCCTAGGTTTTGGCCTTTCTAGGGAGTTTTTCATAGCCACCGTGCTTCTACACCTGCATTGCTTGCTGTTTGGGGTTTTAGGCTAGGTTTCTGTACAGCACTTTGAGATATCAGCTGATGTAAGAAGGGCTATATAAATACATTTGATTTGATTAGATTAGATTTGATTAACTCTACCTAGCTTGCCCACCGGTAGGCTAGCTAAAGATATTACCATATTGCTTAGATCCATCCTCTTCTTCAAAATATACAAGGGGGTATCAATGAGTCTTGTGTAAATAGCTGTTATTGGTAATAGTTGTTATTCATGACTCCATATGTCTCAACAAGAACCCTGATCTTCGTTCCCGGTCTTATAGGGAAGGATTAATTTAGAGTTATGCTTCCGTTCCACGGTTTAATAATTTACTTGTGTTCGTCGATTTTAGTCTTTTTTCCATCCAGACAGGAAAGTGAGAACAAACTCTCTGGTCTCATTCTCACCAACTTGCCAAGGTCCATAAATGTTGAAAAATGACATAGAGACCAAAACATTTTTAAATAACAATCTCTACATTATAAAGGGAAAAGGCTAGTGGAGTTTTGAGCATGAGGGTAAAAGTCATCTGGGTCTAACGGAGTTGGTGAGGGGGGGTGATGTTATGTGGTGATGTGGGGCCGATAAATTCAATCGGTATCCCAGAGTGCCGCTAGAGCCATAGGGCCAGATGGCACGCCACCCTGCGATATGTCACAACGGGCGTGTCGTGTATTTCATGATCAGGGTGGTCAGGCCGAGCTACAGGGGGCGGGAGGAGGGGGGAGGGAGTTGGAGGATGGGGGATGTGTAGGGACCTTGGGGTGTTCCACTGAGCATCGTAATGTCTGAACAGCAATTCTCCCTGCTCTAACCTTCAGGTCTGGAAGAAGGGAAGAAGGTAACGGATGGCTCCACATGCACCCTCTCCTCGTTCCTATCACCGTACATAACCCCACGCCCCCCACCCCCCTTCACATCCCACCACCAAGCACCTCTGTCCCATGGAAATAAAATCGCTTTGATCAATTTGATAGAATAGTTTGTCATATTTCATAAAATGGTACCATTTGCCCCCCCCCCCCAACACAACAGACTGATCATTAGCGCTGGTTATTCTACAGCATGTGTTGCATCTCTGCTATCGAACACACAGTATTCTGTAGTGATGGAATAAGATAACTTCATTGATGCTGTTTGCCAGTAGTCTAAATTAAGCAGCAACAAACACTCTCTCCAGAGTCCTGCAGTAAATAACCAGGTTAACACAGCTCATTTAAGCATTCTGTTATCTTTAGACAGCAAGACAACAGACAGCAAGACAAATTACCCAAGGAGGCAGATGTGTACGTGCGTGGGTACATGCCTGTGTGTGTATTTGTTGAGTCTAACAGATAGTTACTATGTTGTTTGTTTGTATCCTTATAGAGTATACAGCGGTGGCATGTATTCATGGATGCCAAGGGAAGCCAGGCTTCCCCAAAAAATTTACCAATTAAAACATTTAAAAACATACAGTACATTATTTTATCTTTCTTCTCTCTGTGTTTCATAATTTTTTTTCAATTCGCAAGAGTCTGAATGTATCTCACAGGAGAAAGCATCCGAGCGAGCGAAACAGCACCCTTCTATCTCGTTACAGGTAGGCCATCTATCTGATGCTGTCTGGTCCAAATGAGTATGACATTGTTGCCGCCCATATCATTGAAGGCAAGGGAAGCCAGCGAGCATTTGGCCTCCATTGATAAAAGAAGTCAGCATTGAGCTAAACTGAGCGAGCTCAACTGTGAATGGTCATGGAGCACCAAAACAAAGTGTCAGGGGAAGCCAGCTTGGATTTTGGCGTCACTATCAAATCGGATTGAGAGTATACGTCATTGACAGAAAAACTTGAATTGCTGCATCTCCTTGTGCTGTTGTCCTCCTGTGGCTAGCTAGCTAGTTAAGACTGTCCCTTTCCTAAATGAACAATGGATGGAGATAGGGATTTGGACTTAATTCTCTGTACTGGCCAATGATTATTACGGCGATTTTGATCCAACCATTCATTCATACATTGTTGTGCCCCTGGCCTGAGAGAATAGAAGTTCAATATGTAGCTATATATGTAGAAGGCTAATGTTAACTAGCTAACATTGCCCAAGAATGGAAGTTAGGCTAGCGAGCAAGCATTTAAGCCAGGTAGCCTATGACAACAAAACATAAAGCATGTACTTTATGACAGAGTGATAGACTGTTTCAAGAGAGGACGATCATGGGTGAGGTGAGGTTAACATGTTTTTCTAATTGCACGATCGCGCACGCACACACAGACACTCACATGCACGCACACAGAATTCAGACCCAAAGACAGCAGCATCATATTTAGCTTACATTGGTTGGACTAAATCGTTTTTGGTATCTTTTAGTTGTCACTGTATTAGACTAAGTAGAGGTGATTTGATGATTTTGAAATGTTGAATTTACTGGAATAGTGGAGGCAGCTCCTGTTTTCTTTGTGACTTTCTTTGTGACTTGCGGTGGTTCTAAATCAATATTTGTTTAGTAGTCCGAAAATGTCAAAAACATTAACTTGCTTGACCATGCTGTAGGTCATGTAACTGTTTGTTAAATGCAATATGCTTTGTGGACTTCACTGGACAGAGTTTGCAATCTGATTTTGTCATAAAACAAAGGTGTGATCGAATTTATTCCGCAACTGTGTCTTTTTATTGTCTCTGCCTTTAGGCCAATATATCAGGGCCGCAAGGCATATGAACTAACAGGTTATAGAGCAAACAACGCAGTTATCACAACACATAGGATGTAATATGGCTTTGTTTTTTTGGGGGGGTGACATGTATGTGACATGTGTGAGTCTGTGTGTGTGATTAAAATCTCTTCTCTTATCAGTGTGTCCTTGGCATACCATTGTCTTCTCCTGACTCTTCCTGTCCCAGCTGAGTGGTTGTCCTGCAAGACTAAGTGGCATTGTGGGGCTCTACAGAGAGAGAGCGGCATCTGGAGTGGAGTGTGGCGAGCGACACGCGGCGTACCAGCTGATTAACATACAGGCGTCCCGCTCAATCGATGGGCTAATTAACATCATGGCCCGTGCCGATCGCTATCTAGCTATCTAACCGAGAGATAATTCAATGCCGGCCTTATCAGTGGAAGGCATCCCTGTTCTCCAAAGTTTGTGTAAGAACCAGATATCAGAGGATACACAGGGCGAAAATTGAGCCATTAGTTACACAAAGTGAGAGAAGAGAGGGAGGGAGTGAACAGGGAAAGGAGGAGGGAGGGGAAGTCTCTATCTGTAGCCTCTATCTCTGTCTGTTCACTTTTACTGGAAATGTTGGACATTAAAGGATGAAGACAATCAGACACGAGGGAGAGTCCCTGAAGGAAGATCTGTGGTCCTCCGTCCTGAGTCTCAGTCGACTGGAGTTGAACCTCTGAACAGAGGCTGGGAGAGGGAGAGAGGAACAGAGAAGCAGAAAGAGAGAGCATCAGAGAGAGAGGAAAAATACCGATTTAGAAGAGGAGAGAGACCGTAAGAGCGAAAATTAAATAGTATGAAAGTGCGAGATACAGAGTAAGCTAGATAGAAACAGTGGAGACTTGTCAATATAGTGATGAAGAGAACTAAACAGAAAAGACAGTTGTTGAGAATTCCATTTGAAGAGTGACTTGCCGATACAACTCTAGCTTCACAGGGAAAACATGGCAGCAAGGGCTCTCACTCTTGATAGTGGTGGAACTGACTGGCACATCTCATTCCAGTTTATAATGCATCTCTGGTTCCGGCTCTGTTCGATTCAACGTATACCCTGCAAGACAGCAACTGCAGTGACTGTGGAAGCTACAACCCTTTGGTGCACAAAATGATAAAAATAATGAAATAAAGATTCCTTGGTTCGAATCCTGAGTCTGCATGACAGGGATGAGCCGTACCTATGTGTGTGTGTGTGCATGTGTAATTGTCTGAGAGCATATGTGTGTGTGTGTGTGTGTGTGTGTGTGTGTGTGTGTGTGTGTGTGTGTGTGTGTGTGTGTGTGTGTGTGTGTGTGTGTGTGTGTGTGTGGTGTGTGTGTGTGTGTGTGTGTGTGTGTGTGTGTGTGTGTGTGCGTGTGTGCGTGTGTGCGTGTGTGTTTTTGTGTGTGTGTGTGCGTGTGTGTATGTGTGTTTTGTGGGTGTGTGTGTGTGTTGTGTGTGTGTGTGCGCTGCGTGCGTGCGGCGTGCGTGCGTGCGTGTGTGCGTGTGTGTGTTTTTGTGATATACAGTATACCTTCCATACCAAGACGTTATTCTGCCAACTTTACCATGCCCCTGAAATTTTTATTATCTGGAAGTTATTGCCGCCAACAAAGCCTGTACTTTTATTTCCGCCAACCGAACAAGTCATGATTGCTGTAATGTGTCAAAAAGTCCCACCAACCCCTCAGTATAAATGTCGCCTTTCGTTTTACCGTCTTTGGCAAACATTCAATCGTGAACATTCTATTGCTGTCTGACATCCAGCTTGTCCTTGTCATTCACAAAGCTTCACAGACTTGAACTACAAATCGCTAGTAGGCTATCTGTCTTCAGCCAAAAAGAACTGTTTGGGAGTTTGAAAGTGTGATGGTGTTGGTGATCACATCCAAAGTGGATCAAAAAAGAAACTTTCTGAAATCCTCCAACAGAGGTTCAACCAGGTCAGATGGTTGAAAAGAGTGAGGGCACGGGCTCTATTTAATTCTGTTCATTCCGTTATATAAATTCTTAATATAAAATATAGGCCCTATGTGTGTTGACTGTGATCTGGGCAGGGGGATGTAGACAAAGTGTGTATCTTACCTGTTTAATTAACAAAATAAGAACTATTGCATTTTATTTGCATGGTGCTGCCATGAGCTGCACAGACCAGTAACATAATTCAACTCAAAAGATGCTATTCTATTTTATAAATTGTATTAGTCTTAATGTTTTTTAGGATCTGCATAAAACAAAGTATAATGGTTTTCTTTGTCTAGCCAGTGCCATCTAATTACGATACCAGAACATATCTGACAAGGTTTTGAGTAGACAACTTTTTTTGACCATAACAGGAATGTACAAGGTAATTATTTACAAATGATTTACAAGTAGGCTATGGCAATCTGCTAATTTACCGTTGTGAATGTGAAAAAATGAAAGCAGCAGAAGTTCTGAATTTAAAGGGAGGAATTTAAGCATGCAGCTGTCTAGTTACCACGACAACGGTCGCAACAACAGGGTCAAAGTTAAATGTCTCGTGCTACTTCCCGGCAAAAGTAATGGCTATATAAAAGGCTAATGCCGACAAGACAGAGGTAAAAATAGGGCTGTTTGAAAGAAACATTGCCCAATTGTTTTCACAGGCAACATGCTGTGAATCCTATTTGTAAGCACTAATAGACTGCTAATGGCAGCAGTGTTTCACAGTCCCCATTCACCTTGTGTTGGCTGTGAAAGTCCACTCTCCCCCTAATCACATTATTGCTTCAGATGAACTTCAACACACCTCCCCCTCACACACAAAAAAAAAAAATAGATTATTGGGTTTTAATAGGAATTCATGAGGAAAAGAGAGAAATCTCCTTCTCTTTTTTGTCTCCCCCCTCCCCTCTCTCTATCTCCCTTTCACTCGCACTCTCTTCCTCTCCCGCTCTCGCTCTCTCCAAAAAGATAGAGAGAGATATTATCAGTTTGTTCTGAGACATTTTCTTTTTAATGACTTTGTAATGCAGTTCGGCCCATTTGGAAAAGGGAGAGAAAGAGCTCAACCTCCCTAACATGTTTAATTGTGTCAGGAAAGTAGAACAGCACGCCAATGTGACCTTCCATAGCCTCAAATCACTCCTGCTTCTGGAAACGAGCTCTGATAAACGACGCTAAAGTAAATTGCGGTCTCATTCAGAAACTCTCCTCTCTCTGTCTTTCTCTCTCTCAGTGGGGTGGTGCTGGTCTGATGGCCTCTCGTTTGACGGATATGAAGAGTCATGATTACCCGTGGCCTGGAGTGTCCTGGTGCATGTGACACACGTGACCCCTGAGACGTGTCCACTGGACGGCCATGTGGCAGATGTGACGGCAGCCGTGTGTCACGCGGCATATGCTTCACGCCACGACCGCCATCTGGCCTGGACATCAACTTAGCATGGACTCAACCCCAGCCCTCCACCCCTCTACCACCTTCAACCCTTTAACCCTCCTTCACTTCACCCCTCACCATAACTGCACTTCCCATTCAAATCAAATCAAAAATCAAATTGAATGTTATTATGCGCTGAATACAACAGGTATTACAGTGATATACTTACTTACAAGACCCTAACCAACAATGCAGTTTAAACAATAAGAAGAAGAAGAAAGGAAAGGAACAAGTACTTATAGAGCAGCAGTAAAGTAACAACTCTCTGTACGTACTGTACAGTGATGACAAATAAAGAGAAATATCAGTTATTGTGACAGACCGCTAGAGAAGTGGAGCTTCCGATATTCTGTTGTCTGTAATGTATGGAGTGTAATTTGCTGGAATGCAGGGAATGTTGTCAAGGTGCTTTGTTTGAACCGACAAATGACAGGCAAAAAGCAGCAACACAAAGCCGTGAAGTAGAATTCAGAGCACAACTCAACATCCTAAAAGGATGGCTCAAAATGGAACGGACAAGAACAGGGATAGAAAGGAATGGAACATGGTACGAAATGCAACAGCACATTACCACCATGAAGCAGGATTTAGCCACCTACTTTCTAGTAACCCTCGTCTCTCAACACCAACTAGCAGCTTTAATTGTGAGAATCCAAGATGGCGTAGCAGTCGGACGTGTGTTTGTATTGTCCTGTATTGTCCTGTCGCGTGTAAATAGTAAATAGTAAATAGTCTTCGTATTTTTCGTATACATTTCGTATATATTTTAATTTCACTTACCATCTAGGAACTGAATATACATTCCTACATTCCGCCTCACCCAATGTGGTACGGACCTGCTATTTTTTTTATACTTTAGAACCGTAACCCCAATCAGAAGCTAGCCAGATAACTAGCTACTAGCTAGTAGTCAGTTAGCCACTGCTGCGGTCTTCACCCTCAACTCGGACACAGCCAGCTTCAATACCGGGCCAATACCTGCCAGTCTGCAAGCGCGATATCAACCCAGAGCATATAGGACTGCTTTTTCTCTACCACATCACCGGATTCCTGACGCAAGCTCTGGACAATTACACCGTATGCACAAAGTAGTACGAATCAGAAATATGGACACATCAGTAGAGTTAAGACTAAAAAAAGTGTTAAGAAACCATCAATATTTTATAATTGAGAATTCTTCAAAAGTAAGCCACTTCTTTGCTGCCTTGAACTTGACAGCTTTGCACAAACTCTTGCTATTCATCTTCAACAGTCTCATGAGGTAGTTCACCTGGAATGCATGTTCATAACAGGGTGTGCCTTGTTTTAAAAAGTTTCATTTGTGGATATTTCTTATCCTTAATGAGTTTGAAGCCAATCAGATGGTGTTCAGTGAAAGGCTAGGGGTGGTAAATAAAAGATAGGTAAAGAGATAAATTTCGGAGAAAAAAGACCAAGACATAATGGAAATAACTGGGGCTTCAATAACAACAAACGCAAAACGACAGTCAGTGAGTTATAGAAGAACTTTGAATGTTTTCTTCAAGTGAGTTGCAAATAACCCATAACAATGCGCTATGATGAAGACTGGCTGGGCAATGAGGACCAGCAACAAGGAAAAGGAAGACTCAGAGTTACCTTTTTCTGCAGAGCATAAAGTTCATATGTTACCTAGCCCTCAGAAATCAGCAGGCCCAAATAAATGCCTTCACAGGTTCAAGTAAACCGACACATCTAAACATCAACTGTTCAGAGGAGAACTGCGTGAATCAGGCCTTCAGTCGATTCTGGTAAGAACCATACTAAAGCAACAATAAAAGTAGAGACTTGCTTGGGCCAAGAAACACAAGCATGGACTTAGACCAGTGAAATCTGTCCTTTGGTCTGATGAGGCCCAAAATTTTAGATTTGGTTGCCAACCGCGTGTAATTTTGAGAGAGCGCAGAGGAGGTGATCAGACATCGGAATCATCCTCATGTGTGGTCTGCAACCATCGAAGCATGGAGAAGGCTGTGAATTGGGTGGCGGGTGATTCGCCTGTTCTCGACACTCAAAATTGATCATTTTTACACATGTCATGATAAGAATTCCAAGGCACCGTTACACAACGCAATTGCTACCAGCAACGCGAATTACCTGCTCGCGATATCAACCATCTCAAGACAATCGATTGCGCTTTATTTGTGACCTCATAGTAATTTTGGGAATTGTCCAAAACTGAGATCAAACTTGATTTTCATAATGATGTTCACTTCATAGTTTTGATTTTTCAACTATATTTACCCATGATAGAAATGTAAAAATAAAGAAAAACATGTGAATGAGTAAGGTGTGTCAAAACTTTGACTGGTACTGTCTGTGAAATGTGTATTGACACAGTGGAGGGGTCCCTCACGGGAGAAAAGCGGGAGACACATCACCGCCACAGCTCATGGTGAATTTTCTGAAAGATGAATGAGCAAATTAGTAAAACATTCAAAAAATAATATCCTTTTTAAATACTAAAAAACTATACTAAATATATCACTCCTCCAGGAAATATGAGAAATGAATCGAATTATTTTTTCACCAAAATTTATATTGATATTAATACAAACACCCATGGTGTGCATGAAGGCTACAGTAGCCTGCCAAATAATCAATCTGTAGGTAATGCACCATAGGTTAATTAGCTTCAAGAGGTAACATGCTAGATCTTTACCATCTCTTCTCCTACCGGTAATATTCGCGAATTCAATGAAGAATAAGGAGTCTCATGTTCTCGACTCCTTTCCGTGACTGTACACGGATTAAGATGATATGACAACAATCGCTTGCACGGAGACGAGACAATCTCCAAATCGCTAGTACAGGAGCTTCTTTTCAGGACAAACCTGAAACATGTTATATGCCCAGGTAAGACACGCCAATTCAAAGGTAGAGAATTGTAAATCTAGGTATGCATAAGGAAAGCATGAAGCTACAGAGCGTAGCTAGCTACTGCAGTGTCATAAATGTGGTGGATAGAATGAAGAGGAGAGAGAAGAAAGGACAAGAGTTGAACAGTTTTTTGAACAAATTAATTTGCTTCCAATATGAAGTAAAGAAGCAGAGAGAGTTCGAGCCTTACTTAGCTAGAAAATGCAGTAACTAGTGTTTAACTACTAGTTTAACACCCTGCTCAAACAGAGGGACGTGCTATGTTAGCTAGCCGACTATGACTTCCCAACACGAACACTGGAAAACTCTTTCAGCGGAACGTTGCTCTTTTTACTGAAGCCCTGCCGCACGCTGAGTGTAAAGTTAGTAGCCGGGGGGTGTCTGCTCAGACGGAGGGGGTCTGCTCAGACGTGGTTGTGTCGACAGAGAATCCAGCCAGATGGCGATGGCGAAAGAGAGGTTGTGAATTGTAGAAATAGGTGTTTGCTACGGTTGCTAGCTTCGTGGCAGTGGCAGTGGCACTAGCTCTTCAGCTAGCCGGCAGATGGGCCTAGCTCGAGGCTAGCTCAAGGCTAACTGGTGCTTGCTTCGGGACAGAGGTGTTAGCCAGTAGTAGCCACTCGGTTGCAGCTAGCTAGCTGTGATGATACGGTGTAATTGTCCACAGCTTGCGTCAGGAATCGGTGATGTGGTAGAGAAAAAGCAGTCCTATATGCTCTGGGTTGATATCGCGCTTGCAGCTAGCCGGCAGATGGGCCTACTCGAGGCTAGCTCAAGGCTAACTGGTGCTTGCTTCGGGACAGAGTTGTTAGCCAGTAGTAGCCACTCGGTTGCACAGCTAGCTAGCTGTGATGATACGGTGTAATTGTCCAGACTTGCGTCAGGAATCCGGTGATGTGGTAGAGAAAAAGCAGTCCTATATGCTCTGGGTTGATATCGCGCTGCAGCTAGCGGCAGATGGCCTAGCTCGAGGCTAGCTCAAGGCTAACTGGTGCTTGCTTCGGGACAGAGTGTTAGCCAGTAGTAGCCACTCGGTTGCAGCTAGCTAGCTGTGATAATACGGTGTTAATTGTCCAGAGCTTGCGTCAGGAATCCGGTGATGTGGTAGAGAAAAAGCAGTCCTATATGCTCTGGGTTGTATCGCGCTTGCAGACTGGCAGTATCGGCCCGGTATTGAAGCTGACTGTGTCCGAGTTAAGGGCGAAGACCGCAGCAGTGGCTAACTGACTACTAGCTAGTAGCTATTATCTGGCTAGCTTCTGATTGGGGTTACGGTCAAAAGTAATAAAAATAGCAGTCCGTACCACATTGGGTGAGGCGGAATGTGAATGTATATTCAGTTCCTAGATGGAAAGTGAAATTAAATAAATACGAAATGTATACGAAAAATACGAATACTATTTACACGGGACAAGACAGGACAAAGACACATCCGACTGCTACGCCATTCTTGGATTCAGGTTGATGTTGATGTTGCTGTTGCCTCTGCTGCGGGCGATTCCCTGATCACCTCTACGCAGACGACACCATTCTATATACTTCCGGCCCTTCCTTGGACACTGTGCTATCTAACCTCCAAACGAGCTTCAATGCATAACAACACTCCTCCGTGGCCTCCAACTGCCTTTAAACGCTAGTAAAACCAAACGCATGCTTTTCAACCGTTCGCTGCCTGCACCCGCACGCCGACTAGCATCACACCCTGGACGGTTCCGACCTAGAATATGTGGACATCTATAAGTACCTAGGTGTCTGGCTAGACTGCAAACTCTCCTTCCAGACTCATATCAAACATCTCCAATCAAAATCAAATCAAGAATCGGCTTTCTATTCCGCAACAAAGCCTCCTTCACTCACGCCGCCAAACTTACCCTAGTAAAACTGACTATCCTACCGATCCTCGACTTCGGCGATTCATCTACAAAATAGCTTCCAACACTCTACTCAGCAAACTGGATGCAGTTTATCACAGTGCCATTCGTTTTGTTACTAAAGCACCTTATACGACCCACCACTGCGACCTGTATGCCCTAGTCGGCTGGCCCCTCGCTACAGTTTCGTCGTCAGACCCACTGGCTCCAGGTCATCTACAAGGCTATGCTAGGTAAAGTGCCGCCTTATCTCAGTTACTGGTCACGATGGCTACACCCACCCGCAGCACGCGCTCCAGCAGGTGTATCTCACTGATCATCCCTAAAGCCAAAACCTCATTTGGACGCCTTTCCTTCCAGTTCTCTGCTGCCTGCGACTGGAACGAATTGCAAAAATCTCTGAAGTTGGAGACTTTTATCTCCCTCAACAACTTTAAAAATCTGCTATCCGAGCAGCTAACCGACGCTGCAGCTGTACATAGTCCATCTGTAAACTACCCACCCAATTTCCTACCTCACCCCCCATACTGCTTTTTATTTATTTACTTTTCTGCTCTTGCACACCAGTATCTCGTCTTGCACATGATCATGATGATTTATCACTCCAGTGTTAATCTGCTAAATTGTAATTATTCGATTATTGC